>NC_134689.1:126427282-127027282 GCF_050947455.1 Rhinoderma darwinii
TATACAGGGAGGGGGGTGTGGTGCTATCTACAGGAGGGTGTACGTTGAACTATCTACAATATGTCACCATATAGTCTCATTAGCCTCAGTTCTACAATCTATTTTAGTCAGACACACTGACCTCGTTAATTTATTTTCTTTTGATTTATTGTTATGTTAACTCCCTTATATAACTATATTGATTGTAACATGTACAAATGGTTTATGCTCGAGTTGCATAAAAAAAAGGTGAAAAAACAATTCCATCTCTTGATTAGTAGAGAAAGCATGACGTGGGAGAAGGAAATGTCAGGAAAGAAGTTGGCGGGCGCCAAACTGAATGTTTGCCTGGAGAACCTAGCTACGTCTCTGCCCTGCACAAATGCACAGGCTGCACATGTGGTATGTCTGCCACTGATAAAATTATCTTGTATAATGGGATATTATGTAACCTACAAAGAACAGAACATTTTGCAATAAATACAAAGTTGGGTACAATGTGGGGCATAATATAAGATGAATAGAAAAGATTAAGTGTAAGTTCACATGTAGCAGATTTGTTATAGCAACTTGTGCTACCCTATGTAGATCTATAGAACAATCGCAGACAATTTCATAATAGCACCATAATAGCAAGTAACAATACAGCACAGTAAAATTACACATCTATGCAATTCCCAATGACAATGTTTATTGGTGAACTGCTTTTAAGATTTTATATAACCATCCAAACTTAAAAAATACTGTGAAGAACAGATGTGAATATCGCTGTGTGGGATATGATCTTGTAGTCCTACTTAGTACACACCTTCTTCTTTTAAAGCCAAGGAGAACAACAAAATGTAGTGTTTAAAGTCTCATGAGAGACACTGGCTGGAACGCTGAATCCAGATATCCACAGGAATGAACGCCTTCATGATCTCCATGCCTCCATGTGAAAGAAGAACTGTATTATTTGTGTCATAACACAGAAGAATAGTTTACAAGAAGAGCTTTGTACCTTTGTAGACTCAAGAATACAAAAGATGAATGTGTTAACTACCACCTCATTCAAACTCATTTCCACTTTTGTGTTAATGTGAAGCTATTTTCATATTGTTAATCACCTATTCTTGCATGAATTGTGCAATAAATTATATTCAATATTACAAAACAAAAAAATTATGTTTGTTAGTAGACAACTGTAGTGGCTGAAAAACTCAGTTTATGGAGAAGGCGCTTAATCTCATCTACATTATGCTGGCCATTCTCTAAAGCGCAACTCGTTTATTTCGTTGTGCCGGTCATTTCTATGGAAACGACCTCCACCGCAGTTTTCTTCATTCTTTCGCGCCTGTGCAGTTCTGCCTTTTCTCCTCTGTCTTCTCAAGCGTGAGAACGCATAGCCTACGCGCTCACCTTTCATGCCAGCACTTCATCCTCCTCTTCAGCCATGCGCTGTGTCATAATTACTATCAGAGGCCACACATTGCACTTGATCCCCAGGTGTTATCTTTATATGCTTATATAGAGATAATTTAGAGAGTTTTGGAGTTGGGGTTTTAAGTATTAGAAGTATTGCTTTTAAGGCAAAATATGGTACTTCAAGGAGACACCATATGGCAGCTGTCACAGCGCGGGGTGTGGACCCTCTGGGCCGTACCATGTAGCGGGGTAGCAGCTGGCCAAACAGGTACAATGCAATGTCTAAAGTTCAGAAAGGGTACCTGAGGCAATGTAGACAGTAGCGGTAGATTTGGCTAAGATGAGGCTCCGAAGGTAGACAGACACCCGACGGGGTGCGACACTATAGATGCAGCGGAGGGCACAACACGACTCCAACTCTTGACGGCACAGAGACACGGTAGCACGCGATACAGGGTACAGGCAGCAGGAACAGGTAACACTGGGAACTGGAAAACACTAGGAGACAATCTGCAATGACAAACTTTAGGTAACACAAAAACGCTCAGGCAAGGATCGAGAGGGCAGAGCCCCTTTTATAGTCCTGAAGCATTCTGGGCTGATTGCAGTATTCTGCAACTGTGTGCGTACTGACCCTTTAAGGCCGTGCACGTGCGGGTGCGCGCGCCCTGTGGGAGACAGTGTCCGGACCAGGAAGTGAGTGCCAGCGTCTCCCAGGAGGGAGATGCTGCCGGGAACTCACTCATTCATGGCCGTGGCCGTCAGGGGGTAAGTCAGGACAACAGTCCGTGGCCATAGGCGTTACAGCAGCATAGAGAATACCAACAGGTCCGCCATGCTGTTTTTTTTATTAACTTTTAATGCTGAGGTGTTTCCCAATAGAAAAACTGTAAATTTGGCTGTAATTACGGGCCGTGATTAAAGCCCCATTCAGTTCTATTGACCGCGAAGACCTTTCCGTATCACTACGGATGGAACAGATAGAACTGTGCCGGGAATTATGGAGCATGTCCATTTTTTCGTGTGTTACGGGCCGCCCTCCCAAATCCCAAAAATGCCCGCAATAACGGGCCGTGATTACTGGCACGGCTTTGTGCATAAGGCCTTAGACATGATTCAGTTTTAAATTTAAAAAAACAAACTAGACTGACAGATCATTGTATTTTTTATTAAGTTAAACTAAAAATACAAAAAATTTATTTAAGCGTTTATTATTTTAAAAGTTATAAGCTTTTTTCTAAATATGCAAATAAGGCTATACTAGCCAAGTGGGCGTCAACATCAGCGATTCTCCAGAGTTGTCGCTACCTCACAGCCTCTGACGCTGTCCTATCACCATGAAGCTGCTTCACACAGTGTGGGAGACTGAGGCTGGAGGTAAATGGGATCACTCCAAATAGCCATATCTCCGGCTGTGCACTACCTAGATCTTTCAAATGCCACCAGGATTGCAGTTCTAGCTGTGAAACAACCGGAAGTATTACCAATTGAAAACACAGTCGGGAATGGAAGCTGTATACTATATGATCGCGCTGTGTTGCTGGGCTGGGAAGAGGAGAATAGTAGGACGCTGATTGGACAGCGTCATACAGAAAACATTACACCGCCCAGAGTGAAAAGGAAGAGTTACCTCCTCTTTGGCAAGTATGGCCAAATTAGCATATTTAGAAAAATGCTCATAACTTTGCAAATAATAAACGTTTTCGAAAAAAAATTACACTGTAGTTATCAGCATCATAGCACCTATTAGATTAGTTAGGGGATAGGGAATTAATAAACTAGAGACAGATCCTCTTTAAATCATTGTATAATATCTACCATGGTATTATAATGTTTTACTTGACCCAGAGACCATACTGTGAAAAGTACATAAATTGGCAGGGTTTTACTCTACTGCTGTAATTCAGTATTAATGGCAAATAATTTGACCAGCTGCACACAACAAGCATGCTGAGAAATTGGGCTGAACGTCTACAAGTAATTTGATTGTCTAAATAGAAATATGCTATTTAATTATATACTAAACATAAATAAGGCAGATTCTTTACAAAAAAAACATTCAATAACAGTACTATTCTGCCAAATTAGGCCGGGTTCACACGGGCTGGATACGCTGCAGAAAAACACGCAGGGTATCCGCCCTGTGCGCTGCAGGGAAATTCCAGGTGAAAAACCATACCAAACTGTAGTGCAGTTTTTCACCTGGAATGTCCGCTGCGGAAAACTGCAGCACTTAGCTAGCAGGCCGACCTGTTGGGATGACGTTTCATCCTATGTGACCATCGCTACAGCCTGTGATTGGCTACAGCGGTCACATGGGATGAAAAGTTATTCCAGGAGGCTGGCCTTAAGGAAGAAACACAGACTCCTAGATAAGTACAGTGTGGGGGGTTTGAGTTGCGTTTTTTGCAGCGGAATCGCTGCGAACCCGCCGCATATACCGCAACACCTGCTATTTTTTGCGGGTTTTACCTCTGTAAAGGGAAGTGTTTTTTATAATTATATCTATGTACATGTGAGTGTAGATATATATATTTGTCCCTCCAGAAAGTTGTATATTTATCTCCCTACCTGTTAATCAGACACCCTGGGGGATGGAAACCATAAACAGTGAACTAATCCAGGAAGCAGGAAGTTCCAACTGCCCTTCCATCCCCCTACTAGATAATGGTATTCCATGAGGTAGCCATGAGGCCCAGGCCCCCCCCCCCCCTTTCACGTGTATGAGCTGTGATGTCACACAGATGTGCACGGACAAGGTATAAGAGGGTCAACGGCCTCACACTCTCTCTCTTATTGTCCTGCTACCAACGGACTCCACTTCCCTCCTGGTCTGCTCTCTTTTCCTGCGTTAATATAAGGAAAAAGTAGGCAGGGGCGTAGCTAGGGGGGGCAGGCGGGGCACGTGCCCCTGGCGCAGTTCAGAGGGGGGCGCCAGCGCCACCTCCTCCTGCACTATAATTGTACCTGTGTCGCAAGGACACAGGTACAATTAGAAGCAATGAATGACCGGGCACGATCCGTGCCCGGACATTCAGCGCCTCTCCACGAATGAAGCGACTGGTACCTTTTGTACCAGTGACGCTTCCGTCGATGAAAGGCGCTGACTGACTGGCAGGTCTTCCTGCCCAGCCAATCAGCGCCTTTCATAGACGCTGTGTTCAACCCCCTGGAGACGTGCGCAGAAGAGCGCAGGTCTCCATGGCTGCCGGACGGCGTGGGAGCGGGACTAAGATGAGTTTGAATATTTTTTATTTTTTTTAAATTGTAATAGACGTGTGTTGCTGTATCTGCGCAGGGGGGGGGATACAGGGGGACTATATCTAGAGGGGGTGGGCTATATACAGGTGGACTATATCTACAGGGGGGGCTATATACAGGGGGACTATATCTAGAGGGGGTGGGCTATATACAGGTGGACTATATCTACAGAGGGGGCTATATACAGGGGGACTATATCTAGAGGGGGTGGGCTATATACAGGTGGACTATATCTACAGGGGGGGCTATATACAGGGGTACTATATCTAGAGGGGGTGGGCTATATACAGGTGGACTATATCTACAGGGGGGGCTATAAATAGGGGGACTATATCTACAGGGGGTGGGCTATATACAGGTGGACTATATCTACAGGGGGGACTATATACAGGGGGACTATATCTAGAGGGGGTGGGCTATATACAGGTGGACTATATCTACAGGGGGGCTATATACAGGGGGACTATATCTAGAGGGGATGGGCTATATACAGGTGGACTATATCTACAGGGGGGGCTATATACAGGGGGACTATATCTAGAGGGGGTGGGCTATATACAGATGGACTATATCTACAGGGGGGCTATATACAGGGGGACTATATCTACAGGGGTGGGCTATATACAGGTGGACTATATCTACAGGGGGGGCTATATACAGGGGGACTATATCTAGAGGGGGTGGGCTATATACAGGTGGACTATATCTACAGGGGGGGCTATATACAGGGGAACTATATCTAGAGGGGGTGGGCTATATACAGGTGGACTATATCTACAGGGGGGGCTATATACAGGGGGACTATATCTACAGGGGGTGGGCTATATACAGGTGGACTATATCTACAGGGGGGCTATATACAGGGGGACTATATCTAGAGGGGGTGGGCTATATACAGGTGGACTATATCTACAGGGGGCTATATACAGGGGGACTATATCTACAGGGGGGCTATATACAGGGGGACTATATCTACAGGGGGTGGGCTATATACAGGTGGACTATATCTACAGGGGGGGCTATATACAGGGGGACTTTATTTACAGGGGGGGCTATATACAGGGGGACTATATCTACAGGGGGTGGGCTATATACAGGTGGACTATATCTACAGGGGGGGCTATATACAGGGGGACTATATCTACAGGGGTGGGCTATATACAGGTTGGCTATATCTACAGGGGGGGCTATATACAGGGGGACTATATCTAGAGGGGGTGGGCTAAATACAGGTGGACTATATCTACAGGGGGGCTATATACAGGGGGACTATATCTAGAGGGGGTGGGCTATATACAGGTGGACTATATCTACAGGGGGGGCTATATACAGGGGGACTATATCTAGAGGGGGTGGGCTATATACAGGTGGACTATATCTACAGGGGGGCTATATACAGGGGGACTATATCTAGAGGGGGTGGGCTATATACAGGTGGACTATATCTACAGGGGGGGCTATATACAGGGGGACTATATCTAGAGGGGGTGGGCTATATACAGGTGGACTATATCTACAGGGGGGGCTATATACAGGGGGACTATATCTAGAGGGGGTGGGCTATATACAGGTGGACTATATATACAGGGGGGGCTATATACAGGGGGACTATATCTACAGGGGTGGGCTATATACAGGTGGACTATATCTACAGGGGGGGCTATATACAGGGGGACTATATCTAGAGGGGGTGGGCTATATACAGATGGACTATATCTACAGGGGGGGCTATATACAGGGGGACTATATCTAGAGGGGGTGGGCTATATACAGGTGGACTATATCTACAGGGGGGGCTATATACAGGGGGACTATATCTACAGGGGGTGGGCTATATACAGGTGGACTATATCTACAGGGGGGGCTATATACAGGGGGACTATATCTAGAGGGGGTGGGCTATATACAGGTGGACTATATCTACAGGGGGGGCTATATACAGGGGGACTATATCTACAGGGGGGGCTATATACAGGGGGGACTATATCTAGAGGGGGTGGGCTATATACAGGTGGACTATATCTACAGGGGGGGCTATATACAGGGGGACTATATCTAGAGGGGGTGGGCTATATACAGGTGGACTATATCTACAGGGGGGGCTATATACAGGTGGACTATATCTACAGGGGGGCTATATACAGGGAGACTATATCTAGAGGGGGTGGGTGATATACAGGTGGACTATATCTACAGGGGGGGCTATATACACAGGTGGACTATATCTACAGGGGGGGCTATATACAGGGGGACTATATCTACAGGGGGTGGGCTATATACAGGTGGACTATATCTACAGGGGGCTATATACAGGGGGACTATATCTACAGTGGTGGGCTATATACAGGTGGACTATATCTACAGGGGGGGCTATATAAAGGGGGACTATATCTAGAGGGGGTGGGCTATATACAGGTGGACTATATCTACAGGGGGGGCTATATACAGGGGGACTATATCTACAGGGGGGGCTATATACAGGGGGACTATATCTACAGGGGGTGGGCTATATACAGGTGGACTATATCTACAGGGGGGGCTATATACAGGGGGACTATATCTAGAGGGGGTGGGCTATATACAGGTGGACTATATCTACAGGGGGGGCTATATACAGGGGGACTATATCTACAGGGGGGGCTATATACAGGGGGACTATATCTACAGGGGTGGGCTATATACAGGTGGACTATATCTACAGGGGGGCTATATACAGGGGGACTATATCTACAGGGGGTGGGCTATATACAGGTGGACTATATCTACAGGGGGGCTATATACAGGGGGACTATATCTAGAGGGGGTGGGCTATATACAGGTGGACTATATCTACAGGGGGGGCTATATACAGGGGGACTATATCTACAGGGGGGGTATATACAGGGGGACTATATCTACAGGGGTGGGCTATATACAGGTGGACTATATCTACAGGGGGGCTATATACAGGGGGACTATATCTACAGGGGGTGGGCTATATTCAGGTGGACTATATCTACCGGCGGGGGCTATATACAGGGGGACTATATCTAGAGGGGGTGGGCTATATACAGGTGGACTATATCTACAGGGGGGGCTATATACAGGTGGACTATATCTACAGGGGGGGCTATATACAGGGGGACTATATCTAGAGGGGTGGGCTATATACAGGTGGACTATATCTACAGGGGGGGCTATATACAGGGGGACTATATCTACAGGGGGTGGGCTATATACAGGTGGACTATATCTACAGGGGGGGCTATATACATGGGGACTATATCTAGAGGGGGTGGGCTATATACAGGTGGACTATATCTACAGGGGGGGCTATATACAGGGGGACTATATCTACAGGGGGGGCTATATACAGGGGGACTATATCTACAGGGGGTGGGCTATATACAGGTGGACTATATCTACAGGGGGGGCTATATACAGGGGGACTATATCTACAGGGGGTGGGCTATATACAGGTGGACTATATCTACAGGGGGGGCTATATATAGGGGGACTATATCTAGAGGGGGTGGGCTATATACAGGTGGACTATATCTACAGGGGGGCTATATACAGGTGGACTATATCTACAGGGGGGGCTATATACAGGGGGACTATATCTACAGGGGGGGCTATATACAGGGGGACTATATCTACAGGGGTGGGCTATATACAGGTGGACTATATCTACAGGGGGGCTATATACAGGGGGACTATATCTACAGGGGGTGGGCTATATTCAGGTGGACTATATCTACCGGCGGGGGCTATATACAGGGCGACTATATCTAGAGGGGGTGGGCTATATACAGGTGGACTATATCTACAGGGGGGGCTATATACAGGTGGACTATATCTACAGGGGGGGCTATATACAGGGGGACTATATCTAGAGGGGTGGGCTATATACAGGTGGACTATATCTACAGGGGGGGCTATATACAGGGGGACTATATCTACAGGGGGTGGGCTATATACAGGTGGACTATATCTACAGGGGGGGCTATATACATGGGGACTATATCTAGAGGGGGTGGGCTATATACAGGTGGACTATATCTACAGGGGGGGCTATATACAGGGGGACTATATCTACAGGGGGGGCTATATACAGGGGGACTATATCTACAGGGGGTGGGCTATATACAGGTGGACTATATCTACAGGGGGGGCTATATACAGGGGGACTATATCTACAGGGGGTGGGCTATATACAGGTGGACTATATCTACAGGGGGGGCTATATACAGGGGGACTATATCTACAGGGGGTGGGCTATATACAGGTGGACTATATCTACAGGGGGGGCTATATACAGGGGGACTATATCTAGAGGGGGTGGGCTATATACAGGTGGACTATATCTACAGGGGGGCTATATACAGGGGGACTATATCTACAGGGGGGCTATATACAGGGGGACTATATCTACAGGGGGGCTATATACAGGGGGACTATATCTACAGGGGGTGGGCTATATACAGGTGGACTATATCTACAGGGGGTGGGCTATATACAGGGGGACTATATCTACAGGGGGGCTATATACTGGGGTGGGCTATCTATGGAGCACCATATACAGGGGTGGGCTATAGCTACAGGGGGGGCTATATAGTATATAGCCCCCTGTAGTTATAGCCCACCCCTGTAGATATAGCCCACCCCTGTAGATATAGCCCACCCCTGTAGATATAGCCCACCCCTGTAGATATGGTCCCCCTGTAGATAGCCCACCCCTGTATATAGTCCCCCTGTAGATATAGTCCTCCTGTAGATATAGCCCACCCCGCGTGGATGAGATTTGTTAAAGTTCATCCACTTTGCTGCTACTGTATTCTGCTGCGTTTTTTCCATCCGTAATTCCGGATTGAAAAAACGCAGCAATTCCGCTACTTGTGGACGAGCCCGTAAGCTGCAATACAATACCTAAATAACAGTGTCATACAGTGAAAATAATACTACATGCTGTGCCCAAGTCATACAGCCATGCACTGCTCATATAATAAAGACATACAGTGCATAAATATCAATGTCATACAATGTTCAAATGTAGATGTAAGTGTAAAGGCTGCTTTCGTGTTGTGGATATTCCCCATTGAACTTAATGGGGAGGTAGAACCCGAAACAAATAGCAGATGTTACTTACCTAGTCTTCTTCATGGTCGGACATCAGCCGCAACACAGAGAGGTAGAACAGGGTTTAGGGGTCCCATAGGTGCAGGTCCCATAGGTGGATAGGCCATCTATCTGACCGTGGATAGGTCATAGATGTCCCTAATGGGAAAACCCCTTTAATTAAGTAAGTAAGTCGGAACAACTTACTGCTGTGAGTACTTTTCAAAACGTACCAAAAAGTCGACCGCTCCACACTGACCAACGTAGTAGGAACATTCATCAATACTGGCTAACATCACGCGCCTTACCAAAGAGAAGCAGTTTCAGCCATAACATCAGGGGTGTGAGTTAATTAAATGTTTGACCAAATATATCAGGGTCATTTTTAAGTTGATAATTTTGTATGGCCCGCGAATAGTGTTCTAAATATCCAAATGCCCATTGGCAGAATAAAGGTTCCCCACCCCTGCTCTAACACATTGTTTCAGAACAGTTATTTATAGATATACTATGCTATTGAGTTAATATTTTTGAATGCAGGTAATACAGGTAACATGAAGTAATTTTGACATTTTTTAGACGTGTGAGCTCTTGTCCTCAGTCCTATTGCCCACTTGTGAAGTGACTATACAATACTGCCAAGCATTTCCTAGAAAGAGAGTTTGCGTAGTTAGATGAATGACACTAACATGATTGGAACAGAAACCTTGACAATAACATGAGTTCTGTATTTTTCCATTGCTGCAGCAATAGTCAGTAATGTAACAGTGTGCCAGGATACCTCTTGATTGACAAATCATGTGACGCTTGAAAACATAAGCAGCCAGTAAACTAAAATAGTGACATTTTGGAAGATATATGTTAAAGAGGCTCTGTCACCAGATTCTCAAATCCCTATCTCCTATTGCATGTGATCGGCGCTGCAATGTAGATAACAGTAACGTTTTGTTTTTTTAAAAACGTTCATTTTTGGCCAAGTTATGAGCTATTTTATATATATGCAAATGAGGTTTGTAATGGACAACTGGGCGTTATTTTTTCGTTATGTCCAACTGGGCATGTATTGTGTTTTTAACTGGGCGTGTTTACGTGTATGACGCTGACCAATCAGTGACCAGTCAGCATCATACACTCATCTCCATTCATTTACATAGGCCGCTCCGCCGTAGCAGAATGGCGGCTGGCCAAATAACAGACTATAAAGTCTATGCAAAATCCTCAGCACAAGAGTAAGAGTCCAGACCAGTGGCGGATTAAGTAGACTATGGGCCCTGGGCTGTTACCCAAACTTGGGCCCCCCTTCTCCCCCGCCGAGCCGTAACACTACCTTTTTGTGCAAGCATTAACAAATGGGTGTTACGATTCCCCTTGTCAAAAGGCTGTGTCCCTACATACTGACGGTCTCCAACCATCGCTGACAGTATCACACTGTGCAGGCACACATCCTCCTAACAAGGGGAATGGTAACACACATTTGTCTATCAGTCCTGGACTGCACAAAGACTTTTAGTGAAACACAAGGATTTCCTATAATAAACATATCAGGAGAGGTGACAGATTCTCTATAGATCTAGTGACTCACATGTGACGACTCCTCAGATTCTGGTAACTTTTTTCCTCTTTTCTTCTCCATCCGGTCCAGACTTCATGACGACTTCTCCCGGCCATGACCCATTTCTGCAGAATTTGCCACTTAGATGTCTTCTGTTGCTCACTTTTCCAACATTTCTACACCTATAAACGAAAACAAAATGATCATGGTGCCACATACTGTGCCTCTAACTATAATAGCACCAAACACTGCGCCCCTGAATATAATTGTGTCAAACACTGTATAGTAAAGCACCACGTGCACAAAGGCCCCTGTAGATAGAGTCACACACATCAATCCCTGTATATAGCGTCACACACATCCCCCTGTATATAGCGTTACACACATCCCCCTGTATATAGCGTCACACACACATCCCACTGTAGATAGCGTCACACACATCTCCCTGTATATAGCATCACACACACATCCCCCTGTATATAGCGTCACACACATCCCCCTGTATATAGCGTCACACACATCCCCCTGTATATAGCGTCACACACATCCCTCTGTATATAGCGTCACACACATCCCCCTGTAGATAGCGTCACACACATCCCCCTGTAGATAGCGTCACACACATCCCCCTGTATATAGCATCACACACATCCCCCTGTATATAGCGTCACACACACACAGCCCCCCTGTATATAGCGTCACACACATCCCCCTGTATATAGCGTCACACACATCCCTCTGTATATAGCGTCACACACATCCCCCTGTATATAGCATCACACACACATCCCCCTGTAGATAGCATCACACACACATCCCCCTGTATATAGCGTTACACACACACACACAGCCCCTGTATATAGCGTCACACACATCCCTCTGTATATAGCGTCACACACATCCCCCTGTAGATAGCGTCACACACATCCCCCTGTAGATAGCGTCACACACATCCCCCTGTAGATAGCGTCACACACATCCCCCTGTAGATAGCGTCACACACATCCCCCTGTATATAGCGTCACACACATCCCCCTGTATATAGCGTCACACACATCCCTCTGTATATAGCTACACACACATCCCCCTGTATATAGCATCACACACACATCCCCCTGTATATAGCGTCACACACATCCCCCTGTATATAGCGTCACACACATCCCTCTGTATATAGCGTCACACACATCCCCCTGTATATAGCATCACACACACATCCCCCTGTATATAGCGTCACACACATCCCCCTGTATATAGCGTCACACACATCCCTCTGTATATAGCGTCACACACATCCCCCTGTATATAGCATCACACACACATCCCCCTGGATATAGCGTCACACACATCCCTCTGTATATAGCGTCACACACATCCCTCTGTATATAGCGTCACACACATCCCCCTGTAGATAGCGTCACACACATCCCCCTGTAGATAGCGTCACACACATCCCCCTGTATATAGCGTCACACACATCCCCCTGTATATAGCGTCACACACATCCCTCTGTATATAGCTACACACACATCCCCCTGTATATAGCATCACACACACATCCCCCTGTATATAGCATCACACACACATCCCCCTGTATATAGCATTACACACACACACACAGCCCCTGTATATAGCGTCACACACACACATCCCCCTGTATATAGCATCACACACACATCCCCCTGTATATAGCATCACACACACATCCCCCTGTATATGGCATCACCAGTGGCGTAACTACCGCGGTAGCAGCAGTAGCGGCTGCTAGGGGGCCCGGGGCTTGAGGGGGCCCGTGCCGCCAGCCGACACGCCCTCCCAAATGCCCGGTGGCGCCGCTAGCAGCCGTTATGGCTGCTACAGGGGTAGCACCGCTACTGTGGGGCCCGCGCCACCGAGCCTCACACAGGCACACTCATGCCTGTAGGTGTCGCTAGCACCGGAGGGGGCCCCGGTGCTAGCGGCAGCCAAATACATGTATTAGCACTGAATGGCCGGGCATGTTCCGTGCCTGACCATCCAGTGCCTTACAATGACACTGATTGGCTAGCGGCGCGATTACATGCTCCATTGGCGGGGCAAGTCATTCTGAGCCGCCAATCAGCGTCATTGAAGGACGCTCATTCAGCTCCTGCAGACATGCTCAGAAGAGAGCATGTCTGCATCGCCAGTGAACAGCGTGGGAACCGGAGAATGTGAGTATGTCAACTTTATATATTTTTTTCCTCATAAAAATGTGAATGGCATTATCTATAGTGGGGGGGGGTCTATCTACAGGGGGGGGTCGTCTTTATGTGGGCTATTATATATAGGGGAGTCTATATGTGGGGCAGTAGCTACAGGGGGGTCTATATGTGGGGCAGTAGCTACAGGGGGGTCTATATGTGGGGGTGTGGGCCACTATATACAGGGGGGTCTATATGTGGGCCACTATATACAGGGGGGTCTATATGTGGGGCACTAGCTACAGGGGGGTCTATATGTGGGGCAGTATATGTGAGACACTATACAGGGGTGGGCTATATGTAGAGCATTATCTATAGGGGAGCTATTTTTTAGGGTACTTTCTATAGGGGTGGGCTATGTGTGGGACACTATATACAGGGGTGGGTTACCTGTGGGGCACTAGCAACAGGGTGGCTATATGTAGTGCACAGTCTACAGGGGTGGGCTATATGTGGGACAATATCTACAGAGGTGGGCTATACGTGGAGCACTAACTATAGGGGAAGCTATATGTAGGGCAGCATGGTGGCTCAGTGGTTAGCACTATTGCCTTGCAGCTCTGGAGTCCATATGTGGGCACTATCTACAGGGGCTACTATGTAGGTCACTATCTACAGGGGGCACTATCTACAGGGGGCAGGGTGTGTGTGTGTGTGTGTGTGTGTGTGTGTGTGTGTGTGTGTGTGTGTGTGTGTGTGTGTGTGTGTGTGTGTGTGTGTGTGTGTGTGTGTGTTTGACAGTTATATTTAGATGTGTTGAGAATTTTAACTTTGTTTACAGGTGCAGAAATGTTTTAAAAGTGAGAAGCTGAAGACATCTAAACGGAAAACTGCAGAAATGGGTCATGGCCGGGAGAAATCCATCATAGATGTCTGAACCGGAGGGAGAAGAAAAGAACTAGAATCTGAGACGTCACCGGTGAGTCACTTAATGTAAATGTTTATTCTGCCTCTAATCAGTACTGTAGTCACTGTATGATCTGCAGCGAGATGATGGTGGTATGATTTTTTTTTTGTGAAACCGCATCTCCCAGCATATCCTTATCATTGTTTCGGCCATGCTGGGAGCTGTCGTTTTACGGCGTACAAACCTATGCGCAGTGGCGTAACTACCGCTATAGCATCCGTAGCGACTTCTACGGGGCCTGCAGCATGAGGGGGCCCGTGCCACCCGCCGGCACGGCCCCTCCCATGGCCGCAGGCTCCGCTAGCAGCCGCTATGGCTGCTACAGCGCGACGCCACTGAAGGGGTTGTTCCTACAAAAGACATGCATCCCCTAACCACAGGATAGGGGATACATGTGGGATCGCTGGGACGCCCAGCGATGAGGAGAACGGGGGACCGAAAGTCCCCCCTAAGTTCTCCATGACAAACCTCGGACTTCCGTAGTCTGTCTGCAGCTCCATGGAAATGACTTGCGCACCGGTCATGCTTGTGCGCATGCGTGACCAGCGCTCCTTTCATTTTTATTGAACTGCGCAGACGCCGGAAGTCCGAGGTTAGTCATGGAGAACTTCGGGGGACTTTCGGTCCCCCGTTCTCCTTATCGCTGCCAGCGATCACACATGTATCCCCTATCCTGTGGATAGGGGATGCATGTCTTTTGTAGGACAAACTATAGGCCGTTTTTTTTTTTTGGGGGGGGTCTGTATGGCGTAATCTACAGAGGGGGCTGTATGGCGTTATCTACAGAGGGGGTCTGTATGGCGTTATCTACAGAGGGGGCTGTATGGCGTTATCTACAGGGGGCTGTGTATGGTGCTATCTATAGGGGGCGCTGTGTGGTGGAATCTATAGGGAGGCACTATCTACAAGGGGGGGGGTTGTGTGATACACAGCAGAGGGGGGGGGGGCCCCAGTCAAAAGTTTGCTATGGGGCCCAGTCTTTCCTAGTTACGCCCCTGGGCATCACACACACATCCCCCTGTATATAGCATCACACACACATCCCCCTGTATATAGCATCACACACACATCCCCCTGTATATAGCATCACACACACATCCCCCTGTATATAGCATCACACACACATCCCCCTGTATATAGCATCACACACACACATCCCCCTGTATATAGCATCCCACACACATCCCCCTGTAGATAGCGTCACACACATCCCCCTGTAGATAGCATCACACACACATCCCCCTGTATATAGCGTTACACACACACACACAGCCCCTGTATATAGCGTCACACACATCCCTCTGTATATAGCGTCACACACATCCCCCTGTAGATAGCGTCACACACATCCCCCTGTAGATAGCGTCACACACATCCCCCTGTAGATAGCGTCACACACATCCCCCTGTAGATAGCGTCACACACATCCCCCTGTATATAGCGTCACACACATCCCCCTGTATATAGCGTCACACACATCCCTCTGTATATAGCGTCACACACATCCCCCTGTATATAGCATCACACACACATCCCCCTGGATATAGCGTCACACACATCCCTCTGTATATAGCGTCACACACATCCCTCTGTATATAGCGTCACACACATCCCCCTGTAGATAGCGTCACACACATCCCCCTGTAGATAGCGTCACACACATCCCCCTGTATATAGCGTCACACACATCCCCCTGTATATAGCGTCACACACATCCCTCTGTATATAGCTACACACACATCCCCCTGTATATAGCATCACACACACATCCCCCTGTATATAGCATCACACACACATCCCCCTGTATATAGCATTACACACACACACACAGCCCCTGTATATAGCGTCACACACACACATCCCCCTGTATATAGCATCACACACACATCCCCCTGTATATAGCATCACACACACATCCCCCTGTATATAGCATCACACACACATCCCCCTGTATATAGCATCACACACACATCCCCCTGTATATAGCATCACACACACATCCCCCTGTATATAGCATCACACACACATCCCCCTGTATATGGCATCACCAGTGGCGTAACTACCGCGGTAGCAGCAGTAGCGGCTGCTAGGGGGCCCGGGGCTTGAGGGGGCCCGTGCCGCCAGCCGACACGCCCTCCCAAATGCCCGGTGGCGCCGCTAGCAGCCGTTATGGCTGCTACAGGGGTAGCACCGCTACTGTGGGGCCCGCGCCACCGAGCCTCACACAGGCACACTCATGCCTGTAGGTGTCGCTAGCACCGGAGGGGGCCCCGGTGCTAGCGGCAGCCAAATACATGTATTAGCACTGAATGGCCGGGCATGTTCCGTGCCTGACCATCCAGTGCCTTACAATGACACTGATTGGCTAGCGGCGCGATTACATGCTCCATTGGCGGGGCAAGTCATTCTGAGCCGCCAATCAGCGTCATTGAAGGACGCTCATTCAGCTCCTGCAGACATGCTCAGAAGAGAGCATGTCTGCATCGCCAGTGAACAGCGTGGGAACCGGAGAATGTGAGTATGTCAACTTTATATATTTTTTTCCTCATAAAAATGTGAATGGCATTATCTATAGTGGGGGGGGGTCTATCTACAGGGGGGGGTCGTCTTTATGTGGGCTATTATATATAGGGGAGTCTATATGTGGGGCAGTAGCTACAGGGGGGTCTATATGTGGGGCAGTAGCTACAGGGGGGTCTATATGTGGGGGTGTGGCCCACTATATACAGGGGGGTCTATATGTGGGCCACTATATACAGGGGGGTCTATATGTGGGGCACTAGCTACAGGGGGGTCTATATGTGGGGCAGTATATGTGAGACACTATACAGGGGTGGGCTATATGTAGAGCATTATCTATAGGGGAGCTATTTTTTAGGGTACTTTCTATAGGGGTGGGCTATGTGTGGGACACTATATACAGGGGTGGGTTACCTGTGGGGCACTAGCAACAGGGTGGCTATATGTAGTGCACAGTCTACAGGGGTGGGCTATATGTGGGACAATATCTACAGAGGTGGGCTATACGTGGAGCACTAACTATAGGGGAAGCTATATGTAGGGCAGCATGGTGGCTCAGTGGTTAGCACTATTGCCTTGCAGCTCTGGAGTCCATATGTGGGCACTATCTACAGGGGCTACTATGTAGGTCACTATCTACAGGGGGCAGGGTGTGTGTGTGTGTGTGTGTGTGTGTGTGTGTGTGTGTGTGTGTGTGTGTGTGTGTGTGTGTGTGTGTGTGTGTGTGTGTGTGTGTGTGTGTGTGTGTGTGTGTGTGTGTGTGTGTGTGTGTTTGACAGTTATATTTAGATGTGTTGAGAATTTTAACTTTGTTTACAGGTGCAGAAATGTTTTAAAAGTGAGAAGCTGAAGACATCTAAACGGAAAACTGCAGAAATGGGTCATGGCCGGGAGAAATCCATCATAGATGTCTGAACCGGAGGGAGAAGAAAAGAACTAGAATCTGAGACGTCACCGGTGAGTCACTTAATGTAAATGTTTATTCTGTCTCTAATCAGTACTGTAGTCACTGTATGATCTGCAGCGAGATGATGGTGGTATGATTTTTTTTTTGTGAAACCGCATCTCCCAGCATATCCTTATCATTGTTTCGGCCATGCTGGGAGCTGTCGTTTTACGGCGTACAAACCTATGCGCAGTGGTGTAACTACCGCTATAGCATCCGTAGCGACTTCTACGGGGCCTGCAGCATGAGGGGGCCCGTGCCACCCGCCGGCACGGCCCCTCCCATGGCCGCAGGCTCCGCTAGCAGCCGCTATGGCTGCTACAGCGCGACGCCACTGAAGGGGTTGTTCCTACAAAAGACATGCATCCCCTAACCACAGGATAGGGGATACATGTGGGATCGCTGGGACGCCCAGCGATGAGGAGAACGGGGGACCGAAAGTCCCCCCTAAGTTCTCCATGACAAACCTCGGACTTCCGTAGTCTGTCTGCAGCTCCATGGAAATGACTTGCGCACCGGTCATGCTTGTGCGCATGCGTGACCAGCGCTCCTTTCATTTTTATTGAACTGCGCAGACGCCGGAAGTCCGAGGTTAGTCATGGAGAACTTCGGGGGACTTTCGGTCCCCCGTTCTCCTTATCGCTGCCAGCGATCACACATGTATCCCCTATCCTGTGGATAGGGGATGCATGTCTTTTGTAGGACAAACTATAGGCCGTTTTTTTTTTTTGGGGGGGGTCTGTATGGCGTAATCTACAGAGGGGGCTGTATGGCGTTATCTACAGAGGGGGTCTGTATGGCGTTATCTACAGAGGGGGCTGTATGGCGTTATCTACAGGGGGCTGTGTATGGTGCTATCTATAGGGGGCGCTGTGTGGTGGAATCTATAGGGAGGCACTATCTACAAGGGGGGGGTTGTGTGATACACAGCAGAGGGGGGGGGGGCCCCAGTCAAAAGTTTGCTATGGGGCCCAGTCTTTCCTAGTTACGCCCCTGGGCATCACACACACATCCCCCTGTATATAGCATCACACACACATCCCCCTGTATATAGCATCACACACACATCCCCCTGTATATAGCATCACACACACATCCCCCTGTATATAGCGTCACACACACACATCCCCCTGTATATAGCATCACACACACACATCCCCCTGTATATAGCATCCCACACACATCCCCTTGTATATAGCGTCACACACACATCCCCCTGTATATAGCATCACACACACACATCCCCCTGTATATAGCATCACACACACACATCCCCCTGTATATAGCATCACACACACATCCCCCTGTATATAGCGTTACACACACATCCCCCTGTATATAGCATCACACACACATCCCCCTGTATATAGCGTCACACACATCCCCTGTATATAGCGTCACACACATCCCCCTGTATATAGCGTCACACACATCCCCCTGTATATAGCGTCACACACGCATCCCCCTGTATATAGCGTCACACACACATCCCCCTGTATATAGCGTCACACATATCCCCCTGTATATAGCGTCACACACATCCCCCTGTATATAGCGTCACACACATCCCTCTGTATATAGCGTCACACACATCCCCCTGTAGATAGCGTCACACACATCCCCCTGTAGATAGCGTCACACACATCCCCCTGTAGATAGCGTCACACACACACAGCCCCCCTGTATATAGCGTCACACACATCCCCCTGTATATAGTGTCACACACATCCCTCTGTATATAGCGTCACACACATCCCCCTGTATATAGCATCACACACACATCCCCCTGTATATAGCATCACACACACATCCCCCTGTATATAGCATCACACACACACATCCCCCTGTATATAGCGTCACACACATCCCTCTGTATATAGCGTCACACACATCCCCCTGTAGATAGCGTCACACACATCCCCCTGTAGATAGCGTCACACACATCCCCCTGTAGATAGAGTCACACATATCCCCCTGTATATAGCGTCACACACACACAGCCCCCCTGTATATAGCATCACACACACATCCCCCTGTATATAGCATCACACACACATCCCCCTGTATATAGCATCACACACACATCCCCCTGTATATAGCATCACACACACATCCCCCTGTATATAGCATCACACACACATCCCCCTGTATATAGCGTCACACACACACATCCCCCTGTATATAGCATCACACACACACATCCCCCTGTATATAGCATCCCACACACATCCCCTTGTATATAGCATCACACACACACACATCCCCCTGTATATAGCATCACACACACACATCCCCCTGTATATAGCATCACACACACATCCCCCTGTATATAGTATCACACACACACATCCCCCTGTATATAGCATTACACACATCCCCCTGTATATAGCGTTACACACACATCCCCCCCCTGTATATAGCATCACACACACATCCCCCTGTATATAGCGTCACACACATCCCCCTGTATATAGCGTCACACACATCCCCCTGTATATAGCGTCACACACATCCCCCTGTATATAGCGTCACACACATCCCTCTGTATATAGCGTCACACACATCCCCCTGTAGATAACGTCACACACATCCCCCTGTAGATAGCGTCACACACATCCCCCTGTAGATAGAGTCACACACACACGGCCCCCCCCCCTGTATATAGCGTCACACACATCCCCCTGTATATAGCGTCACACACATCCCTCTGTTTATAGCGTCACACACATCCCCCTGTATATAGCATCACACACACATCCCCCTGTATATAGCATCACACACACATCCCCCTGTATATAGCATCCAGTGGCGGATTAAGTAGACCATGGGCCCTGGGCTGTTACCCAAACTTGGGCCCCCCTTCCTCACCGTAACTATTTTTAACACTACCTTTTTGGGCAAGCATTAACAGTGTTACGATTCCCCTTGTCACAGCGCGGTGTCCCTACATACTGACAGTATCACACTGTGCAGGGACACAACCTCCTGACAAGGGGAATTGTCTATCAGTCCTGGACTGCAGAAAGACTTTTTGTGAAATACAAGGATTTCCTATAATAAACATGTCAGGAGAGGTGACAGATTCTCTATAAATCTAGTGACTCACAGGTGACGACATCTCAGATTCTAGTAGTTTTTTTCCTCTTTTCTTCTCCATCCGATCCAGCGCTCATGACGACTTCTCCCGGCCATGACTCATTTCTGCAGAATTTGCCACTTAGACGTCTCCTCACTTTTCCAACATTTCCACACCTATAAACGAAAATAAAGTTATCATGGTGCCACATAGTGTACCCCTAAATATAATAGCACCAAACACTGCGCGCCTGAATATAATACCACACACTGTAAAACACCATACACACAGCCCCCTGTACATAGTGCCACACACAGCCCCTGTAGATATTACACACCCCCATAGATATCGCCATACACAGCCCCCTCTATATATCACACATCCCCCTCGTAGAGAGCGTTACACACAGCCCCCTATAGATAGTGCCATACAGCCCCCCTGTAGAGAGCGCCACACAGCCCTCCCCCTCTTGTAAATAGCACCAAAAAGCCCCCCCTATAAAGAGCGCCACACACATACCACGGTGGATAGCACTACACAGCCCCCCCTTGCCTCACAGCGCTCCCCCTTGTATATAGTGCCTCACAGCGCTCCCCCTTGTATATAGTGCCTCACAGCGCTCCCCCTTGTATATAGTGCCTCACAGCGCTCCCCCTTGTATATAGTGCCTCACAGCGCTCCCCCTTGTATATAGTGCCTCACAGCGCTCCCCCTTGTATATAGTGCCTCACAGCGCTCCCCCTTGTATATAGTGCCTCACAGCGCTCACCCTTGTATATAGTGCCTCACAGCGCTCCCCCTTGTATATAGTGCCTCACAGCGCTCCCCCTTGTATATAGTGTCACACAGCGCTCCCCCTTGTATATAGTGTCACACAGCGCTCCCCCTTGTATATAGTGCCTCACAGCGCTCCCCCTTGTATATAGTGTCACACAGCGCTCCCCCTTGTATATAGTGCCACACAGAGCTCCCCCTTGTATATAGTGCCACACAGCGCTCCCCCTTGTATATAGTGCCACAAGGTTATGTACACATTTAAAAACTTTATATTATAATTATATATATATATAGTATGTCTGTGTATCAGTGTGATTGATTGATTTTATTAAAAAATATTTTTACTTTTTGAGATACGGCTGCTTTGTATCCTGTATCCGTCAGGTCAGCAGGACTGACGGGATCAGTGACACGCAGGATCCACCTCAAATCTATCACATCTAAGATTATAATTTAGCGCAGGGCCCGTTTCACTGATCCCGTCAGTCCTGCTGACCTGACGGATACAGGATACAAAGCAGCTGTATCTCAAAAAGTGAAAATATTTTTTAATAAAACGTAATTACAAAGTTGCACCAAACACACATTTTTATTAAAAAAAAATAAAACCGACGTTATTTTTGCGACATTTTTTCCGTAGACAATGCAGGTTTCGTTTTTTATCGTTTTTATGCACACATTTTTTGCCATTTTAGAATTTTTATTCATAAAGTTTGAAAATAATAGTAAAAAAATAAGCTTTTTTACGTTTCAGCTATTTTTTTTTGGTAATAACATTGTTTTACCCTAAAATAGACCTTTTATCTGTGATCGTCATTGTCTACCGTAAATTTTAATATATTACATGTCTATATTAGGGTAATTGGGTCAGCGCTAGCGTTACAACAATGATTGGCGGGGGGGGAACGTTTTTTTTGGGGTGGGTATTTTATGTGTATTTATTATTATTATTTTTTTTTGCACTTTACTATTTTTTTATTACTATGTTCTGATCCTCAAAGGTCAAAAAAGACCTTTGGGGAACTTTATATCTACTTTCTCTTTGTTTTACACCATGTTTTTCCACTGTAACTGGAGCTGCACAGCAGGGAAATCAGCCCTCTCACAGTGACGATTGTCACTAATAGGGCTGTGCTGGGTCTAGTAAGACCCAGCAACAGTCTGCCACTAACGGCACCCGGCGATCATGTGACCTGTCACATGATCACCGGGAGGAATAGAGACAGCGCCGCTGCTGCTGTCTCTATTCCTGTACACAGCGTTCATTGAACGCTGTGTAAGAAGACATCGGAGAAGACAGAAGCAGCGAAAGCTGCTTCTGTCTTCTCCTCAGGGTCCCCGGCAGTCACTGACAGCCGGAGACCCGACATTCAGCTGCCCGATCGCGCGGGCAGCAAGTTAAAACCCGAGCCGTAGAAAGTCTATGGCTCGGGTTTTAAGCACCCGTCCCTGACCGCTGGCCGTAAAAATACAGCCAGCGGTCGGGAACCAGTTGGGCAGGAGGATAATCCTGTACTGACCTCAGCGCCGGTGACCGCCCGCCGGCTCTTCTCTTGCTGCTTTGGAGTAACAGAACAGCCGTCCGTCGCTGTTCTGTTACTCAATGGCGGCGGCCCGCACTGTCAGGGAGGCGTGTCCTACCCCTGGATCCCGGCGAATTCCCTGCTCCTCCCCATCTTCGGCCGTTAGCAGCGCTAGCGCGCTGAATAGATTTAGGGGATAATGTGCGTTTCGGGCTGCCATGGGCCCCCTGGGAGCCTCGGGCCCCGGGCGGCCGCCCGAAACGCCCATATGATAATCCGCCACTGATAGCATCACACACACATCCCCCTGTATATAGCGTCACACACACATCCCCCTGTATATAGCGTCACACATATCCCCCTGTATATAGCGTCACACACATCCCCCTGTATATAGCGTCACACATATCCCCCTGTATATAGCGTCACACACATCCCCCTGTATATAGCGTCACACACATCCCTCTGTATATAGCGTCACACACATCCCCCTGTAGATAACGTCACACACATCCCCCTGTAGATAGCGTCACACACATCCCCCTGTAGATAGCGTCACACACATCCCCCTGTAGATAGCGTCACACACACACAGCCCCCCCCCTGTATATAGCGTCACACACATCCCCCTGTATATAGCGTCACACACATCCCTCTGTTTATAGCGTCACACACATCCCCCTGTATATAGCATCACACACACATCCCCCTGTATATAGCATCACACACACATCCCCCTGTATATAGCATCACACACACATCCCCCTGTATATAGCGTCACACACACATCCCCCTGTATATAGCGTCACACATATCCCCCTGTATATAGCGTCACACACATCCCCCTGTATATAGCGTCACACACATCCCTCTGTATATAGCGTCACACACATCCCCCTGTAGATAACGTCACACACATCCCCCTGTAGTTAGCGTCACACACACACAGCCCCCCCCTGTATATAGCGTCACACACATCCCCCTGTATATAGCGTCACACACATCCCTCTGTTTATAGCGTCACACACATCCCCCTGTATATAGCATCACACACACATCCCCCTGTATATAGCATCACACACACATCCCCCTGTATATAGCATCACACACACATCCCCCTGTATATAGCGTTACACACACACACACACAGCCCCTGTATATAGCGTCACACACATCCCTCTGTATATAGCGTCACACACATCCCCCTGTAGATAGCGTCACACACATCCCCCTGTATATAGCGTCACACACATCCCTATGTATATAGTGTCACACACATCCCCCTGTATATAGCATCACACACACATCCCCCTGTATATAACATCACACACACATCCCCCTGTATATAGCATCACACACACATCCCCCTGTATATAGCATCACACACACATCCCCCTGTATATAGCATTACACACACACAGCCCCTGTATATAGCGTCACACACACACATCCCCCTGTATATAGCATCACACACACATCCCCCTGTATATAGCATTACACACACACAGCCCGTGTGTATATAGCGTCACACACACAAACACACACACACACACATCCCCCTGTATATAGCATCACACACACATCCCCCTGTATATAGCATCACACACACATCCCCCTGTATATAGCATCACACACACACATCCCCCTGTATATAGCATCACACACACATCCCCCTGTATATAGCATCACACACACATCCCCCTGTATATAGCATCACACACACACATCCCCCTGTATATAGCATCACACACACACATCCCCCTGTATATAGCATCACACACACACATCCCCCTGTATATAGCATCACACACACATCCCCCTGTATATAGCGTTACACACACATCCCCCTGTATATAGCATCACACACACATCCCCCTGTATATAGCATCACATACACACTGCCCCTGTAGATAGCATCACACACAGTAGTGATGAAGGGAAGGAGTGAGTTATGGAAGAATGAAGGGAGGGATGAACAGATGGAGGGAGTGAGTGATGAAGGGATGGGGGTTTGGAAAAGTACTCACCAGCCTTGAGAACTGTGTAAAAACATGACTGGTGGGCGGGCCTTCTTCCCTGCAGATATTCTGCTCCTTCACTGTGATAGACGGACCTGATTGGTGGGCGGGGGTCACATGGGCACGACGTCATCAAAGGTCCTTTAGCCTTCAATTCGGAGCACATTTATGTAGAGAGGTAACTTTCACTATCCCGGCTAAGCCCGCCCCGAATTGTTCTGCTTGCACCTTCTCTCTGCAGTGACAGTTAGCGCTGCATAGTTTTTACGATTATGTGCAGTTCGGGCAGCAATGGGCCCCCTGAGTGCCTCGGGCCCCGGGCGGCCGCCCGAAACGCTCATATGATGATCCGACCATTGGTCCAGACAGTAGTAGAGGTTTTGGAACGGATGGAACTTGACGTGACAGATGACGCCAGACGTGGCGGATGATACCAGACGTGGTATATGACCAGGGCCGGCCCTAGGATAGATGGCGCCCTGTGCGAAATGATCTTTTGGCGCCCCACCCCATCATTAAAAAAAATGGGCTATAAAAAAAATTATAGTGCCCCCATACAGTATAATAATAATATTTAATAATATAATATATTACAACCCCTTCAAGGACACAGTATTTTGTCCTCTAATTGTGGCCACAGTATTATGCCATCTGTAGTACCCCTGCACAGTATAATGTCCGCTTAGTGGCCCCCACACAGTATAGTGCCCCCCTGTAGATTTTGCCATACAGCATCTCTGTAGACAGAGCCATAATTCCCCACCTCCTTTTTATAGATCGTGCCATACAGCCCCCCACCTCCCCCTTGTAGACAGTGCCATACAGCCCCCACCTCCCCCTTGTAGACAGTGCCATACAGTCCCCCACCTTCCCCTTGTAGACAGTGCCATACAGTCCCCCACCTCCCCCTTGTAGATCGTGCCATACAGTCCCCGCACCTCCCCCTTGTAGACAGTGCCCCCAAACAAAAACAAAAATTGTCCTCACCTAGGCCCCGTTCCCATGACGAACTGAGCTGCTCCATGACGGGACCCTGTAGCCTAGTCAGGGGCGTAGCTAGGGGGGGCAAGTGGGGCACGTGCCCCGGGCGCAGTTCAGAGGGGGCGCTAGAGCCCCCTCCTCCTGCACTATAATTGTACCTGTGTCGCAAGGACACAGGTACAATTAGAAGCAATGAATGACCGGGCACGTTCCGTGCCCGGCCATTCAGTGCCTCTCCACGAATGAAGCGACTGGTACCTTTTGTACCAGTGACGCTTCCATCGATGAAAGGCGCTGACTGACTGACAGGGAAAGTCATCCTGCCCAGCCAATCAGCGCCTTTCATAGACGCCGCGTTCAACCCCCAGGAGACCTGCGCAGAAGAGAGCAGGTCTCTATGGCTGCCGGACGGCGTGGGAACGGGAATAAGGTGAGTTTGAATTTTTTTTATTTTTTTTAATTGTAATAGAAGTGCGTGGCTGTATCTGCGGGGGGGGACTTTGTCTACACGGGGGACTTTATCTACGGGGGGTGTTTATCTACAGGGGGACTATATCTACGGGGCTGGGCTATATACAGGGGGACTATATCTGCTGGGCTATATACAGGGGGACTATATCTGCTGGGCTATATACAGGAGGACTATATCTACAGGGCTGGGCTATATACAGGGGGACTATATCTACAGGGCTGGGCTATATACAGGGGGACTATATCTACAGGGGGGCTATATACAGGGGGACTATATCTACAAGGGGGCTATATAAAGGGGGACTATATCTACAGGGGTGGGCTATATACAGGGGGACTATATCTGCTGGGCTACATACAGGGGGACTATATCTACAGGGGGACTATATCTACAGGGGGGCTATATAAAGGGGGACTATATCTACAGGGGGGCTATATACAGGGGGACTATATCTGCTGGGCTATATACAGGGGGACTATATCTACAGGGGGGCTATATACAGGGGGACTATATCTACAGGGGGGCTATATACTGGAGTGGGCTGTCTATAGAGCACCATATACAGGGGTGGGCTATATAGTATATAGCCCCCTGTAGATATAGCCCACCCCTGTATATGGTGCCCCATTGATAGCCCACTCCAGTATATAGCCCCCCTGTAGATATAGTCGCCCTGTATATAGCCCAGCCCTGTAGATATAGCCCCCTGTAGATATATTCCCCCTGTATATAGCCCACCCCTGTATATAGCCCCGCTGTGTATAGCCCAACCCTGTAGATATAGCCCCCCTGTGTATATCCCAGCCCTGTATATAGCCCAGCCCTGTAGATATGGTCCCCCTGTAGATATGGTCCCCCTGTAGATATGGTCACCCTGTAGATATAGTCCCCCTGTAGATATAGCCCACCCCTGTATATAGTCCCCCTGTAGATATAGCCCACCCCTGTATATAGTATCCCACAAATAGCTCCCCCTATAGTGCTCCACAGAAAGCCCACCCCTGTATATAGCCCCCTTGTACATATAGTCCACCCCTGTATATAGTGCTCCACAGATAGCCCACCCCTGTATATACTATATGCAAGGGTGGGCTATCTGTGGAGCACTATATACAGGGGTGGACTATCTAGTGGAGCACTGTATACAGGGGTGGGCTATATACAGGGGTGGGCTATCTGTGAAACACTATATACAGGGGTGGACTATATGTGGAGCACTATATACAGGGGTGGGCTATATCTACAGGGGGGCTACATACATGGTTGGGCTATCTGTAGAGCTCTATATACAGGGGTGGGCTATATCTACAGGGGGCTATATACAGGGGTGGGCTATCTGTAGAGCACTATAGGGGGAGTTATTTGTGGGACACTATATACAGGGGTGGTCTATATGGGGGCACTATCTACAGGGGCTCTATGGCAGGCACTATCTACAGGGGGCTCTATGGCAGGCACTATCTACAGGGGGCACAGTGTGTGTGTGGGACACCGTGTATGGTGCTATTATAATTAGAGGTGCAGTGTATGGCGCTATTATATTTAGGGGCGTAGTGTGTGGTATAATGATAACTTTATATTTATTTATAGGTGCAGAAATGTTGGAAAAGTGAGAAGCTGAAGACATGTGAGCGGCAAACTGCAGAAATGGACCGGGAGAAGTCACCATAGAGGTCTGAACCAAATGGAGAAAAAGAACTAGAATCTGAGACGTAACCGGTGAGTCACTTAATGTAAATGTTTATTCTGCCTCTAATCAGTAATGTAGTCACTGTATGATCTGCAGCGAGATGATGGGTGGTGTGATTATGATAGGATTTATTTTTGTGAAACGGCATCTCCCAGTATATACTTACCATTGTTCGGGCTATGCTGGGAGCTGTAGTTTTACGCCGTACACACCTATACAGCAGGGGTTGCACTAAATTGAGCTGTATTTGTGCTGGTGTTGTATATATGTACCGAGCTTGGTACTGGTGTTGTGTATAGAACCATATTGCTTGTGAAATGTACAAATAATTTTATGCTCGTGTTACATAAAAAGAAATGACACGTCGATTGGTAGAGAAAACAAACACGGCGAGGGGGAAGGAGATGTCGGGAAAGAGGTTGGGGGGGGCGCCAAACTGAATCTTTGCCCCGGGTGCTGGAGAACCTAGCTACGCCTCTGGCCTAGTACAGAATTTCCCAACCTTTTCGGACTCGAGGCAGCACTGGAAAAACAAAATTTCCTCAGGGCCCCCCTACCAAAAATTGTTTTGAGAAAGACAGAAAACGGCTAAGAACAAGCACTACACTCGTAGGGTATGTTCACACACGTTTTTGTAAGGAAAAAAAAATCTGCCTCAAAATTCCTTCAGCAACTGACAGCATTGGGCGACCTTTTTTTTGCTTTTTCTTAAGCTGTTGAAGCGAATGCAAAAGACACTAGAAAAAAAAGCTCCAAACGGGCGCCGCAGGTATTTTCTGCCTCCTATTAATTTCAATTGGAGGTCAGAGGTGGAAACCACTTGAAGACCATCAGCCCCCCACTCACAGTAAAATGACCATCAACCCCCCACTTACAGTAAAATGACCATCAGCCCACCACTCACAGTAAAATGACCATCAGCCCCCCACTCACAGATTCCCCCTGTAGGTAGCGCCACACAGCCCCTTGTAGGTAGCGCCACACAGCCCCTTGTGGGTAGCACCACACAGCCCCTTGTAGGTATCGCCAGACAGCTCCCTTGTAGGTAGGGCCACACAGCCCCTTGTGGGTAGCGCCACACAGCCCCCTTGTGAGTAGCGCCAGACAGCCACCTTGTAGGTAGCGCCAGGCAGCCCCCTTGTAGGTACCGCCGGACAGCCCCCTTGTACGTAGCGCCACACAGCCCCCTTGTAGGTAGCGCCACACAGCCCCCTTGTAGGCAGCGCCACACAGCCCCCTTGTAGGTAGCGCCACACAGCCCCCTTGTAGGTAGCGCCACACAGCCCCCTTGTAGGTAGCGCCACACAGCCCCCTTGTAGGTAGCGCCACACAGCCCCCTTGTAGATAGCGCCACACAGCCCCCTGTAGAGTGGGCCGCACAGCCCCCTGTAGGGAGGGCCGCACAGCCCCCTGTAGGGAGTGCCGCACAGCCCCCTGTAGGGTGTGCCATACAGCCCCTGTAGGGAGTGCCGCAAAGACCCCTGGTAGGGAGTGCCACACAGCCCACAGCCCCTGGTTGGTAGTGCCCCACAGCCCCCTGGTTGGTAGTGCCCCACAGCCCCCTGGTTGGTAGTGCCCCACAGCCCCCTGGTTGGTAGTGCCACACAGCCCACTGGTTGGTAGTGCCCCACAGCCCCCTTTTTGGTAGGGCCCCAAAGCCCCCTGGTTGGTAGTGGCACACAGCCCACAGCCCCCTGGTTGGTAGTGCCCCACAGCCCACAGCCTCCTGGTTGGTAGTGCCCCACAGCCCACAGCCCCCTGGTTGGTAGTGCCACACAGCCCACAGCCCCCTGGTTGGTAGTGCCACACAGCCCACAGCCCCCTGGTAGGTAGTGCCACACTGCCCACAGCCCCCTTGTAGGTAGTGCAAGGACTACGAAATGACCCTGATAGCTGGCGGGCAATAGACATTCAAAAAAGGACAACTGTGCAGGAGCACACAAAATACCCAGCTTTCCCAGCTATCAAATAAATGTGTGGAAATAAACTAAGATATAACTTTTATTTAGTCGGAGTAAAGGATTAATCCTTTTAGCTAGATTAAATAAAAGATATATCTTAGTTTATTTACACACTTTTTTTTATACCCGGGAAAGCTGGGTATTTTGAGTGCTCCTGCACAGTTGTCCTTTGTAGGTAGTGCCACACAGCTCACAGCCCCACTGTATATAGCAACCCCCCCCCCCCTTCCAGTAAAGATAACGCCACTGTAGCTCCCTGAAGGAGCGGAATTCCTGTGTGGCCGGGGGATTCCGCTCCTGGAGCGTTGCTTGATGCCTCTTTCCATATATGGACAGTGACATCAGGGAAAACTCCTGAAGCGGAATCCCCGGTCACAGCGTTGCAGACGCTATGACCGTCGATTCCACTCCAGGAGAAGCTCCTGTCGTCTGTGTTAATGACGTCATTGGCTTCTCCTGGAGTGGAATCCCCGGTCATAGAGTTTGTAACGCTGTGACCGGGGATTCCGCTTCAGGAGTTTCCCCTGATGTCACTGTCCATATATGGACTGAAACATCAAGCAGCGCTCCAGGTGCGGAATCCCCGCCCACATGGGGATTCCACTCCTTCAGGGAGCTACAGTAGCGCTAGTAGACAGCAGGGCAGGGATATACCTCCCTGCTCTGCTATAGTGCCCCCCTGTAGATAGCGCCACTGTAGCTCCCTGAAGGAGCGGAATCCCTGTGTGGCAGTTTATAGCAGACAAGGTAGGTGACAGCAGGCAAGGCAGATGACAGCAGGTGTGGCAGATGACAGCAGACGTGGCAGATGATATACGCGACTCCAACTAAAGGCTTAGATACAGGACCACACCACAATGCAGTAACAGGATACAGGTAGCAGGGTATGGGAACACTGGCAGCAGGATACAACTAAGGGACGGTTTGCAATACGAACATGGGTAGACAACAACATTGCTCAGGCAAGGAATGGAGGGGCGGAGCCCTTTTTCTAGTGCAGGATTATCTGGGGATTGGATAAGGAACTTTTAGCATGCGCGCGCTGGCTCTTTAAGGCTGGGGACAAGCCAAGCGCCCATGTGTATCTAAGCAGTCAGTCCAGGGCAGGACGACCTCGCAAGTTGGCGTCTCCTAGGAGGGAGACGCTGGCAGGAGGCCAGGAGTCTGCGGTCGCGGCCTTCCGACGGAAAGGCACGGGGGTGGTCCGCAGCCGTTACACAGTCTGAAGGGGGCTTCATCAGAAAAAATAAATTTACCCCATACCTCTGCAGTCCAATCCCTGTACTTCCTGCAGAATGCCAGTCTGTCCTTGATATTTTTCTTGGAGATAAGTGGCTTATTTGCTGTCCTTCTTGACACCAGGTCAGCCTCCAAAAGCCTTTGCCTTACTATCCATTCAGATGCACTGACACCTGCCTGCTGACATTCCTTAGTGTCATGAAGGGTGCGTGGACCCACTTGGCGTACCGCCTTATCAGTATGGCAGCTGGACAACAGGACACAGGTTAAAGTCTATAGTTCGTATAGGTGTACCTGTGGTAGCATCAGACAGTAGCAAGACAGGCTCGGATGGGACTAGGCAGTAGGCAGGCACCAGTCGTGGTGAAGCAGGACAGGCGAGGTACTCAGCGCAGTACGACTGAATACGGCACTTGGACCAGGATAACACGGGATACAGGTTACAGGTAGCAGGAACGGGGAACACTGGGAATTGGAGACACTTAGAGGACCATTTGCAGAGACAAACTTAGGTAATGACAACAACGCTCAGGCAATGCAGGGAGGGGCAGAGCCCTTCTTATAGTTCAGGATGATCTGGGAGCAATCAGCTCAATCTCACACATGTGTGCACTCTGGCTCCTTAAGGCTGGACTGAGCTCGCGAGCGCACCCTAGTGGTCACTGCGGAACAGAACGGTCGCATGTGCAGACATCTCTTGAGAGAAGGGCGTCGACAGGATGGGAGGAGTTTGTGGTCAGCGACCACGGACGTTACACTTAGCAAGCTATGCACTGGTGTTGAACCGATCCAGTAACTGAATCCTCTTTAGGAGACGGTCCTGGCACTTGCTGGACTTTCTTCACAGCAATTGAACCTCCCTCCTTGCAGTTCTTGATGATCCGATAAGTGGTTGATTTAGGGGCAATTTTACAAGCAACAATGTCCTTGCCTGTAAAGCCCTTCTGACTGTGCGTGTTTCCTTGAAGGTACCATGGTGTTTTTTTAGTGTTTTTTTAAATACTTTATTTGATTTTCCATTTATATAAAACATAATCCACTCGCAGGTGGCATTTTACGCATACAACTGTTTTGTGCTAACAAAAGTTATTAATAATAGACTTTACCCATAAACCCCTTCCCTCTCCATCCCATCCTGTCCGTGGTCCCTGCTCACCCATTCCCTTTTTGTCTAATTTCAGTTTATATACATCTCCTGAAACTCCGCACTAGTGAGCATTCTTTTAACAATTGGCTTCCATTTTTTTCCAGCCTTCTGGGTTATTTTTGCTTTTTAATTTGTTTTTATCTATCCACTGCAAATAAAATATTTTTTTCCAATACCTCTTAACCTGAACAAATGATGGTATATGCATGGATACCACCTCTGATAGGATCTTTTTTTTTGTCAAAAGTATCAGTAATTGAACTAAATCGGAGAGATGACTATACTTTTCTCCGGGTTAAACTATAGCAGACACATCCATTTATCTAATTTTATGTCTTAATCTAATACATAGATCATATGTTTTTCTACTGAAACCCATAACCTTCTAATTGCAAAACATGACTAGAAACAATGAACCAATCCTGCATTGGCTTCCCCACACTTTTCGCATGGTCGTGTGTAATTGTATATATAATTTTCATAGGGCATGTTAAATGCCCTTTAGAGTTTGGCCTCTACCTTCCACTGTATTTCTCTTAAATTATCAGGTGCCCAGCGCTTTAACCCCTTCAGGACTGAACCTCTTTTGGCTTTAAGGACGAAGCCAATTTTTTCAAATCTGACATGTATCATTTTATGTGGTAATAACTTTCGAATGCTTTTATGTATCCAAGGGATTCTGATATTGTTTTCTCGTGACATATTGTACTTTATAAAATTTGGTCGATAAATTCAATATTTATGTGTGAAATACACCAAAATTTAGAGAAAATTTGCAAAAATTAGCATTTTTTTTTAATCTAAATGTATCTGCTTGTAAGACAGACAGCAATACCACACAAAATAATTACTATTTCATATATCCCATATGTCTACTTTAGGTTTGCATTGTTTTTTGAACATTATTTTATTTTTCTAGGACGTTACAAGGCTTAGAACTTTAGCAGCAATTTCTCATATTTTCAAGAAAATTTCAAAAGGCTATTTTTTCAAGGACCATTTCAGTTCTGAAGTGGCTTTGAGGGCCTTATATATTAGAAAGTCCCCATAAATTACCCCATTTTGAAAACTGCACCCCTCAAAGTATCCAAAACAGAATTCAGAAAGTGTCCTTACCCTTTAGGTGTTTAACTAGAATTAAAGCAATGTAGAGGTGAAATTTACAAATTTCATTTTTTTTTTTTCAGTAACATATTTTTATTGGATTTTTTTTCGAAAACACAGTCATAATCATATAATCATACAATAATACAATAATACAAAGACGGGAATACCAATCTCGGTCGATAATAAATACAGCCTGACAAAATAAGCTCAATCATGAATGTTAGGTCAGTGAGGCATCCATCCAGCTATCATCCCTGTTGGCATGTAAACACTGTTATTGCTATTGCTGGGTATCCCTGTAGACAGAATTACAGTAATTCATTTAACTAACTAACGAACGAAAACTGGAGCCTAGTGGAACAATACACCTACCCAAGCATCTAGTTAATGACATGGAAAAAAAATATAGATATTATGTACTTGAAACGTTCAGTGCCCCTAAAGTGAGCTTGAGGTCCTCAATCAAATACCAAGGCGATCCTGTGAAAGGGCCTATGATGTCCCTTCGTTCCGAACTAGTGAAGTGATTTGTAAGAAACAGCTTCCATTTCTCAAAGAATTTATTTCCCCGTGTGTCTTTATGTTGTAAAGATGCTGGTTCGATCTAGGTATAACAATTTCCGCAACCTCTGAACAACCATACTCTGGTTTGGTACATCTGCTATCAGCCAATTCTGGAGTATACACCTCTTTGCCACCATAAATGTGGCATGAGCCATAGGGGAAAGATGTGTCACTTCCAAATTTCACTTTTCTTTTTGCCAAAATTCATTTGTAATACATTTTCTTCTGTAACACAGAAGGTTTTACTCAAGAAATGCAACTGAGGATTTATTGCCCAGATTCTGAAGTTTTTAGAAATGTCTCTAGTGTGCTACTGGACCGATACACAGGCCTCAGAAGCAAAGGAGCACCTAGTGGATTTTGGGGCCTCCTTTTTTTAGACTTTATTTTAAGCATCATGTCCGGTTTGAAGAGGAACTGTGGTGCCAAAACAGTAAAAAAAAAACAAACATGACCCCATTTTGGAAACTACACCCCTCAAGGAATTTATTTAGGGGTATAGTTAGCATTTTGAACCCACAGTTTTTTGCTAAATGTATTAAAATTAGTTTGTGTAGATCAAAATCTACTTTTTTTTCTGATAACACTTAGAAATTGTTAATTTTTACAAGCAATAAAGGAGAAAAGGCTCACCAACATTTGTAAAGCAATTTCTCCTGATTACAGAAATACGCCATATGTGGTAATAAATTGCTGTTTGGACCCACCGCAGGGCTTATAAGGGAAGGAGTGCTATTTGGCTTTTGGAGCTCAAATTTAGCTGAAATGTTTTCCAGGTGTCATGTCGCCTTTTGCAAAGCCCCTGAGGGACCAAAACAGTGGAGAACCCCCAAAAGTGACCCCATTTGGGAAAATACATCACTTAAGGAATCTATCTAGGGGTATAGTGAGAATTTAGACCCCACAGGTTTTTTTTCAGAATTTATTAGAATTAGGCTGTAAAAATGAATATCAACATTATTTCCACAAAAATTTTGCATTTTTTCATTTTCACAAAGAATAAAGGCGGAAAACGCACCCCAACATTTGTAAAGCATTTTCTCCCCATATGTGGTCATAAATGTTTTTTTATTAGAAATTAATTAACCCTTTCTGGACTGATCCATTTTTTTCTTTTCCTTTTTCGTTTTTACCTCCCGCTTTCCAAGAGCCATAACTTTTTTATTTTTCAGTCAGTAGAGTGGTGTTAGGGCTTCTTTATTGCGGGAAGAGTTGTAGTTTCTATTGACACCATTTAAAAAAAGTACCATTTACTGTACTGGGAAACTGAAAATAAAATCCTTTGCAAGCAGAAATTGTAAAAAACTGCGATTCCTCCATTGCTTTTTTGTGTTTTGTTTTTAATGCTTTCACCGTGCAGTAAAAATGACAACTTAAGTTTTCTTTTCCTTTTTCGTTTTTACCTCCCGCTTTCCAAGAGCCATAACTTTTTTATTTTTCAGTCAGTAGAGTGGTGTTAGGGCTTCTTTATTGCGGGAAGAGTTGTAGTTTCTATTGACACCATTTAAAAAAAAGTACCATTTACTGTACTGGGAAACTGAAAATAAAATCCTTTGCAAGCAGAAATTGGAAAAAACTGCGATTCCTCCATTGCTTTTTTGTGTTTTGTTTTTAATGCTTTCACCGTGCAGTAAAAATGACAACTTAAGTTTTTTCTGTGACTCAATACAATTAAGGTGATACCAAATTTATAAAGTTTTTTTCATATTTGACTACTTTTATAAAGTAAAAACTATTTGTTAAGAAAAAAATTGTTTTGTTTCACCACATTCCAAGAGGCATAACTTGTTTTATTTTTTGGTCGATTGAGAGGTGTGAGAGCTTATTTTTTGCGGGACGAGCTGTAGTTTTTATTGCTACCATTTTTTGGGATATACAACTTTTTGAGCACTTTTTATTACATTTTGTTTTAGAGCCAAGGTGACCAAAAAGCAGCGATTTTGGAGTTTTAATTTCTTTATTTTTACAGGGTTCACTGTGAGAGTTAAATAATGGTATATTGTAATAGCTCAGACTTTTACGGACGCAGCAATACCAATTTTGTGTATTTTTTTTATTTTTTACATTACTTTAGAGAAAAAATGGGAAAAGGGTTGTTTTTTGGACTTTAAATATTAATTAAATTTTTTTCACTAATAATAAGTTTATTTACTTTTTTTTTTACACACTTTATTAGTCCCCTAGGGGACTTGAACCAGCAATCATTAGATCACTCGTACATTTCATTTGTCACTTTTACAGGCTCCTGTAACAATGCGATCGATGTTCCTGTCCGTTAGTCCCGGGTGTCAGCTGTAATACACAGCTGAAACCCGCAGTGTATGGCACGGGCTCAGCGCATGAGCCTACTCTATACATCACCCCCCGCTCCATGACATGATACCAAGTCAGAGTGCGCGAAGGGGTTAATGCGCAGCGGATGGTGCTGAGTAAAAATTTTAATTTTCCACTGATATGCCATTTTAGTGCACAATACGTTGTGCCCAGTTTGTGCCACTGAAGACACACACATAAAACATTAATCGGGTTCTCCCAGGTATGGCAATGTCATATCTGTGGACGTAAACTGCTGTTTGGGCACGCTTCAGGGCTAAGAAGGAAGGGAGCGCCATTTGGCTTTTAGAGCACAGATTTTGCTTGGTAGTTGTTCTGTTTGGGGTTTTGCTGGTATTTCAGTTTATAATGTGGGGGCATATGTAATCTGTGCAGGGTACATCAGGGCATAATAAGAGGGTATAATAATGCGGTAAATAAATAATAACCTGCATATGTGTGGCCAGTGTCGCACTGATAAATGGTGCAAAATCTCATCTGAGAGCCAGAACTTTATTTTTTCACCACCGGAGCTGTGTGAGGGCTTATTTGTCGCAGAACAATCTGTAGTTTTCATTGGTACCATTTTGTGGTACATGCGATTTTTTTTGATAATTTATTTATTCCATTTTTTGGCAAGCAGGGTAGCCAAAAGCCAGCAATTCTGACAATATTTTTACTATGTTTTTTTTTTTTACGGCATTCATTGTGGGCTATAAATTACATTTTAATTTATTCTTTGGGATTATACGATTACGGTGATACCATATGTATATTGTTTTTTTATGTTTTGCAGCGTTTGCACATTAAAATCACTTTTTTTATAAAATTATTTGTTTTTTGTGTCACCATATTCTGAGAGCCATAACATTTTTATTTTTCAGTCAAAAAAGCTGTGTAAGGACTTGTTTTTTGCAGGACGGGTTGTAGTTTTTATTGGTACTATTTTGGGATACATGTGACTCATTGATCAATTTTGATTCAATATTTTGGGAGGAGTGGTGACCAAAAAATATGGCATTGTTTTTAACTTTTTTTTTTTTTTTTGCAGTGTTCACCGTGCAGGAAAAATAATATTATAGTTTTATTACGAACGCGGCGATACCAAATATGTGTACTTTTTTAACATGTTCATTTTTTTCCTAAAATAAAAGACATATTATAGGAAAAAACAGCAATTATTTTTTGTAACTTATAACTTTTATATTTACACTTTTATAAAACATTTTTATTACCTGTTTTTTACTTTTTTTTATCCCACTAAGGGACTTGAAGACTTGCAGCTCTGATCACTACTAGAATAAGTTACACTACCTACGTAGTGTAATGTATTCTAACTGTCATTGTGACGTGAAAGTTACTCTGACAGGAAGCCTATGAGGACCAACCTCCGGCTGGTCCTCAAAGGTTTCCATGCATGGCAGCCCGAAGGCCTTTGTCTGGCTTCCGGTTGCCATAGCTAACATCGGCGACCCTCGGGGTCTGCCGATCTGCTCTAAACTTCTTAAATGCGACGATCGCAGTAGACCGCCGCATATAAGGGGTTAATTGCCAAATCAGCAGCGATGGACCAGTGATCGGCAACAGGGAATGCAGGGACCCTGCACAGATAACCGCCGCTGCGGTGTAGCGCCGTGCGGCGGTTAACTGTCAAAGTCTAGACGTAACTTCACGTCAAGGTACTTCTCACCTTGACGTGCTGTTACGTCTAGGTGTGGGAAGGGGTTAACAAATGGTCTTCTACTTCCTCCTCCAAGAGCTGTGTATCCAAATCCCTATGTCATTAGGTCTCAATAAGAGTGAGATCGTTTGAAGCTGATGCAGTAGCCTAGGAAAAATCACCATCTTTATTAGATTTTTCCTATCGTACAATGATAAGGGCAAATCTTTCCACAAAATTAATTCCTTACTAGCATCATCCAGCACTCGCGTAAAATTCAGTCTATAAATATCATGTGTGTCTCTCCCAATATACACCACTAAATATTTAATCTTATATTTTACAATATTCAATCTAATCTCTCTATTCCAGCCAATATCCATTTCTTTCTCTAACAATAGAACATCAGTTTTTGTGCTATTCATTTTATAACCCGCAAAATTTTCAAACTCCTGCAATATTTCTAATATTCTACCTATTTGTTCTTTAATGTTGTGTACAAAAAAGATCAGATCATCCGCAAATAGTGCTATTTTAACTTCCTCTTCACCAACTTTTATACCTTTTATCTGCGGAGTCTGAGAAACAAATCTCGCTAGTGGCTCAATGGCTAAATTAAATAATAATGGTGATAAGGGGCATCCTTGTTTAGTGCTGCGGTACAATTTACATTTTTATGATATGTCTCCCTGTGTGACAACTTGTGCATAAGGGTGGTGGTACATAGCAGTACTTGCTTCTAAAAAAATAACCCTTTATCCCTATCTTTTCCATCACTTTATTGAGCCAGGGCCAGGCCACGCTATGAAATAATTTCTCTGCATCAAAAGATATTATTGCCGCATTTTTCATCAAGAATGGCCTGGCTCTGGCCCAATCCAGAACCCTGAATACTTTTCTAACATTTCTCACCTCATGTCTTCCTTTTATAACCCGTTCTGTGAATCGTGGATGATGCTAGGAAGTACTCTTGCCAGTCTGTCCGCCAATATACTGGAATACATCTTGGCATCAGAATTAATTAATGATATTGGCCTATATGATGATAGATTAAAGAAAAAAGGACACAGCGCCAGAAGAGGTTTGTTTTTCCAGGGAAACAAAATATGTGCTTCCTTTTCCAAATTGCAAATACTGGCAGGTAAATGCAAAGAGGTGCAAGCTGCTGCCGATCCCCAAACGCAAACACCTAAAGGAGTTGCCTTGATGAAAATTGTAAAGAAAATAAAATAAAAGAGAGGGATACTGTAGGCGCTGCTTGGTTGATAAAAGTTGGTTTATTGCATAAAGCAAGGTAAACAGATTGCTACGCGTTTCAACGCCGGACTGGCGTCTTCCTCAGGCAGATAACACATACAGTACAAGATCATGCATATATATACACATACAAGTGAACAGTGATAGGGCCAATTCAGTAAAAAAAAACACGCCAAAACCGGGGAAAGGTCAAAGGTCACAGAAACAACTCTTGTTTATAAAGTTGGAAAAAAAAAAAGTTGGAGAAAAAAAAAAAGTTGGAGAAAAAAAAAAAGGCCAATGTGGCATAAGGATGGTCCGTGTGTAGCAGTGTGACCTAACCAACATAGATCATGTGCTAGGTAGGAAGCCCGTAAGTAACCGTCCGTTCATGTTAAAAAGCTAAAAAAAATCATATTTAATATTTAATAAATTTCATCGAAAAAATTAGGTAAATAGTGTATGTGATTAGATGAATATGATATAAATATGGAGCATGTAATATCAAAGACTCCTTACTGTTTATCGGATAGCGGGAGGTCACGCCTCCGGGAGCCATCACAAACAAGGACCTTGGAACGCACCATGGAACGCACAAACAAATGGCGTTGTATGGGCGTCATGACAACCATCATGGCAACTCATGAGGGCCAGATGTCCATGAAACGCACGGTGGACCGCAAACCGCACCACACGGAGCAAAGTACAGAGGGGAGATGAATGGTAGGTGCAAACCTATCTTTGTATATTAATAAACATTTGTGCTTACGATAGTAATTTGTTTGGAAAACAGAATAATAAAACAATGATAATACAAGGGTAATAATAATATAGCAACAGTATAGTAATAATAATATAGTTGCTGAAATACAATTTAAACAAGATGTATTATTAGATTGGTATTATTTTCATTGTACTTATCATCCCATTGTCAATCTAATAATACATCTTGTTTAAATTGTATTTCAGCAACTATATTATTATTACTATACTGTTGCTATATTATTATTACCCTTGTATTATCATTGTTTTATTATTCTGTTTTCCAAACAAATTACTATCGTAATAATATATATTATGCATACACTTATCTTTCTCTCAACGGAGCATTTCGATATTTTAATAGTTTAATAATTTGATATTTTAATAGCCTAGTATCTAATATTCTATTAATTGCGATGATTATGAAGCACAAATGTTTATTAATATAAAAAGATAGGTTTGCACCTACCATTCATCTCCCCTCTGTACTTTGCTCCGTGTGGTGCGGTTTGCGGTCCACCGTGCGTTTCATGGACATCTGGCCCTCATGAGTTGCCATGATGGTTGTCGCCACGATGGTTGTCATGACGCCCATACAACGCCATTTGTTTGTGCGTTCCATGGTGCGTTCCAAGGTCCTTGTTTGTGATGGCTCCTGGAGGCGTGACCTCCCGCTATCCGATAAACAGTAAGGAGTCTTTGATATTACATGCTCCATATTTATATCATATTCATCTAATCACATACACTATTTACCTAATTTTTTCGATGAAATGTATTAAATATTAAATATGAATTTTTTTAGCTTTTTAACATGAACTGACTGTTACTTATGGACTTCCTACCTAGCACATGATCTATGTTGGTTAGGTCACACTGCTACACACGGACCATCCATATGCCACATTGGCCTTTTTTTTTTTTTTTTTTCTCCAACTTTTTTTTTTTTTTTCCTCCAACTTTATAAACAAGAGTTGTTTCTGTGACCTTTGACCTTTCCCCGTTTTTGGCGTTTTTTTTACTGAATTGGCCCTAGCACTGTTCACTTGTATGTGTATATATATGTATGATCTTGTACTGTATGTGTTTTCTGCCTGAGGAAGACGCCAGTCCGCGTAGCAATCTGTTTACCTTGTTTTATGCAATAAACCAACTTTTATCAACCAAGCAGCGCCTACAGTATTCCTCTTTTTTATTTTATTTTCTTTACAATTGGCCTATATGAGGCCTGGTCTAATGGATCACCTTTCTTTGGGGGGGGGGTCACCTTTATTTAGGCTGTATTTCCAGAATCCATTATTGCTGTTTCTGTAAAAAGTTTGTTATATACTTCCATCAAAATATCTTCCACCTTACATGATATTAATTTAAAAAACTGTGAAGTGTACCCATCTGGTCCCGGAGCGTTTTGTTTCGGGGTTTGTTTAATTGTTCATATACCTCCTGTCTTGGTATCGGGGCTCCTAACTGGTCAAACTGATCCTGCGTTATTAGAGGCATATCCAGCTTATCAAGATAATGATTTATGTTGTCCATGGTATAATGTCTGTGTTCGCTGACCACGAACTCCTTCCATCCGGTTGACGCCCTTCTTTCCAAAGAGGTCTGCACATGCGGCCGTCCTGTTCAAAAGTGACCACCAGGGTGCGCTTGCGAGCTCAGTCAACCTTGGAGCGCACACTGGTGGGAGATTGAGCAGATTGCTTCCAGAGCACCCTGGACTATAAGAAGGGCTCTGCTCCTTCCTATCTTGCCTGAGCTTTGTTGTCGTTATCCTAGTATGTCTATGCAAATGGTCTCCTAGTGTTTTCCAGTTCGCAGTGTTCCCCATTCCTGCTACCTGTAACCTGTATCCCGTGCTATCCTGGTTAAGTGCCGTGTTGAGCTGAAGTTGTGCTGTGCTGTGTTTCACGCCTGTCCTGCTACACCACGCCTGTCATCTGCCTGTTGCCTAGTCCCAGCCGAGCCTGTCTTGCTACTGTCTGAGTTACAACAGGTACACTATATGAACTATAGACTGTGACCTGTGTCCTGTTGGCCAGCTGTCATACCATCAAGGCAGTATAGCCCAGTGGGTCCACGTACCTCTTGTGACACATGGACACTTATTTTCCTTCATATAGTTTCTTATAGTAATCTGTAATAATTTGATTTATTCTCTTGTAGGAGGGGTTCCAGCCCCCCATGCTGTGGAAGGGGTCCCACTCCCCACATTTACCAGACCAGTTATAGTGGTTCCAGCCCCCTTGGGTGATAGGGGTATGACCCCCCTCCGTACCTACGATATCGTCGGTACCCAGTACGATAGGGGTTATAGCCCCCTTCCCAACGTCAGTCACAGGGATCCCAGCCCCCTTCTGTTTCCCCACGTTTGTCAGCCCTTGGGTGTCTGTCTACTTCCCATCTTCCTCCTATTTGTGTAGGAGGTTGATGCATTGTTTGGTACGTACTATAGTATAATGCCTGTTAGTAACCACTAGATGGTGGTAGAGCAGTTGCAGTGAGTTGCTGGACAGATTACACTGGACATGAAAACGTGGGGTTAAAGGGGGAGGGGCTAAAAACGGAACAGGGGGGAAGATTAGCATGTGGAGAGGGGGCAGCCATGTGGAAAAAGAGAGTGAAGGAGCATGAGATATGAGCTCAGGGAAGAGATATTGAAAGTTAAAGTAAAAGCAAGAAAGAGAGAGCAGCAGGATAAGGAGCTCCAGACTGGTGTGAGAAAAAGAAGAACCTAGGAGTCATATCCAGCAGACTGCTATCTGGTACCCTGAGCGAGAGACTGGGAGCAACGGTGACCAGGCTGCTGCCATTACCCAAGATAAGCACCCTTGGCTCAACGATCCAAAGAGTGGACTAACTGGACACGGCGCATACTGCCAAGGTGAGCCATCAGCCGATTACAGAACCCCTGCCAGGCCCGCCACTATTACGCCGTAGTGTCCGGAGACGCATAAACACAGAGATTGATATCAGGCGGAGCCATTGAACGATAAATAGACTATTGAACTTATACTGTTGCTGATTTCATCTGTTTATACGGTTATTGATTAAGTAAAGATTTATTGTAACGACGGGGGTAGGGAAACGAACAAGTGAGCCCTAATCTACACGCCACTCTGTCCCTGCCTACTTGCAACGACCCGCCCTAGGCGACGGGGTACAACTGGGCGGCGGTCCCTACGCTCAGTAAGTGCATGAGACAAACATACAAGGGAATACAAAGCAAAGGGAAAGGGGCAGTTGCCCACGGAAACACCCTGAGCAACAGAGTGGTGAACGAGCCAAGTCAAACCAGGAGAGCACGAGGTACCAAACGCAGAGCAGAAGAGTAGTCAGAAGCCAGGGTCAGTATGGAGCAGGATCAAATAGTAAGGAGCTGTAGCTGGGCCAGGAAACCACACGGAAAGAATCACAAGCAAGGGAGAAACAGGAAAGGCAGGTATAAATAGACAGAGGGCGGGAGCTAGCTCCGTCTGGCCAGGCTGCGATAGGCTCTCCCACTCCTAAGCCTGCCATCCTGAGTGGTGGAAGAAGGAGTCAGTCTCAGAGACGTAGATTCAGGTGTAGACTGATTACCTATGGGAGTTAACCCCGAAGCTGTGCCTGGCAGATCCTTTACAGTACTCCCCCTTTTATGAGGGGCCACCGGACCCTTTCTAAGTGAACCTGGTTTACTGGGGAAACGAAGGTGGAACTTCCTGACCAATACCCCAGCGTGAACATCCCGGGCGGGTACCCAAGTCCTCTCCTCAGGCCCGTATCCTCTCCAATGGACCAGGTACTGGAGGGAGCCTTGGACCATCTTGCTGTCCACAATCTTGGCCACCTCGAATTCCACCCCCTCAGGGGTTAGAACGGGAACAGGAGGTTTCCTCGAGGGAGCCAAGGACGGGGAGCAGCGTTTAAGGAGGGAGGCATGAAACACGTCGTGTATACGAAAAGATGGGGGTAACTCCAGCCGGAAGCAGACAGGATTGAGGACTTCAATTACCTTATACGGCCCAATAAACCGGGGAGCAAACTTCTTGGACGGGACCTTAAGACGCAAGTTCCTAGACGATAACCACACCAGATCCCCGACCATAAACAAGGGGTTAGCAGAATGTTTTTTATCAGCCTGAGTTTTTTGTACGCTCTGGGACGCCTCTAGGTTCTTCTGAACCTGGGCCCAGACTGTGCACAGTTCCCGATGAACGACCTCTACTTCGGGATTGTTGGAACTACCAGGTGAAACGGAGGAGAACCGTGGATTAAACCCAAAATTACAGAAAAAGGGGGAGACCCCTGACGAGTTACTGACCCGGTTACTAAGGGAAAATTCAGCGAGGGGAATGAATGAGACCCAATCATATTGACAGTCAGAGATAAAACACCTTAAATATTGTTCTAGAGATTGATTAGTCCTCTCAGTTTGGCCATTGGTTTCAGGATGGAAGGCAGAGGAGAAGGACAGATCAATCTCCAACTTCTTACAGAAGGCTCTCCAAAACAAAGAAACAAATTGTACCCCTCTGTCCGAAACAATATTGACAGGGACCCCATGGAGACGCAGGATGTGTTTGACAAACAAGGTAGCTAATGTCTTGGCGTTGGGTAGTTTCTTGAGGGGCACAAAGTGGCACATCTTACTGAAGCGGTCTACTACCACCCACTTGCCTTGGGATGGAGGCAAATCGGTGCTAAAATCCATGGAGATATGTGTCCAAGGTCTCTGGGGAATGGGCAACGAACGTAGCAAGCCCGCTGGTCGGGATCTGGGAGTCTTGGACCTAGCACAAACCTCACAAGCGGCGACGTAGGCCTTAACGTCTTTAGGCAACCCAGGCCACCAATAGTTTCTGGCAATCAGGTGTTTGGTACCCAGGATGCCTGGATGACCAGATAGTGCGGAGTCATGATTTTCCCTAAGTACCCTTAGCCGGTATTGCAGGGGAACAAACAGCTTGTCCTCAGGAAGGTTCCCGGGAGCTGAACCTTAATCAGCCGCAATTTCAGAGACTAAATCAGAATCAATAGAAGAAATGATTATACCGGGAGGCAAAATACAAGCAGGATCTTCCTCCGAAGGAGGGCTGGCCATGAAGCTACGCGACAGTGCATCGGCCTTAATATTTTTAGACCCAGCCCTATAGGTAACCAAAAAGTTGAATCTTGTAAAAAATAGCGCCCATCGAGCTTGTCTCGGGTTTAGCCTCCGGGCAGATTCTAGGAAAACCAGATTCTTGTGGTCGGTAAGGACCGTTACCTGGTGCCTAGCCCCCTCCAGGAAGTGGCGCCACTCTTCAAATGCCCATTTAATGGCTAAGAGTTCGCGGTTGCCAATATCATAGCTACCCTCAGTGGGCGAAAACTTCCTGGAGAAGTAGGCACAGGGGCGGAGATGGGTGAGGGACCTGGTACCCTGGGACAAGACAGCCCCCACTCCCACCTCAGATGCGTCAACTTCCACGATAAATGGCTACATTTGGTTGGGCTGAACCAGCACCGGGGCCGAGATAAAACACTTCTTAAGGACCTCAAAAGCCTGGACAGCCTCAGGAGACCAGTGGAGGAGATCAGCACCTTTGCGAGTGAGGTCCGTAAAAGGCTTAGCGATGACCGAGAAGTTAGCAATAAATTTCCTATAATAATTAGCGAACCCCAAAAAACACTGTAACGCCTTCAGGGAGGCAGGTTGGACCCATTCCGCCACAGCCTGAACCTTGGCGGGGTCCATGCAGAATTCATGAGGAGTGAGGATTTGACCCAAAAATGGTATCTCCTGTACCCCAAACACACATTTTTCGGTTTTTGCAAACAGTTTGTTTTCCAGAAGGACCTGGAGCACCTTCCTGACATGCTCAATGTGGGAGGGCCAGTCCTTGGAAAACACCAGTATGTCATCAAGGTACACTACAAGAAATATCCCCAGGTAATCTCTCAAAATCTCATTTATGAAATTCTGGAAGACCGCCGGAGCATTACACAACCCAAAGGGCATGACGAGGTATTCGAAATGACCTTCGGGCGTGTTAAACGCAGTCTTCCACTCATCCCCCTCTTTGATGCGGATAAGGTTATACGCCCCCCGTAGATCAAACTTAGAGAACCATTGGGCCCCCTGAACCTGATTAAAGAGATCAAGAATCAAAGGAAGGGGATACTGGTTCCTTACAGTGACCTTATTCAGGTTACGGTAGTCAATGCATGGCCTAAGACCACCATCCTTCTTCCCTACGAAGAAGAAGCCAGCACCTACCGGAGAAGTAGAGGGGCGAATGTAACCCTTGGCCAGGCATTCCTGGATATACTCTCTCATGGCTTCATGTTCGGGACAAGAAAGATTAAATATCCTACCCTTAGGAAGCTTAGCTCCTGGTACCAATTCGATAGCGCAATCGTATTCTCTATGAGGAGGTAACACTTCGGAGGCCTCCTTAGAGAAAACATCAGCGAAGTCCCGAACAAACTCAGGTAGCGTGTTCACCTCCTCAGGGGGAGAAATAGAATTAACAGAAAAACATGACGCCAAACATTCATTACCCCATTTGGTAAGCTCCCCAGTATTCCAGTCAAACGTGGGATTATGCAACTGCAACCAGGGAAGGCCTAAAACCAAATCGGACGATAATCCCTGCATCAACAGTACAGAGCACTGCTCCAAATGCATGGAGCCAACAAGGAGTTCAAAAACAGGGGTATGCTGTGTAAAATAACCATTAGCAAGAGGAGTGGAGTCGATACCCACTACCGGGACAGGTTTAGGCAAATCAATCAAAGGCATAGCAAGAGACATAGCAAATTCCACAGACATGATATTAGCAGAGGACCCTGAATCCACGAAGGCACTGCCGGTAGCAGACCTACCACCAAAAGAGACCTGAAAGGGAAGCAAGATCTTATTACGTTTCACATTTACGGGAAATACCTGTGCGCCCAAGTGACCTCCCCGAAGATCACTTAGGCGCGGAAGTTCTCCGGCTGCATTCTTACGCTTAGGACAGTTGTTCACTTGATGCTTGTCATCCCCACAGTAGAAGCAGAGACCATTCTTCCTGCGGAAATCTCTACGTTGTTGGGGGGACACGAAGGCCCTGAGTTGCATAGGTACCTCTGAGTCTTCCGGGGAAGAACGAAGCAACGGAACCTCGGGAGGCATCATGGGGGAGTCGGAGGAGAAAACATAAACGTTCGCGTTGTCGTTCCCTGAGACGTCGGTTAAGTCGTACCGCTAAAGCCATAACCTGGTCTAGGGAGTCAGAAGAGGGATAGCTAACTAGCAGGTCTTTCAGGGCATTCGACAGACCCAACCTAAACTGGCACCTTAAGGCAGGGTCATTCCACCGAGAAGCTACGCACCACTTTCTAAAGTCAGAACAATACTCCTCAACAGGTCTCTTACCCTGACGTAAGGTCACCAGCTGACTCTCGGCAAAGGCAGTCTTGTCAGTCTCGTCATAAATGAGTCAGAGAGCAGAAAAGATAAGATCAACGGAGGAAAGTTCAGGGGCGTCAGGAGCCAAGGAGAAGGCCCATTCTTGGGGCCCGTCCTGGAGCCGGGACATAATTATACCCACTCGCTGGCTCTCAGAACCTGAGGAGTGGGGCTTTAAGCGAAAGTAAAGCCTACAACTCTCCCGAAAGGAGAGAAAAGCCCTCCGGTCCCCTGAGAACCGGTCGGGCAACTTGAGGTGGGGTTCAGGAGGTGAGGTGAGGGGAACTACCAAGGTAGCATCAGGCTGGTTGACCCTCTGAGCCAGGGCCTGGACCTGTAGGGAGAGACCCTGCATTTGCTGAGCCAGGGTCTGAAGGGGGTCCATAGTGGTGTCAGGGACCAGGGTAGACTAGGTATGGGCTTGTGATTAAGTAACGACGGGGGTAGGGAAACGAACAAGTGAGCCCTAATCTACCCGCCACTCTGTCCCTGCCTACTTGCAACGACCCGCCCTAGGCGACGGGGTACAACTGGGCGGCGGTCCCTACGCTCAGTAAGTGCACGAGACAAACCATACAAGGGAATACAAAGCAAAGGGAAAGGGGCAGTTGCCCACGGAAACACCGTGAGCAACAGAGTGGTGAACGAGCCAAGTCAAACCAGGAGAGCACGAGGTACCAAACGCAGAGCAGAAGAGTAGTCAGAAGCCAGGGTCAGTATGGAGCAGGATCAAATAGTAAGGAGCTGTAGCTGGGCCAGGAAACCACACGGAAAGGGTATGTGCACACACACTAATTACGTCCGTAATTGACGGACGTATTTCGGCCGCAAGTCCCGGACCGAACACAGTGCAGGGAGCCGGGCTCCTAGCATCATACTTATGTACGATGCTAGGAGTCCCTGCCTCGCTGCAGGACAACTGTCCCGTACTGTAATCATGTTTTCAGTACGAGACAGTTGTCTTGCAGCGAGGCAGGGACTCCTAGCATCGTACATAAGTATGATGCTAGGAGCCCGGCTCCCTGCACTGTGTTCGGTCCGGGACTTGCGGCCGAAATACGTCCGTCAATTACGGACGTAATTAGTGTGTGCGCACATACCCAAAGAATCACAAGCAAGGGAGAAACAGGAAAGGCAGGTATAAATAGACAGAGGGCGGGAGCTAGCTCCGTCTGGCCAGGCTGCGATAGGCTCTCCCACTCCTAAGCCTGCCATCCTGAGTGGTGGAAGAAGGAGTCAGTCTCAGAGACGTAGATTCAGGTGTAGACTGATTACCTATGGGAGTTAAGTTACCCGAAGCTGTGCCTGGCAGATCCTTTACATTTATAAAGAAAACCGGAGTAGTGTTGTGGTGTCTACGTTCTAGTTCCATCTAACACCCTTGTTATGTGTTTATTTTCTCTCCGTTTTCATTCCTTATATATATATATATATATATACGGCGCAATCGGGAAGGGCTTCCCGCAAAGCGCAGTACCATTACGTTGCGGTAATAGTGCGGGCTCAGGAGCTGAGCCCACACCATCGCCGCCGGGTTACAGCTGTATGTTACAGCTGGCACCCTGAGGTATCAGCCAGGACCGGAGCTAGCATCCGATCCGGCCGATTAACCCCTCAGATGCTGCGTTCAATAGAGATCGCAGCATGTGAGGAGTTTTTAGCCACCGGCACCCCCCCCCCCCCCCCGCAACGTGATCGCTGGGTTGCCGGTGGCTGCAAAGGTGATCGGAGGCCTAATACTTACCTCCCAGTCTGCCAGCAATGGAAGCCTCCTATGCCCGCTCGGCGACGGGGCCTAAAAGGCTTCCGGTACCATCGGCAAGATGGCACCGGCTCAGCTTCCGGCTCAGCAGCTGCGCTGGCAAAATCAGCAGTGGGTGTCCGCTGTATGTTACAGCGGACATCCCACTGTAACGGCAGGACCCGGAGCTAGTTCCGATTCCTGACATTAACCCCTTCGATGCAGCGATCCAATGCGATCGCTGCATCAAAGTGGTTTGTATTAAATCGGCAGCCTGCCATTCGATGGCAAGGCTGGAGACTGCTACTATGGCAACAGGAGGCCTAACAATGGCCTTCTGTCTGCCGTTACGGAAGCCGATTAGGCCCCGATCGGCTTGCTGTCAGTGAATAACTGACAGTTCTAATACTACATAGGTAGTGCAATGTATTAGAATATCAATCAAACAGTTGGACCTTCAAATCCCCTAGTGGGACTAAAGAAAAGTGTAAAAAAAAAAGTACAAATAAAAGATGTAAATGTTGTAAAAAATCAAATAAAAGTTTCAAGTAATAACATAAAACACAATCGCACTATTTCCCTTATCAAGTCATTTATTATTGTAAAAAAATAATAAAACCATACATATTTGGTATCGCCACGTCCGTAACGACCTGAACTATAAAAATATTATGTTAGTTGTCCCTCACAGTAAACGCCGTAAAAACAACCTAAAAAATAATGCCAGAATTTCTTTTTTTTTTGGTCACCTTGTCTTACAAAAATTTAAATAAAAAGTGATCAAAAAGTCGCATGTATCCAAAAATGTTACCTATGAAAACTATTACTCATCTCGTAAAAAACAAGCCCCCATACACCTCCGTCGACGAAAAAATTAAAAAGTTATGGCTCTTAAAACTTGACAACAGAAAAAATCCATTATTTTTACAAAAGTAATTTTATTGTGCAAAAAGTTGTAAAACATGAAAAAGTTCTATAAATTAGGTATCGCCAAAATCGTACTGACCCACAGAATGAAGGTAACATGTAATTTATAATGCATGGTGAACGCTGTATAAAAAAACCTAAAAAAAACGATGACAGAATGCTATTTTTTTATTAGCTTGCCGCCCAAAAAAAAGAATAACAAGTGATCAAAAAGTTGCATGTACCCCAAAATGGTACCAATAATAACTACAGCTTGTCCCGCAAAAAAACAGCCCTTATACCACTACGTCTATGAAAAAATAAAATACGTTAAGGCAGGGGCGTAGCTAGGGGGGGGCAAGCGGGGCGTGCCCGGCCATTCAGCACCTTTCCATGAGTGAAGCAACTGGTACCTTTTGTACCAGTGAAGCTTCCGTCGATGAAAGGCGCTGATTGACAGGGAAAGTCATCCTGCCCAGCCAATCAGCGCCTTTCATTGACGCTGCGTTCAACCACCAGGAGACCTGCGCAGAAGAGAGCAGGTCTCCATGGCTGCCGGACTGCGTGGGAGCGGGATTAAGGTGAGTTTGAATAGTTTTTTATTTTTATTTTTAATTGTAGTGAAAGTGTGGCTGTATCTACGGGGGGGACTTTATCTACACGGGGGGGACTTTATCTACACGGGGGGACTTTATCTACACAGGGGGGACTTTATCTACACGGGGGGACTTTATCTACACGGGGGGGATTTATCTACACGGGGGGGACTTTATCTACACGTGGGGGGATTTTATCTACACGGGGGGACCTTTATCTACAAGGGGGACTTTATCTACGGGGCGACTTTATCTACACGGGGGGGGGGGCTTTATCTACGGAGGGGGGACTTTATCTACGGGGGGCTTTATCTACACGCGGGGGGCTTTATCTACGGGGGTGTCTATCTACAGGGGGGGCTATATACTGGGGTAGGCTATCTATGGAGCACCATATACAGGGGTGGGCTATAGCTACAGGGGGCTATATAGTATATAGCCCCCTGTAGATATAGCCCCCTGTAGATATAGCCCACCCCTGTAGATATAGCCCACTCCTGGATATAGCCCACTCCTGAATATAGCCCACCCCTGGAGATATAGCCCCCCTGTATATATACCCCCCCCTGTAGATATAGCCCCCTGTAGATATAGCCCCCCTGTAGATATAGCCCCCCTGTAGATATAGCCCCCCTGTAGATATAGCCCCCCCTGTAGATATAGCCCCCCCCTGTAGATATAGCGCCACTGTAGATATAGCCCCCATGTAGATATAGCCCCCCTCTGGATATAGTCCCCCTCTGGATATAGTCCCCCTCTGGATATAGTCCCCCTGTAGATATAACCCTCCCCTGTATATAGTCCCCCTGTAGATATAGCCCACCCCTGTATATAGTATCCCACAAATAGCTCCCCCTATAGTGCTCCACAGAAAGCCCACCCCTGTATATAGCCCCCGTGTACATATAGTCCACACCTGTATATAGTGCTCCACAGATAGCCCACCCCTGTATACAGGGGTGGGCTATCTGTGGAGCACTATATACAGGGGTGGACTATCTAGTGGAGCACTATATACATGGGTGGACTATATGTACAGGGGGCTATGTGCAGGGGTGGGCTATCTGTGAAACACTATATATAGGGGTGGACTATATGTGGAGCACTATATACAGGGGTTGACTATATGTAGAGCACTATATACAGGGGTGGGCTATATCTACAGTGGGGTTATATACAGGGGTGGGCTATCTGTGGAGCACTATATACAGGGGTGGGCTATATCTACAGGGGGGCTATATACAGGGGTGGGCTATCTGTGGAGCACTATATACAGGGGTGGGCTATATCTACAGAGGGGCAATATACAAGGGTGGACTATATGTGGAGCCTTATATACAGGGGTGGGCTATATCTACAGGGGGCTATATACAGGGGTGGGGTATCTGTAGAGCACTATAGGGGGAGTTATTTGTGGGACACTATATACAGGGGGCTCTATGGGCGCACTATCTACAGGGGGCTCTATGGCAGGCACTATCTACAGGGGGCACAGTGTGTGTGTGGGACACGGTGTATGGTGCTATTATAATTAGAGGTGCAGTGTATGTCACTATTATATTTAGGGGCGTAGTGTGTGGTATAATGGGAACTTTATCTTTATTTATAGGTATAGAAATGTTGGAAAAGTGAGAAGCTGAAGACATCTGAGCGGCAAACTGCAGAAATGGGCTGTGACCGGGAGAAGTCATCATAGAGGTCTGGATCGGATGGAGAAAAAGAACTAGAATCTTAGACGTCACCGGTGAGTCACATAATGTAAATGTTTATTCTGCCTCTAATCAGTAATGTAGTCACTGTATGATCTGCAGCGAGATGATAGGTGTTATGATTATGATATGATTTATTTTTTGTGAAACAGCATCTCCCAGCATATCCTTACCATTGTTCGGGCCATGCTGGGAGCTGTAGTTTTACGCCATACATACCTATACGGCAGGGGTTGCACTAAATTGAGCTGTATTTGTGCTGGTGCTGTATTTATGTACTGAGCTTGGTTCTGGGGCTGTATATATGTACTGAGCTTGGTTCTGGTGTTGTGTATAGAACCATATTGCTTGTAAAATTTACAAATGTTTTTATGCTCGAGTTACATAAAAAGAAATGACACGTCGATTGGTAGAGAAAACAAACACGGCAGGGGGAAGTAGATGTTGGGAAAGAGGTTGGGGGGGGCGCCAAACTGAATCTTTGCCCCGGGTGCTGGAGAAGCTAGCTACGCCTCTGGTTAAGGCTCCAATAAGTCCATGGAGTCCTCGTGTGTATGATCGTCCAGTAAATGTGTAATGGCAGGGGGTAGGGAGACGGACAAGTGAGCCCTAAACTACCCGCCACTCTGTCCCTGCCTACTTGCAACGACCCGCCCTAGGCGACGGGGTACAACTGGGCGGCGGTCCCTGCGCTCAGTAAGTGCACGACAAACACGACAAACATACAAAGGAACACAAGCAAGGAAAAGGGGCCGTTGCCCACGGCAACACCGTGAGCAACCAGAGTGGTGAACGAGCCGAGTCAAGCCAGGAGTGTGCGAGGTACAAAACGAAAAGCAGAAGAGTAGTCGGTAAGCCAGGGTCTGTATGGAGCAGGATCAAAAATAGCAGGAGCTGTAGCTGGGCCAGGAAACCACACGAAAAGAATCACAAGCACCGAGGGACAGGAAGTGCAGGCTTAAATAGACCGAGGGCGGGAGCTAGCTGAGTCTGGCCAGGTTACGATAGGCTCTCCCACTCCTAAGCCTGCCAGCCTGAATGGTGGAAGCAGGAGTCAGTCTCAGGGATGTATTCTCAGGTGCTGACTGATTAGTTCTGGGAGTTAACCCCGAAGCTGTGCCTGGCAGATCCTTTACAGTACCCCCCCTTTTATGAGGGGCCACCGGACCCTTTCTAAGTGGACCTGGCTTACTAGGGAGACGCAGGTGGAACCTCCTGACCAATACACCAGCGTGAACATCCCGGGCGGGTACCCAAGTCCTCTCCTCGGGCCGTATCCTCTCCAATGGACCAGGTACTGGAGGGAGCCTTGGACCATCTTGCTGTCCACAACCCTGGCCACCTCGAATTCCACCCCCTCCGGGGTGAGGATGGGAACAGGAGGTCTCCTCGAGGGAGCCAAGGACGGAGAGCAGCGTTTGAGGAGGGAGGCATGAAACACGTCGTGTATCCGAAAAGACGGGGGTAACTCCAGCCGGAAGGAGACAGGATTGAGGACCTCAATGACCTTATACGGCCCAATAAACCGGGGAGCAAACTTCTTGGACGGAACCTTGAGACGCAAGTTCCTAGACGACAACCACACCAGATCCCCGACCATAAACAGGGGGTTAGCAGAACGTTTTTTATCAGCCTGAGTTTTTTGTACGCTCTGGGACACCTCTAGGTTTTTCTGAACCTGGGCCCAGACTGTGCACAGTTCCCGATGAACGACCTCTACCTCGGGATTGTTGGAACTACCAGGTGAAACGGAGGAGAACCGTGGATTAAACCCAAAATTACAAAAAAAAGGAGAGACCCCTGACGAGTTACTGACCCGGTTATTAAGGGAAAATTCGGCGAGGGGAATGAAAGAGACCCAATCAAATTGACAGTCAGAGACAAAACACCTTAAGTATTGTTCTAGAGATTGATTAGTCCTCTCCGTTTGGCCATTGGTTTCAGGATGGAAGGCAGAGGAGAAGGACAGATCAATCCCCAACTTCATACAGAAGGCTCTCCAAAACAATGAAACAAATTGTACCCCTCTGTCCGAAACAATATTGACAGGGACCCCATGGAGACGCAGGATGTGTTTGACAAACTAGGTAGCCAACGTTTTGGCGTTGGGTCGTTTCTTGAGGGGCACAAAGTGGCACATCTTACTGAAGCGGTCCACCACCACCCACACCACCGACTTGCCTTGGGATGGAGGCAAATCGGTGCTAAAATCCATGGAGATATGTGTCCAAGGTCTCTGGGGAATGGGCAACGAATGCAGTAAGCCCGCTGGTCGGGACCTGGGAGTCTTGGACCTAGCACAAACCTCACAAGCGGCGACGTAGTTCTTAACGTCTTTAGGCAACCCAGGCCACCAATAATTTCTGGTAATGAGGTGTTTGGTACCCAGGATGCCTGGATGGCCAGATAGTGCGGAGTCATGATTTTCCCTAAGTACCCTTAGCCGGAATTGCAGGGGAACAAACAGCTTGTTCTCAGGAAGGTTCCCGGGAGCTGCACCTTGATCAGCAGCAATATCAGAGACGAAATCAGAATCGATCGAGGAAATGATTATACCTGGAGGCAAAATACAAGCAGGATCTTCCTCCGAAGGAGGGCTGGCCATGAAGCTACGCGACAGTGCATCATCCTTAATATTTTTAGACCCAGCCCTATAGGTAACCAAAAAATTGAATCTGGTAAAAAATAACGCCCATCGAGCTTGTCTCGGGTTTAGCCTCCGGGCAGATTCTAGGAAAACCAGATTCTTGTGGTCGGTAAGGACCGTTACCTGGTGCCTAGCCCCCTCCAGGAAGTGGCGCCACTCTTCAAATGCCCATTTAATGGCTAAGAGTTCGCGGTTGCCAATATCATAGTTACTTTCAGTTGGCGAAAACTTCCTGGAGAAGTAGGCACAGGGGCGGAGATGGGTGAGGGACCTGGTACCCTGGGACAAGACAGCCCCCACTCCCACATCAGATGCGTCAACTTCCACGATAAATGGCTCCATTTGGTTGGGCTGAACCAGCACCGGGGCTGAGACAAAGCACTTCTTAAGGACCTCAAAAGCCTGGACAGCCTCAGGAGGCCAGTGGAGGAGATCAGCACCTTTGCAAGTGAGGTCCGTAAGGGGCTTAGCGATGACCGAGAAGTTAGCAATAAATCTCCTGTAATAATTAGCGAACCCCAAAAAACACTGTAACGCCTTCAGGGAGGCAGGTTGGACCCATTCCGCCACAGCCTGAACCTTGGCGGGGTCCATGCGGAATTCATGAGGAGTGAGGATTTGACCCAAAAATTGAATCTCCTGTACCCCAAACACACATTTTTCGGTTTTGGCAAACAGTTTATTTTCCCGAAGGACCTGGAGCACCTTCCTGACATGCTCAATGTGGGAGGACCAGTCCTTGGAATACACCAGTATGTCATCAAGGTACACTACCAGAAAAATCCCCAGGTAATTTCTCAAAATCTCATTTATGAAATTCTGGAAGACCGCAGGGGCATTACACAACCCAAAGGGCATGACGAGGTATTCGAAATGGCCTTCGGGCGTATTAAACGCAGTCTTCCACTCATCCCCCTCTTTGATGCGAATAAGGTTATACGCCCCCCGTAGATCAGATTTAGAAAACCATTGGGCCCCCTGAACCTGATTAAAGAGATCAGGAATCAAAGGAAGGGGATACTGGTTCCTTACCGTGACCTTATTCAGGCTACGGTAGTCAATGCATGGCCTAAGACCACCATCCTTCTTCCCCACGAAGAAGAAGCCAGCACCTACCGGAGAAGAAGAGGGACGAATGTAACCCTTGGCCAGGGATTCCTGGTTATACACTCTCATAGCTTCACGTTCGGGACAAGAAAGATTAAATATCCTACCCTTAGGAAGCTTAGCTCCTGGTACCAATTCGATAGCGCAATCGTATTCTCTATGAGGAGGTAACACTTCGGAGGCCTCCCTAGAGAAAACATCAGCGAAGTCCTGAACAAACTCGGGTAGCGTATTCGCCTCCTTAGGGGGAGAAATAGAATTAACAGAAAAACATGACGTACAACATTCATTACCCCATTTGGTTAGCTCCCCAGTATTCCAGTCAAACGTAGGATTATGCAACTGCAACCAGGGAAGACCTAGAACCAAATCGTACGATAATCCCTGCATCAACAGTACAGAGCATTGCTCCAAATGCATGGAGCCAACAAGGAGTTCAAAAACAGGGGTATGCTGTGTAAAATAACCATTAGCAAGAGGAGTGGAGTCGATACCCACTACCGGGACAGGTTTAGGCAAATCAATCAGAGGCATAGCAAGGGACATAGCAAATTCCACAGACATGATATTAGTAGAGGACCCTGAATCCACGAAGGCACTGCCGGTAGCAGACCTACCACCAAAAGAGACCTGAAAGGGAAGCAAGATCTTAGTATGTTTCATATTTACGGGAAATACCTGTGCGCCCAAGTGACCTCCCCGATGATCACTTAGACGCGGAAGTTCTCTGGCTGCAATCTTACGCTTAGGACAGTTGTTCACTTGATGCTTGTCGTCCCCACAGTAGAAGCAGAGACCATTCTTCCTGCGGAATTCTCTACGTTGTTGGGGGGACACGGAGGCCCCGAGTTGCATAGGTATCTCTGAATCTTTCGGGGAGGAACGAAGCAACGGAGCTTCGGGAGGCATCATGGGGGAGTCGGAGGAGAAAACACATAAACGTTCACGTTGTCGTTCCCTGAGACGTCGGTCAAGTCGTACCGCTAAAGCCATAACCTGGTCTAGGCAGTCAGAAGAGAGATAGCTAACTAGCAGGTCTTTCAGGGCATTCGACAGACCCAACCTAAACTGGCACCTTAAGGCAGTTTCATTCCACCGAGAAGCTACGCACCACTTCCGAAAGTCAGAGCAATACTCCTCAACAGGTCTCTTACCCTGACTTAAGGTCACCAGATGACTCTCGGCAAAGGCAGTCCTGTCAGTCTCGTCATAAATAAGTCCGAGAGCAGAAAAGAAACAATCAACGGAGGAAAGTTCAGGGGCGTCAGGAGCCAAGGAGAAGGCCCATTCTTGGGGCCCTTCCTGGAGCCGGGACATAATTATACCCACCCGCTGGCTCTCAGAACCTGAGGAATGAGGCTTTAAACGAAAGTAAAGCCTACAACTCTCCCAAAAGGAGAGAAAAGCCCTCCGGTCCCCTGAGAACCGGTCGGGCAACTTGAGGTGGGGTTCAAGAGGTGCGGTGAGGGGAACTACCAGGGTAGCATCAGGCTGGTTGACCCTCTGAGCCAGGGCCTGGACCTGTAGGGAGAGACCCTGCATTTGCTGAGCCAGGGTCTCACGGGGATCCATAGTGGTGTCAGGGACCTGGGGTAGACTAGGTATAGGCTTGTGATTATGTAATGGCAGGGGGTAGGGAGACGGACAAGTGAGCCCTAATCTACCCGCCACTCTGTCCCTGCCTACTTGCAACGAGCCGCCCTAGGCGACGGGGTACAACTGGGCGGCGGTCCCTGCGCTCAGTAAGTGCACGACAAACATACAAAGGAACACAAGCAAGGAAAAGGGGCCGTTGCCCACGGCAACACCGTGAGCAACAGAGTGGTGAAAGAGCCGAGTCAAGCCAGGAGTGTGCGAGGTACAAAACGAAAAGCAGAAGAGTAGTCGGTAAGCCAGGGTCTGTATGGAGCAGGATCAAAAATAGCAGGAGCTGTAGCTGGGCCAGGAAACCACACGAAAAGAATCACAAGCACCGAGGGACAGGAAGTGCAGGCTTAAATAGACCGAGGGCGGGAGCTAGCTGAGTCTGGCCAGGTTACGATAGGCTCTCCCACTCCTAAGCCTGCCAGCCTGAATGGTGGAAGCAGGAGTCAGTCTCAGGGATGTATTCTCAGGTGCTGACTGATAAGTTCTGGGAGTTAACCCCGAAGCTGTGCCTGGCAGATCCTTTACAAAATGTTTCCTTATTTCAGGTAGATCTGTGGAGAGGAATCCTGCAGAGGATCACGTGAGAAGACAGGTGAGGCGTTTAGTTGCGCCAAGTGCTGATGCGACGTTTCAAGTTCCGCCCCCTTTTTCAAGCATGTGGAGTTACATTCAGTGCCGGTTTATATTGAAGGCTTACAGCTGGTGATTAAGACTAATGAGGTAAGTGAAAGTGTTTTTCTTTTTTATATATTGTGAAATATATGTGTAGTGAACATTTAAAAACTGGCTTGATAATCTCTGAGTATATGTATATTTAATGTTACGTATTGTTAGTCAATAGATAGTTTATTTCATAGTTATCTCTAGAATGTAAATATATATATATATATATATATATATATACACTACCGTTCAAAAGTTTGGGGTCACCCAGACAATTTTGTGTTTTCCATGAAAACTCACACTTATATTTATCAAATGAGTTGCAAAATGACTAGAAAATATAGTCAAGACATTGACAAGGTCAGAAATAATGATTTTTATTTGAAATAATAATTTTCTCCTTCAAACTTTGCTTTCGTCAAAGAATGCTCCATTTGCAGCAATTACAGCATTGCAGACCTTTGGCATTCTAGCTGTTAATTTGCTGAGGTAATCGGGAGAAATTTCACCCCATGCTTCCAGAAGCCCCTCCTACAAGTTGGATTGGCTTGATGGGCACTTCTTGCGTACCATACGGTCAAGCTGATCCCACAACAGCTCTATGGGGTTGAGATCTGGTGACTGCGCTGGCCACTCCATTACAGATAGAATACCAGCTGCCTGCTTCTTCCCTAAATAGTTCTTGCATAATTTGGAGGTGTGCTTTGGGTCATTGTCCTGTTGTAGGATGAGATTGGCTCCAATCAAGCGCTGTCCACAGGGTATGGCATGGCGTTGCAAAATGGAGTGATAGCCTTCCTTATTCAAAATCCCTTTTACCTTGTACAAATCTCCCACTTTACCAGCACCAAAGCAACCCCAGACCATCACATTACCTCCACCATGCTTGACAGATGGCGTCAGGCACTCTTCCAGCATCTTTTCAGTTGTTCTGCGTCTCACAAATGTTCTTCTGTGTGATCCAAACACCTCAAACTTCGATTCGTCTGTCCATAACACTTTTTTCCAATCTTCCTCTGTCCAGTGTCTGTGTGCTTTTGCCCATATTAATCTTTTCCTTTTATTAGCCAGTCTCAGATATGGCTTTTTCTTTGCCACTCTGCCCTGAAGGCCAGCATCCCGGAGTCGCCTCTTCACTGTAGACGTTGACACTGGTGTTTTGCGGGTACTATTTAATGAAGCTGCCAGTTGAAGACCTGTGAGGCATCTATTTCTCAAACTAGAGACTCTAATGTACTTGTCTTGTTGCTCAGTTGTGCAGCGGGGCCTCCCACTTTTCTTTCTACTCTGGTTAGAGCCTGTTTGTGCTGTCCTCTGAAGGGAGTAGTACACACCGTTGTAGGAAATCTTCAGTTTCTTGGCAATTTCTCGCATGGAATAGCCTTCATTTCTAAGAACAAGAATAGACTGTCGAGTTTCACATGAAAGCTCTCTTTTTCTAGCCATTTTGAGAGTTTAATCGAGCCAACAAACGTAATGCTCCAGATTCTCAACTAGCTCAAAGGAAGGTCAGTTTTATAGCTCCTCTAAACAACAAAACTGTTTACAGCGGTGCTAACATAATTTGCACAAGGCTTTTCAAGTGTTTTCTAATCATCCATTAGCCTTCTAACACAGTTAGCAAACACAATGTACCATTAGAACACTGGAGTGATGGTTGCTGGGAATGGGCCTCTATACACCTATGTAGATATTGCATTAAAAACCAGACGTTTGCAGCTAGAATAGTCATTTAGCACATTAACAATGTATAGAGTGTATTTCTGATTAATTTTATGTTATCTTCATTGAAAAAAACGGTGCTTTTCTTGCAAAAATAAGGAAATTTCTAAGTGACCCTAAACTTTTGAACGGGAGTGTATATATATATGTATATATATATATATATATATATATATTTATATTTTTTACGATATATATACACTACCGTTCAAAAGTTTGGGGTCACCCAGACAATTTTGTGTTTTCCATGAAAGCTCACACTTATATTTATCAAATGAGTTGCAAAATGACTAGAAAATATAGTCAAGACATTGACAAGGTTAGAAATAATGATTTTTATTTGAAATAATAATTTTCTCCTTCAAACTTTGCTTTCGTCAAAGAATGCTCCATTTGCCGCAATTACAGCATTGCAGACCTTTGGCATTCTAGCTGTTAATTTGCTGAGGTAATCGGAAGAAATTTGACCCCATTCTTCCAGAAGCCCCTCCCACAAGTTGGATTGGCTTGATGGGCACTTCTTGCGTTCCATACGGTCAGGCTGCTCCCACAACAGCTCTATGGGGTTGAGATCTGGTGACTGCGCTGGCCACTCCATTACAGATAGAACACCAGCTGCCTGCTTCTTCCTTAAATAGTTCTTGCATAATTTGGAGGTGTGCTTTGGGTCATTGTCCTGTTGTAGGGTGAAATTGGCTCCAATCAAGCGCTGTCCACAGGGTATGGCATGGCTTTGCAAAATGGAGTGATAGCCTTCCTTATTCAAAATCCCTTTTACCTTGTACAAATCTCCCACTTTACCAGCACCAAAGCAACCCCAGACCATCATATTACCTCCACCAATCTTGACAGATGGCGTCAGGCACTCTTCCAGCATCTTTTCAGTTGTTCTGCGTCTCACAAATGTTCTTCTGTGTGATCCAAACACCTCAAACTCTGATTCGTCTGTTCATAACACTTTTTTCCAATCTTCCTCTGTCCAATGTCTGTGTGCTTTTGCCCATATTAATCTTTTCCTCTTATTAGCTAGTCTCAGATATGGCTTTTTCTTTGCCACTCTGCCCTGGAGGCCAGCATCCCAGAGTCGCCTCTTCACTGTAGACGTTGACACTGGCGTTTTGTGGGTACTATTTAATGAAGCTGCCAGTTGAGGACCTGTGAGGCGTCTATTTCTCAAACTAGAGACTCTAATGTACTTGTCTTGTTGCTCAGTTGTGCAGCGGGGCCTCCCACTTCTCTTTCTACTCTGGTTAGAGCCTGTGTGTGCTGTCCTCTGAAGGGAGTAGTACACACCGTTGTAGGAAATCTTCAGTTTCTTGGCAATTTCTCGCATGGAATAGGCTTCATTTCTAAGAACAAGAATAGGCTGCCGAGTTTCACATGAAAGCTCTCTTTTTCTAGCCATTTTGAGAGTTTAATCGAACCCACAAATGTAATGCTCCAGATTCTCAACTAGCTCAAAGGAAGGTAAGTTTTATAGCTCTTCTAAGCAGCAAAAGGGTTTACAGCGGTGCTAACATAATTGCACAAGGGTTTACAAGTGTTTTCTAATCATCCATTAGCCTTCTAACACAGTTAGCAAACACAATGTACCATTAGAACACTGGAGTGATGGTTGCTAAAAATGGGCCTCTATACACCTATGTAGATATTGCATTAAAAACCAGACGTTTGCAGCTAGAATAGTCATTTAGCACATTAACAATGTATAGAGTGTATTTCTGATTAATTTAATGTTATCTTCATTGAAAAAAACTGTGCTTTTCTTTCAAAAATAAGGAAATTTCTAAGTGACCCTAAACTTTTGAACGGTAGTGTATATGACTTATAACAGATACAAAGGTTATAAAGTGTAGTAATGTAACGTGCATATCGGAATTCTATTACTGTAAGGATTGTATCTGTATTTATATTTAATCCAATATGGAGATTTATATGTCTCGATTTTATATTATATTTAAAAAACAAGTATTGGCTATAGATTATTTTCTCGTAAAGTATCTATTTTTAATTTTTTATTTATTATATATATGAGATATAAAGACTTAGAACAAAACGTAAGATATTTGAATATATATTATTATAGAAAGATTATAGAAAGATTCCGAAGTTAAAGGTTTCATTAAGACCTGTTGGGCTGAGGCTATTTAGGGTGTGTATCCAATAGACTTCTCTTTGGAGAAGTTTTGTTTTAATGTGTTCGCTGTCAGACCCTTCTATTTCTTCTATTATGCACCATTTTAGTTCATATACTATAAGTGTTTTGCTACCGAGGTTTCTCCGTGTTTAATTTTGGTCAAAATAGTGGAAGTAATTTGTTCTTTCGTTTTAGTTCCAAATGTTTTTATCTCACACCTATGTTCATTGATACGAGTCTTAATTGGCCGCATAGTCTGACCGACATATACTTTGCCACATGGGCATTTTAATAAATACATCACATTTTTGTAATTACAATTGTAATAACCTTTAAAGTAGATCTTATATCCCTTTGTAGGTTGATTAAAGAAATTTCCTTTTATAATTGAACTATAATTGGGACATGATAAACATGAGTAGGTACCATTCTTAGGAGTATTCAAGAAAGCATGTTTAGAAATAGTTTTTTTCTTGATGTCTGCTCTAATCAATTTATTTGATATAGATCTACCTGTTCTGTAGATAAATTTAGGTTTGTTTTCAAACAGAATACCATATTTTTGGTCATGTTTCATCATATCCCAATATTTAGTAATAGTGGTTTTTATTAGGTGGGAATGTTTGCCGTAGGTGGAAATGAACATTAATGGTTGTTCATTTTTGGTTTTTACCTTACGTATATTATATTATACCTATATTATTATTATACCTCCTGACTATGCCCCAGCTTACATATGCCCCCACATTATAAACTGAAACACCAGTAAAACTCCAAACAAAACTACTACCAAGCAAAACCCACGCTCCAAAAGCTAAATGGCGCTCCTTCCCTTCTGAGCCCTACAGCGTACCCAAACAGCTGTTTACTTCCACATATATGGCATCGCCATACCTGGGAGAACCCTTTTAACAATTTTTAGGGTGTGTGTCTCCAGTGACATATTTCCCACTGAAATGGCATATCTAGGGAAAAAATTTAATTTTTACTTTGCACTATCCGCAGCGCAATCATTTATGGAAAAGACCTGTGGGGTGAAAATGCTCACTACACCCCTTAACCCCTTAAGGACGCAGCCTAGTTTTGGCCTTAAGGCTCAGAGCCCATTTTTCAAATCTGACATATTTCACTTTATGTGGTAATAACGTGGGAATGCTTAAACCTACCCAAGCGATTCTGAGATTGTTTTCTCGTGACACATTGGGCTTCATGTTCGTGGTAAAATTTGGTCGATATATTCAGTGTTTATTGATGAAAAATTGCAAAATTTAGAGAAATTTTTGAAAAAATTTCATTTTTCAGAATTTAAATGCATCTGCTTGTAAAACAGACGGTTATACCACCCACAATAGTCACTAGTTCACATTTCCCATATGTCTACTTTAGATTGGCATCGTTTTTTGAACATTCTTTTATTTTTCTTGGACGTTACAAGGCTTAGAACATAAACAGCAATTTCTCATATTTTTAAGAAAATTTCAAAAGCCTTTTTTTTAAGGTACCTGTTCAGTTCTGAAGTGGCTTTGAGAGGCCTATGTATTAGAAACCCTGATAAAACACCCTATTTTAAAAACTAGACCCCTCAAAGTATTCAAAACAGCATTTAGAAAGTTTTTTAACCCTTCAGGCATTTCACAGGAATTAAAGCAAAGTGGAGGTAAACTTTGCAAATTTCATTTTTCTAGCGGAATTTCAATTTTATTCATTTTTTTTTCTGTAACACAGAAGGTTTTACCAGAGAAACACTACTAAATATGTATTGTCCAGATTCTGCAGTTTTTAGAAATGTCCCACATGTGGCCCTACTGCGCTCGTGGACTAAAACACAAGCCCTATAAGCAAAGAAGCACCTAGTGCATTTTGAGTCCTCTTTTTTATTATAATATATTTTAGGCAGCATGCCGGGTTTGAAGAGGTGTTGAGGTGCCAAAACAGTAGGAATCCCCCAATAGTGACCCCATTTTGGAAACTACACCCCTCAAGGAATTCATTTATGGTTGTTGTTACCATTTTAACCGCACAGTTTTTTCACAGCACGTATTTGAATTGGGCTGTGAAATGAAAAAAATTTCATTTTTTCCAATAAAATGTCATTTGTGATCAAAATTTCTTATTTTCACAGGGAACAAAATACCCCATTTGGTTGCCCAATTTGTCCTTAGTGTGGCAATACCCCATTAGTGGTGATAAACTGCCGTTTGGGCCCATGGGAGGGCTCAGAAGGAAAGGAGCGCTATATGTTTGTTGGAGTCCAGATTTTGCTGGATTGGTTTTCGGGTGCCATGTCGCATTTGCAGAGCCTCAGGGGTATCAAAGCAAAAGAAACCCACCAAAAGTGACCCCATTTTGGAAACTACACCCCTCAGGAAATTCATTTATGGTTGTTGTTAGCATTTTGAGCACACAGTTTTTTCACAGCACCTATTTCAATTGGGCTGTGACATTAAAAAAATGACATTTTTTCCAATAAGATGTAATTTTTTATCAAAATTTCTTATTTTCACAGGGAACAAAATCCTCAATTTTGTTGCCCAATTTCTCCTGAGTGCAGCAATACCCCATTTGTGGCAATAAACTGCCGTTTGGGCCCATGGGAGGCCTCAGAAGGGAAGGAGCGCTGTGTGTTCTTTGGAGTCCAGATTTTGCTGGATTGGTTTTCGGCTGCCATGTCGCATTTGCAGAGCCCCAGAGGTATCAAAGCAATGGAAACCCACCAGAAGTGACCCCATTTTGGAAACTAAACCCCTCAAGGAATTCATTTATGGGTAATGTGACCATTTAGACCCCATAGTTTCTTCACAGAACTTATTTGAATTGGGCTGGGAATTAAAAAAATATATATTTTTTCCAATAATATGTCATTTTAGCTCAAAAATTCTTATTTTCACAAGAAATAAAATACTCCATTTTGTTGCCCAATTTGTCCTGAGTGCGGCAATACCCCATTTGTGCTGATAAACTGCCGTTTGGGCCCATGGGAGGGCTCAGAAGGAAAGGAGCGCTGTGTGTTTTTTGGAGTCCAGATTTTGCTGGATTGGTTTTCGGGTGCCATGTCGCATTTGCAGAGCCCCATAGCTATCAAAGCAATAGAAACCAATCACAAATGACCCCATTTTGGAAACTACACCCCTCAAGGAATTCATTTATGGGTAATGTGACCATTTAGACCCCATAGTTTCTTCACAGAACTTATTTGAATTGGGCTGGGAATTAAATAAATATATATTTTTTCCAATAATATGTCATTTTAGCTCAAAAATTCTTATTTTCACAAGAAACAAAATACCCCATTCTGTTGCGCAATTTGTTCTGAGTGCCGCAATACCCCATTTGTTGTGATAAACTGCCGTTTGGGCCCATGGGAGGGCTCAGAAGGAAAGGACCACCATTTGGCCTACTGGGGATTTTCTAGTGTGAAGTCATGTATGCAGAAGCACCTGAGGTACCAGTACAGTTGAAACCCGCAAGAAGTGACCCCGTTTTAAAAACTACACCCTTAAGGCACTCATCTAGAGGTGTAGTGAGCATTTTGACCGGAGACCTACACCCCATAAACTGTAATGTGGGTTCTCCCCGGTATGGCAATACCCTACATGTGGCTGTTATCAGCTGCCTGGGCACACAGCAGGGCTCAGAGGGGAAAGATGAGGGGGGATAAGCTGTGCAGAGGGCATCGGGGTAAGTAAAACTGGGGTAAATTATAAACCAAGGGATGTATGATAAATTTTAAAACACTCTTTCATACAGAGCTCTGGTTATTCGGGACACGTGTCACATTGATATATTGTGTAATCCCTTATCGCCCTCTTATAGCAGACTTTGCACCTCTTTTGACTTTTTCCCTTCTTGCAAGTTTGGGGAACTTCCCCTGGAAAGTGTTGTCGACCTGGTACGATGCGTGTGGCCCCGCTTCCAGAAGTACTGGGTGCCCCCCCTTCTTGGTCCCTAAAGATTAGGTTCTTGATAATCACCTCTTGAAATTCCAGGAAAGTTCCCGTCTGGCCTGCACATCGACGTAGCACGTACGCATTGTACAAAGCCATCTGTATGATGTGCATGGCCAGCTTCTTATACCACACCGCATAGCGCTGTAGGGCTTCAGGGCTTGATCTTACAAGTCCATCCCTCCCATGTACCTATTGTAGTCCAGGATGCAGTCTGGTTTGGGGGTGGCCTTTCCTTCATATATCCTAAACCTGTAGGTATACCCTGATGCACTCTCGCAGCTTATACATCTTCACGCCATACCTTGCCCTCTTACCCGGCAGGTACTCGCGGAATTGAACCCTCCCTTTAAAATGTACCAGGGACTCATCAATAGAAATACACTTCTCGGGGTGTATGCTTGGGAAAACCGGGCACTGAAACGGTCTAATAGGGGTCTCTGTTTATACAAACGGTCAAAACTGGGGTAATCTCGGGGTGGGCACTGCTCATTATCAGTATAATGTAAGAAGCGAAGTATTGCCTCATTTATTTTTTTTTTTAGGTTCCAGTTCAGTTCTGAAGTTGCTTTGAGGGGCCCATATATTAGAAACTCCTATGAAATACCCCATTTTAGAAACTAGACCCCTCAAAGTATTCACAACAGCATTTAGAAAGTTTATGAACCCTTTAGGTGTTTCACAAAAATTTAGAGCAAAGTAGAGGTGAAATTGACATTTTTTTTTTGTCAGAAAATCCTCTTTATACCATTTTTTTTATAACACTAAAGGATTTATCAGAGAAACGCAAATTAATACGTATTGCCCAGATTCTGCAGTTTTTAGAAATATCCCACATGTGGCCCTCTGGCGGTAATGGACTGAAGCACCGGCCTCCGAAGCAAAGGCGCACCTAGTGGATTTTGAGGCCTCTTTTTTTATTAGGCACCATGTCCGGTTTGAAGAGGTCTTGTGGTGCCAAAACATTGGGAACCCCCCAAAAGTGACCCCAATTTGGAAACTAGACCCCTTGAGGAATACATTGTAGTTTTCTTGGGGTGCATGCGGCTTTTTGATCAGTTTTTATTCTATTTTTAGGTGGCGTGGTGACTAAAAAACAGCAATTGTACTATTGTTTTTTTATTCTTATTTTTTTACAGCGTTCACCGTGCGCTATAAATAAAATATTCACTTTATTCTGCGGGGCGAAACGATTACGGCGATACCAGATGTTTATAGGTTTTTTTTATGTCTTATGGCATTTGCACAATAAAATACTTTTTGTAAACAATCATTCACTTTTTGTGTTACCTTATTCTAAGAGCCAGAACGTTTTTATTTTTCAATCAATAAAGCCGTGCAAGGACTTATTTTTTGCGTAACGAACTGTAGTTTCGATCAGTACCATTTTTAGGTACATGCGACTTTTTGATCTCTTTTTATTCCATTTTTTGGGAGGTGAAGTGACCAAAGAATTGTGATTGTGGTACGGTTTATTATTATTTTATTTTACGGCGTTCATCGTGCGGGATAAATAACAAAATAATTTTGTAGTTCAGGCCGTTACGGACGCGGCGATACCAATTATGTATAGTTTATTTGTTTGTTTATATATTTTTATTAATAATAAAGGACTGATAAGGGAAAAAGGGGGATTTTTACTTTTATTACTTTTAAATCTTTTATTTTCTTATTTTTACACATCTTTTTTTAACTTTTTTTTTACTTTATTACTTTGTCCCACTAGGGGACATGAGGGCAGGAGGCTCTGATCGCTATTCTAATACACTGCACTACATGCGTAGTGCAGTGTATTAGAACTGTCAGCTACTCACTGACAGCAAGCATAGTGGGTCCTGACGTTGTCAGGACCCACTAGGCTTCCGTCTATGGCATAGCCGGACGCCATTGTTTGGTGTCCGGTTGCCATAGTCACCATCGCCGGCCGCTATCGCGTAGCAGGCCGGCGATGGCAGCTTAACCCCTAAAAAGCCGCGATCTCTATAGAACGCGGCTTTTAAGGGGTTAATCAGCGGGGACACAGCGATCGGTCCCCGCTGTAGGAGCTGTGACAGCTGCTGAACAAGACAGCAGCGTCACAGCTCCTGTATGTGTCGGGAGGACGGCCGAAACGGCCGTTACTCCCGTGACGTACTATTACGGCATGGAGCGCGAACGATACAGCTGCCAAGATGTAATAGTACGTCAAGGAACGGGAAGGGGTTAATAAATGCCTTGAGGGGTGTCGTTTTCAAAATGGGGTCACTTCTCAGCGGTTTCTTTTATTATTTCACATCAGAGCCTCTGCAATTGTGAACCAGTACTGTGTAAGTTGCCAAATTAGGCCTCAATTTCGCATGGTACTCTCTCACTCCTCAGCCCTGTCGATAGTCCAGGCAAAAGATTAGGGCCACATGTAGGGTGTTTCTAAAACCGGGAAGCACAGCATAATAATTAGAGAGCTGTCTTGTTATGATGGCACAAGCTGGGCACCACATATTGGCATATCTATGGAAAAAATTAAATTTTCGCTCTGCAACATCGAGTGCACAATGATTTCTGCAAAACACCTGCGGGGTTAAAATGTTCGCTACACCCCTAAGTGAATACCTTGAGGGGTGTTGTAATGACGGGGAAGGGAGACAGACAGGTGAGCCCTAATCTACCCGCCACTCAGTCCCTGCCTACTTTCAATGGCCCGTCCTAGGCGACGGCGTAAAACTGGGTGACGGTCCCTACGCTCAATAAGTGCACGATAGACAAACAGACAGAGGTACACAGAAGCTAAGGGAAATGGGGCAGTTGCCCACGGCAACACCGCGAGCAACAAGAGTGGTGAACGAGCCGAGTCAAACCAGGAGTGTACGAGGTACCAAACGCAGAGCAGGAGAGTAGTGAGCAAGCCGAGTCAAACCAGGAGTGTACGAGGTACCAAACGCAGAGCAGGAGAGTAATCAGTAAGCCAGGGTCAATATGAAGCAGGGACAAATAGTTCAAGCAGCAGAGCCAGGAAACAGGAGAATCACAGGCAAAGGAGGAGCAGGTAGTGAAGGTATAAATAGACAGAGGGCGGGAGCTAGCTCCGTCTGGCCAGGCTGTGATAGGCTCTCCCGCTCCTCAGCCTCCCAGCCTGATTCGTAGAAGGAGGGGTCACTCGATCAGACCTAGGAGCAGGTGCAGACTGACTAACCACGGGCGTCGACACAGAATCTGTGCCTGGCAGATCCTTTACAGTACCCCCCCCCCCCTTTTATGAGGGGCCACTGGACCCTTTCTAGGTGGACCTGGCTTATTGGGGAACCGAAGATGGAACCTCCTGAGCAATACTGCAGCGTGAACATCCGGGGCGGGTACCCAAGTCCTCTCCTCAGGCCCGTATCCTCTTCAATGGACCAGGTACTGGAGAGAGCCTTGGACCAGCCTGCTGTCCACAATCTTGGCCACCTCGAATAATACCCCTTCAGGGGTGAGAACAGCGACTGGAGGTTTCCTCGATGGAGCCAAGGACGGGGAGCAGCGTTTCAGGAGGGAAGCATTAAACACGTCGTGTATTCGAAAAGACGGGGGTAACTCCAGTCTAAAGGAGACAGGGTTAAGGACTTCAATGACCTTGTACGGCCCTATATACCGGGGAGCAAACTTTTTGGACGGGACTTTAAGGAGCAAATTTTTTGAAGACAGCCACACCAAATCCCCGACCACAAACAAGGGGTTAGCAGAACGTCTTCTATCTGCCTGAGTCTTTTGTATGCTCTGGGACGCCTCTAGGTTCTTCTGAACCTGGGCCCAGACTGTGCACAGTTCCCGATGAACGACATCTACCTCAGGATTGTTGGAACCACCAGGTGAAACGGAGGAGAACCGTGGATTAAACCCAAAATTACAGAAAAAGAAGGAGACCCCTGACGAGTTACTGACCTGGTTATTAAGGGAAAATTCGGCGAGGGAAATGAAGGAGACCCAATCATATTGACAGTCAGAGATAAAACACCTTAAATATTGTTCTAGAGACTGATTAGTCCTCTCCGTTTGGCCATTAGTTTCAGGATGGAAGGCTGAGGAGAAGGAGAGATCAATCTTCAACTTTTTACAGAAGGCTCTCCAAAACAATGAAACAAATTGTACCCCTCTGTCAGAAACAATGTTGACAGGAACCCCATGGAGACGCAGGATGTGTTTGACAAACAAGGTAGCTAACGTCTTAGCATTTGGGTAGTTTCTTGAGGGGCACAAAATGGCACATCTTACTGAAGCGGTCTACTACAACCCACATGACCGACTTGCCTTGAGATGGAGGCAAATCGGTGATAAAATCCATGGAGATATGGGTCCAAGGTCTCTGAGGAATGGGCAAAGAACATAGTAAGCCCACTGGTCGGGACCTGGGAGTCTTGGACCTAGCACAAATTTCACAAGCGGCGACGTAGGCCTTAACGTCTCTAAGCAACCCAGGCCACCAATAGTTTCTGGCAATGAGATGCTTGGTACCCAGGATGCCTGGATGGCCAAATAGTGCAGAGTCATGATTTTCCCTGAGTACACTTAGCCAGGATTGCAGGGGAACAAACAGCTTGTTCTCAGGAAGGTTCCCGGGAGCTGAACCTTGATCAGCCGCAATTTCGGAGACTAGGTCAGAATCAACAGAGGAAATGATTATACCTGGGGGCTAAACACAAGCAGGATCTTCCTCCGAAGGAGGGCTGGCCATGAAGCTACGCGACAGTGCATCAGCCTTAATATTTTTAGACCCAGCCCTATAGGTGACCAAAAAGTTGAATCTAGTAAAAAATAACACCCATCGAGCTTATCTCGGGTTAAGCCTCCGGGCAGATTCTAGGAAAACCAGATTCTTGTGGTCGGTAAGGACCGTTACCTGGTGCCTAGCCCCCTCCAGGAAGTGGCGCCACTCTTCAAATGCCCATTTAATGGCTAAGAGTTCGCGGTTGACAATATCATAGTTACTCTCAGTGGGCGAGAACATCCTGGAGAAGTAGGCACAGGGATGGAGATGGGTGAGGGACCTGGTACCCTGAGACAAGACAGCACCCACTCCCACCTCGGAGGCGTCAACCTCCACGATGAATGGCTCCATTTGGTTAGGCTGAATCAGCACTGGGGCCGGGATAAAGCACTTCTTAAGGACCTCAAAAGCCTGGACCGCCTCTGGAGGCCAGTGTAGGAGATCAGCACCTTTGTGAGTAAGATCCGTAAGAGGCTTAGCGATGACTGAGAAGTTAGCAATAAATCTCCTGTAATAATTAGCAAACCCCAGGAAGCACTGTAACGCCTTCAGGGAGGCAGGTTGGACCCATTTAGCCACAGCCTGAACCTTGGCAGTGTCCATGCGGAATTCATGAGGAGTGAGGATTTGACCCAAAAATGGTATCACCTGCACCCCAAACACACATTTTTCGGTTTTAGCAAACAATTTGTTTTCCCGAAGGGCCTGGAGAACCTTCCTGACATGCTCAATGTGGGAGGACCAGTCTTTGGAAAACACAAGTATGTCATCAAGGTACACTACAAGAAATACCCCCAGGTAGTCTCTTAAAATCTCATTTATAAAATTCTAGAAAACCGCAGAAGCATTACACAACCCAAAGGGCATGACGAGTTATTCGAAATGACCTTCGGGCGTGTTAAACGCAGTCTTCCACTCATCCCCCTCTTTGATGCGGATAAGGTTATAAGCCCCCCGTAAATCAAACTTAGAGAACCATTGGGCCCCCTGAACCTGATTGAAGAGATCAGGAATCAAAGGAAGGGAATACTGGTTCCTTACAGTAACCTTATTCAAGTTTCAGTAGTCAATGCACGGCCTAAGACCACCATCCTTCTTCCTTACGAAGAAGAAGCCAGCACCTACAGGAGAAGTAGAGGGGCGAATGTAACCCTTGGCCAGGCATTCCTGGATATACTCTCTCATGGCCTCACGTTCGGGACAAGAGAGATTAAATATCCTACCCTTAGGGAGCTTAGCTCCTGGTACCAAATCGATTGCGCAATCGTATTCTCTATGAGTAGGTAACACTTCGGAGGCCTTTTTAGAAAAAACATCAGCGAAGTCCTGAATAAACTCAGGTAGAGTGTTCACCTCCTCAGGGAGAGAAATTAAATTAACAGAAAAACATGACATCATGCATTCATTACCCCATTTGGTAAGATCCCCAGTATTCCAATTAAACGTGAGATTATGCATCTGCAACCAGGGAAGGCCTAAAACCAAATCGGACGATAATCCCTGCATCACCAGTACAGAGCACTGCTCCAAATGCATGGAGCCAAGGAGTTCAAAAACAGGGGTACGCTGCGTAAAATAACCATTAGCAAGAGGAGTGGAGTCGATACCCACTACCGGGACATGTTTAGGCAAGTCAATCAATGGCATAGCTAGAGACATAGCAAATTCCACAGACATAATATTAGCAGAAGACCCTGAATCCACGAAGGCACTACCGGTAGCAGACCTACCACCAAAAGAGACCTGAAAGGGAAGCAAGATTTTATTAGGTTTCATATTTACGGGAAATACCTGTGTGCCCAAGTGACCTCCCCTATGATCACTTAGGCGCGGAAGTTTTCCGGCTGCTTATTCTTATGCCTAGGACAGTTGTTCACTTGATGCTTGTCATCCCCACAGTAGAAGCAGAGACCATTCTTCCTGCGGAACTCTCTACGTTGTTGGGGTGACACGGAGGCCCCGAGTTGCATAGGTTCATACGAGTTTTCCGTGGAAGAACGAAGCAACGGAACCTCGGGAGCCATCATGAGGGGGTCAGAGGAGAAGGCACCAAAACGTTCAAGTTGTCGTTCCCTGAGACGTCGGTCAAGACGTACTGCTAAAGCCATAACCTGATCTAGGGAGTCAGAAGAGGTATAGCTAACTAACAGGTCTTTCAGGGCGTTCGACAGACCCAATCTAAACTGGCACCTCAAGGCAGGGTCATTCCACCGAGAAGCTACACACCACTTCCTAAAATCAGAACAGTACTCCTCAACGGGTCTCTTACCCTGACGTAAGGTCACCAGCTGACTCTCGGCAAAGGCAGTCTTGTCAGTCAAGTCATATATGTGCCCGAGATCAGAAAAAAAAGATCAACAGAGGAAAGTTCAGGGACGTCAGGAGCCAAGGAAAAGGTCCATTCTTGGGGCCCGTCCTGGAGCCGGGACATAATTATACCTACTCGCTGGCTCTCAGAACCTGAGGAGTGGGACTTTAAACGGAAATAGAGCCTACAACTCTCCCGAAAGGAGAAAAAGTCTTCCGGTCCCCTGAGAACCGGTCAGGCAACTTGAGGTGGGGTTCAAGAGGTGAGGTGGGGGGCACTACCAGGGTAGCATCATGCTGGTTGCCCCTCTGAGCCAGGGCTTGGACCTGTAGGGAGAGGCCCTGCATTTGCTGAGCCAGGGTCTCAAGGGGGTCGATAGTTGTGTCAGGGACCAGGGTAGAAAAGGTATATAGGCCTGTGATTATGTAATGACGGGGAAGGGAGACAGACAGGTGAGCCCTAATCTACCCGCCACTCAGTCCCTGCCTACTTGCAACGGCCCGTTCTAGGCGACGGCGTACAACTGGGCGACGGTCCCTACGCTTAATAAGTACACAACAGACAAGGGTACACAGAAGCTAAGGGAAATGGGGCAGTGTCCCACGGCAACACCGTGAGTAGCAAGAGTAGTGAACGAGCCGAGTCAAACCAGGAGTGTATGAGGTACCAAACGCAGAGCAGGAGAGTAATCAGTAAGCCAGTGTTAATATGAAGCAGGGACAAATAGTTCAAGCAGCAGAGCCAGGAAACAGGAGAATCACAGGCAAAGGAGGAGCAGGAAGTGAAGGTATAAATAGACAGAGGGCGGGAGCTAGCTCCGTCTGGCCAGGCTGTGATAGGCTCTCCCACTCCTCAGCCTCCCAGTATGATTGGTAGAAGGGGGGGGTCACTCGATCAGACCTAGGAGCAGGTGCAGACTGACTAACCACGGGCGTCGACACAGAAGCTGTGTCTGCAGATCCTTTACAGGTGTAGTTTCCAAAATGGGGTCACTTGTTGGGGGTTTCCACTGTTTTGGTCCCACAGGGGCTTTGAAAATGCGACATAGTGCCCAGAAACCAATCCATCAAAATCTGCACTGCAAAAGCCAAATGGCGCTCCTTCTCTTCTGAGCCCTACTGTGTGCCCAAATAGCAGTTTATGACAACATATCGGGTATTAATGTACTCACGAGAAGTTGCTTTACAAACGTTGTGGTTCTTTTTTTCCTTTATTTATTGAGAAAATGAAATTTTTTTCGCTAAAGCTACATCTTATTGAAGAAAAAGGATATTTTTTATTTTTACTGCCCAATCCTAATAAAATCTATGAAACATTTGTGGTGTGAAAATGCTAACTCCATCTCAAGGTGAATACCTTGAGGGGTGTAGTTTCCAAAATGGGGTCACTTGTGGGGGGTTTCCACTGTTTTAGTCCCACAAGGGCTTTCCAAATGCAACATAGCAACCAGAAACCAATCCAGCAAAATCTGTACTCCAAAAGCCAAATGGCACTCCTTCCCTTCTGAGCCCCACTGTGTGCCCAAACAGCAGTTTATGACCACATATCGGGTATTACCGTACTCACGAGAAGTTGCTTTACAAACGTTGTGGTTCTTTTTTTCTTTTATTTATTGAGAAAATTAAAAATTTTGAGCTAAAGCTACATCTTATTGAAAAAAAGTTTTTTTTTATTTTCACTGCCCAATCCTAATAGAATCTATAAAACCCCTGTGGGGTCAAAATGCTCACTACACCCCTAGATTAATTCCTCAAGGGGTGTAGTTTCCAAAATGGGGTCACTTGTGGGAGGTTTCCACTGTTTTGTCCCTTCGGGGGCTTTGCAAATGTGACATGGCCTCCACAAACCATTCCTGCTAAATTTAAGCTCCAAAAGCAAAATGGCGCTCTTTCCATTCTATGCCCTGCCGTGTGTCCAAACAGCCATTTAGGACTACATGTGGGGTGTTGTTTTAATCAGGAGAAATTGCTTTACAAATATGATGGTGCTTTTTCTCCTTTAGTCCTTGTGGAAATGAGAAAAAATTAGCTAAACCTACATTTTCTTTGAAAGAATGTAGATTTTAATTTTCACGGCCTACTTCCAATAATTTCTATAATAAACCTGTGGGGTTAAAATGCTAAGTATACCCCTAGATAATTTCCTTGAGGCGTCTAGTTTCCCCAACGGGGTCACCATTGGGGGTTTCCACTGTTTTGGCACCGCAAGAGCCCTTCGAACCTGACATGGTGCCTAAAATATTTTCTAATAAAAAGGAGGCCCCAAGACTCACTAGGTACTCCTTTGCTTCTGAGGCCGGTGCTTCAGTACGTTACCACACTAGGGCCACATGCGGGATATTTAGAAAAACTGCAGACTCTGGCCAATAAATATTGAGTTGCATTTCTCTGGTAAGACCTTCTGTGTTACAAAAAAAATTGATTAAATATGAATTTCTGCAACAACAAAAAAAAAGGAAATTTCTAAATTTGACCTCTACTTTGCTTTAATTCCTGTGAAAGGTCTAAAGGGTTAAGAAACTTTCTAAATGCTGTTTTGAATACTTTGAGGGGTGAAGTTTTTAAAATGGGGAGACTTATTCTGGGTTTCTAATATATAAAGCCCTGAAAGCCACTTCAAAACTGAACTGCCCCCTGTAAAAATAGCCTTTTGAAATTTTCTTGAAAATGTGAGAAATTGCAGCTAAAGTTCTAAGCCTTGTAACGTCCTAGAAATATAAAACAATATTCAAAAAATTATGCCAATCTAAAGTAGACATATGGGGGATGTTAATTAGCAACAATTTTGTGTGGTATAACTGCCTGTCTTACAAGCAGATACATTTAAATTTAGAAAAAGGCTAATTTTTGCCATTTTTCACAAAATATTGGTGTTTTTCACAATTAAATACTGAATCTATCGAGCAAATTTTGCAAGTAACATTAAGTCCAATGTGTCACGAGAAAACAATCTCAGAGTCGCTTGGATAGGTGAAAGCATTCCGAAGTTATTACCACATAAAATGAAACATGTCAGATTTGAAAAATGTGGCTCTGTCAGGAAGGTCAAAAGTGGCCAAAGAGGGAAGAGGTTAAGGCCCCTATATGACCTGGGCCATCTCTTGTTTTTATCAGATTTGAGAGTAATTTCCCTGATTTGTTACCTCTCTTTTTATAAAATTCCTTTCTAGCGCTTCTAAATTATATTCTAACATAGCCTTATATTCTAGTATTTTACTCTTATTCTCTATAGTTGGATTTGTTTTATGTTCTACAATAGTTTGTTTATATAAATGACTCAAATTAATGTACTTTGCGCTTTGGACTTTTTTAGTTTTTATTGTGTATGCCATAATTTTACCTCTAAGTACTGCCTTTGCAGTTTCACATAGGAGAATTGGTTGATCTTCATGGCCTTTATTGTCGAGCTTAAAATTTTCCCATTCACTAAATATCATTCACATGATATTTTTTATCATGTTCCAACCCCCTTGGAAACCTCCACATCCCAAATTGTGGTTGCTTCCCAAAACCTTCTATACCAATAGATATAGGGGCATGGTCTGGTATGATTACCTCATGGCTCATACTGCTTGGCACCCTTGATGTTAGGGAAGGGGATGCGAGATAGAGGTCAAACCCGGACCAGGTATCATGTACCTTAGATAAATAAGTATAATCTCTCTCCACCGGGTTATGTATCCTAAACATATCTATCATATTAGTTGACTCCATAAATCTCCTCATGACCCCATCCTGGCATCCCCCCTCCCGCTGACATTTAGAACCTGATTTATCTAATACAAAACTTATAACTCTATTGAAGTCTCCCCCATCAATTTATGCTATGTATTATCCATATTTATCCAATCTGCCAAGTTCAACAAAAATAATTGGTTTACCGTAAAATCATTTGGAGAATATACTGTATATTATAAATCATCATTTCTTTGTTCTGATATCTGATCAAGGTACGCATTTGTCACGGTGGGTTCGTGGACCCATTGGGCCGTACCGTCTTAAGGCAGCTGGCCAACAGGACGCAGGACAAAGTCTATAGTTCGTATAGGTACCTGTGGCAACTCGGACAGTAGCAAGGCAGGCTTGGCAGGAACTTGGTAGCAGGTGAACGTCAGGCGTGGAGAAGCAGGACAGGCGTGGTATACATTACAGCACGGCACCAGATCAGGATACAAGTATAGGATACAGGAACAGGAACACTGGGAGCAGGAAATACTAGGGGGCCATATGCAAGAGAGACTAGGAATACACAACAAAGCTCAGGCAAAGAACTAGGTGGCTGGTCCCCTCTTATAGTCCAGAAGACTCACTGGTCAAGGTTCATGAACGAGGTCCGGTGCGCACCCTGCCCCTTTAGGAGCGGGCACGAGCATGCGCGCGCACCCTACGGGATCCGGCTGTGGTGAGTAGACGCGAACGCTGGCTCCTCCTGAGGAGGAGGCTGGGGCCAGCGCTTGCCGACACGTGGCTGCGGCTGTCAGGGGCAAAACGGAGCTGACAGACCGCAGCCACGGACATAACAGTATCCCCCCTCTTACGCCCCCTCTCCTTGGGACCAGAGTGAGAGAGAAACATTTTCAGAAGAGCAGGAGCATTGAGGTTCTCCTCTGGCTCCCAAAACCTCTCTTCAGGACCAAATCCCCTCCACTCCACCAAATAAAAGGTCTTTCCTCTTTTGGAGTCAAGGATCTCTTGAACCTCAAAGGCGTCTGAAGGGCCGCTGGTGACAACCATAGGGCTAGGAGTCTTGGTGTAGCAGTTCAGGACCACTGGCTTCAGGAGGGATACATGGAAGGAGTTGGGGATCTTGAGGGTAGGAGGCAGCCGAAGTTTATAGACGACAGGGTTGATCTGTTATAGGATCTCGAATGGTCCGAGGAACCTGGGAGCAAACTTGCATGACGGCACTCTTAGTTGAATGTTCCTGGAGGACAGCCAGACCTTTGTGCCGGGAAGAAACTGAGGCGGTTCTCTTCTCCTTGTGTCCGCCCTCCGTTTCATACGGTCAACTGCCAGCAGGATGGAGGATCGAGTCTGCCGCCAAATCTCTAGAAAGTCCCTAAAGGCCGCGTCAGCAGCTGGTACCTTGGATGAATCAGGAACCGGGAGAGGTATTCGTGGGTGTTGGCCAAGCACTATGAAGAACGGAGTGTTCCTTGTGGACTCGCTGGTATAATTGCTGTAGGAGAATTCAGCCCATGGAAGCAACTGCACCCAGTCATCATGCTGCCTAGAGATGAAGTAAAGCAGGTAGTTCTCCAAGATTTGATTGATCCTCTCGACCTGTCCATTGGACTGAGGATGGTAGGCCGAGGAAAAGTCCAACTTCACACCTAGAAGTCTGCAGAGGGCTCTCCAGAACCTCGAGGTGAACTGAACCCCCCGATCAGACACAATATGCTGCGGCAAGCCATGCAGGCGGAAGATGTGTTGGATAAACAGCTTGGCCAGTTGAGGAGCAGACGGAAGGCCGGTCAGAGGAACGAAGTGCGCCATTATCGAAAATCGATCCACCACCACCCAGACAGTACTGCATCCGGCACAGAGAAGCAGGTCAGTAACAAAGTCCATAGCTATATGCTGCCAGGGAGCATCGGGCACAGGCAATGGCTGGACCAGACCAGCGGGTCTGGAGTGAGCAACCTTGTTAGCTGCACACACAGAGCAGGAGGAAACAAAGTCCATAACATCTTTGGGCAGCGTGGGCCACCAGAAATGACGGGCAATCAAATCCCGGGTCTTACAGAACCCCGCGTGACCTGCCAGTCTAGAGGCATGTCCCCAGCGGAGGACTCTCCTTCGGTGAGCCATGCGCACAAAAGTCCTCCCTGGAGGGATGTCCCCAACTTGCAGTGGATTGACTGAGACAATACAGGACGGGTCGATAATGTTCTGGGGCATCTCTTGTCTTCTGTCTCAAAAGACCTGGACAAGGCATCTGTTCTCACATTGTTGTCGGCCAGGCGATAATGGAGCTCAAACTGGTACCTGGCAAAGAACAGTGACCACCTGGCCTGATGAGGATTCAGCCGTTGGGCTGTCTGGAGGTAGGTGAGGTTCTTGTGGTCCGTAAAAATCAGGATGGGGTGAGCTGCGCCCTCTAGTAGATGTCTCCACTCCTCCAGGGCCAATTTGATGGCCAGTAACTCCCGATCCGCAATCGAGTAGTTGCGCTCTGTGGAAGAGAAAAGCTTAGAGAAATATCCACATACCCTAGACTTGCCCTTGGAACCTCTTTGGAACAGGAGTGCACCGGCACCAACAGAGGAGGCGTCTACCTCCAATGAGAACTGTAGGGAAATGTCTGGATGATGGAGGATAGAGGCTGACGTGAAGGCACTCTTCATGGTATTGAATGCAGACTCTGCCTCAGGAGTCCACACCTTGGCGTTCATGCCCTTCTTGGTGAGGTTAGAGATAGGAGATGTCAGTGAAGAGAAGTTTGGGATGAACTGTCTGTAAAAATTGGCGAATCCCAGAAAGCGCTGTATGGCCCCCAAGCCTTGAGGACGTGGCCATTCCAGGACGGACTGTACCTTTTTAGGATCTATCTTGAGACCTCTATTCAAGATGATGTAGCCCAGGAAGGGTAGCGCATCTATCTCAAACACGCACTTCTCCAATTTTGCGTACAGATGATTCTCCCTTAACCGCAGCAAGACTTGACGGACATGTTTCTGATGAGTCATAGGATCTGGAGAAACAATCAAGATGTCATCAAGATAGACTAGTAAACAAACATAGAGGAGGTCACGGAAAATGTAATTAATAAACTCCTGGAAGACCGCGGGGGCATTACACAAGCCGAAGGGCATTACTAGATATTCATAGTGTCCGTCCCGGGTGTTAAATGCCGTCTTTCATTCATCACCCTGGCGAATCCGGATTAGGTTGAAAGCCCCCCACAGGTCTAACTTGGAAAAAATCTTGGCACCACATATACGGTCAAATAATTCTGAGATCAATGGCAATGGATACTTATTTTTTACCGTGATCTGGTTGAGACCCCGGTAGTCTATAGAGGGGCGAAGGGAACCATCCTTCTTTTTGATGAAGAAGAACCAGGCTCCTGCCGGGTAGGAAGACTCGTGTATGAAGCCCCGCTCCAAGTTCTCTCTAACACAGGTGGACATGGACAGAGTCTCTGGCAGAGAGAGATGATATACTCTACCACAGGGAAGGGAAGCACCAGGAACCAGATCGATAGTACAGTTATACACCCGATGTGGAGGCAGTGTCTCCGCCTCTTTCTTGCTGAAGACGTCCGCAAATGAAGCAAAATGACTAGGCAATCCTGCCAGTGACTGAGGCAGAGGAGGCTGAGCCGAATGAATCTGTCCCAGGCAACGATTGTGACACTCGGGGCCACACTGGAGAACCTCTCCAGAGTTCCTGTCCAGGACTGGGGCATGCAATCGGAGCCAAGGCAGGCCCAGCAACACAGGGTCAACAGCTCTGGGTAGGACATAGAACGACAGCAGTTCGGAGTGGAGAGCCCCTACTTGGAGCCTCAGTGGTTTGGTCACAGCAATAACTGGGTCTGGCAGGGGTAGACTATCCACAGAAGCAATTGTCAACATGCTCTCCATAAGGGTGGTAGGCAATTGAAGAAGGTCCACCAGGTCTCTACGGATTAAATTAGCAGCGGATCCAGAGTCCAGATACGCAGAGACCTGATGCGTTCTCTCGCTGGACACTATGGTCACGGGTAAGGACAATTTGGACGGAAGTCCTTTTTTACCCAGGGTTGTCACTTCTAGCAACCCTAGGCTTTGGGGCTTTTGGGGGCACAGGCGCACAAGATGGCCACCGAGGCCGCAATATAGACAAAGTCCCGAAGTGCGTCTGCGTTGTCTCTCCTGGGTGGATAGTTTACCCCGGTCCATCATCACAGACTCCTTAGGAGGATCGACATCTGAGGACAGCCGGGGTTGCTGCAAAGTAGGTACCAGACTAGGAGGGTCTCCGTCCTGACGAACCTCTTGGAGGCGTTCTCGGATCCGCATATCAATCCGGGCGGACAGAAGGATGAGGTCATCCAGGGTAGATGGCAGGTCTCGAGCGGCAAGTTCATCCTTAATTTTAGGAGACAGTCCATGCCAGAATGCAGCTACCAGGGCCTCATTGTTCCATAACAGTTCTCCCGCCAGGGTGCGGAAGTGGATGGCATACTCGCACACGGAGGTGTCTCCTTGGCGTAGTTTAATCAAGGAAGCCGCTGCAGATGAGACCCGTCCAGGCTCCTCAAACACCATTCGAAAAGTCCGGAGAAAGGCTTGGACGTCACAGGTCTCTGGTCCTTGTCTCTCCCAGATAGGGTTCGCCCATGCAAGAGCCTTGCCAGTGAGGAGAGAGATGATGAAAGCGACCCTTGCGCCGTCAGATGAAAATGTCCTAGTATACAGGCTGAAATGGATCTGGCACTGGTTCAAAAATTCACGGCAGGAACCTGCTTCTCCATCATAGCGGTCTGGAAGAGGCAAAGACAAACGCGGGTCAACGCGGCCAGGAGGTGTATTTTGAGGATGAACACTGCCAGGAGGTGTAGTAGGAGGAACGGCAGCTCGTGCCTCCTGCTGACGTATGAGAATGTTCAAAGCCTGGAGGAGTTGGCCCTGTCGAGATTGGAGGACCAGCAAATCCGCCCGCATCTCCTGTGACGTCGTCATAGTCTTGGATGGACCAGTGTGGTCCATGGCCTGAGCTTACTGTCACGTTGGGTTTGTGGACCCACTGGGCCGTACCGTCTTGGCGGTAAGGCAGCTGGCCAACAGGACGCAGGACAAAGTCTATAGTTCGTATAAGTACCTGTGGCAGCTCGGACAGTAGGCTTGGCAGGAACTTGGCAGCAGGTGAACGTCAGGTGTGGAGAAGCAGCACAGGTGTGGTATACAGCACAGCACGGCACTAGATCAGGATACAAGTATAGGATACAGGAACAGGAACACTGGGAGCAGGAAACACTAGGGGGCCATATGCAAGACAGACTAGGAATACAGAATAAAGCTCAGGCAAAGAAGTTGGGGCTGGACCCCTCTTATAGTCCAGAGTACTCACGGGTCAAGGTTCATGAACGAGGTCCGGTGCGCATGCTGCCCCTTTAAGAGACGGCACGAGCGCGTGCGCGCACCCTACGGGATCTGGCTGTGGTGAGTAGACGCGAGCGCTGGCTTCTCCTGAGGAGGAGGCTGGGGCCAACGCTTGCCGACTCGTGGCTGCAGCTGTCAAGGGGAGAACGGAGCTGACAGCCCGCAGCCACGGACATAACAGCATTGATCTTCCCTCTTCCACAAATTCGGTAGAGATTATCTCAGCATTTAAGTTTTTGTTTTTTTTAAAACATAAGTTTTTTATTGACAGAAGAATCATATATCACATACATACATTTGGCATATACAATGTGCATTTACAGTTTTGTAACATGTTATCCTCCACAGAAGGAATACAAAGTAGAAAATAAGTAATACAAATTCTGGCTTAGATAAAGGTACCAACCTATAAATGATTGACAAATGTAGAAAGTAATGCACCATTCACTGTTATGGGGGTAAGTTACACTGGAAACCAAGGCATATGCCTACTCAAGTCATGTAGATTCTCTGTCAATGGTTTGGAGAGGAAATTATAAAAACCGAACGTAACAGAACAAAACAAAACAAAACAACTCAGCTTGCAAGAGCATAGACATTACAGTATGTGGAGGTTTAAGTATGCAGAGAATCCACATAGTATCTAGAGGACGTCCATTTGTCCCACTGGAGACATTGTGAAACCTGAGATCTTTGTAGGATTATCGTTCTCTCCATAATACAGGTGAGATTGACATACTGAATTACCTCAGTTAATGTAGGAATGGAGGTTTTCTTCCAATATTTGGCTACCAGAATTTTTGCAGAGCATAGTACATGAAAAATAATTGACTTATCATGAGAGTGGAAATCAGCCAACCCTACATGAAGCAGAGGTAAGGCGGGAGTGGTAACTAGTGGGAATTGTAGAATAGTCGATAGGAGTTTGTCTATCTTGACCCAAAAAGTCTGTATAGCCGGACAATCCCAGAAAATATGTTTAAGAGTCCCAACCTCTACTCCACATCTCCAACATATATTAGAAGTAGTAGGATATATTAAGGAGAGGCGATGGGGCGTCAGGTACCATCTATATAGCACCTTTCTAGTGGTTTCTAAGTGATGAGTAGAATTAGACAGTTGGGAGGCCAACGAAAAGGTAGCTTCCCAATCGACACTATCCTGAGGTAAGGATAGATCAGATTCCCACCTCCTAACACACTGGAGATCAGATTGTTGTAATATATCTAGAATAGCCATATATGCTTTGCAGTTTTGGAGTATTGAAAAAAATAGGATTCATAGAGTGATTTAGAAGGAAGGGGATCACTGCTTTTGTTTATTAAGAAATGGCGAACACGAATATACTTATAGAAATCATTAGTCGGTAAGTTGAATTTGTTAACAAGCTCTGCAAAAGTAGAAAGAACACCTCCACTCCAAATATCCCCCACCGTATTTACTCCCTGAGCAATCCAGAAGGACAGGTTCAAATTAGGAATTAGTTGCGCGAGTACTCGAATATTGTTGCGCGAATATTCATATATGACAATCTCATAGGAAAAAGAGCTTTCTTGACCACCATTGATTTCCACGAGTTTAGAGCAGCCTTAATAGTTAGCAGAGGCGGGACAGGAATGGGCAGTTTAAGTACTGCAGCCCACAGATATGTATCTATAGATTCAAAATGCCCACAACTGCTTTCAATTAGAACCCAGGGTTTTAAGTGTGCTGGATTTAACCACTGCCTAACTTGGTCTAGAATACAGGAATGATAGTACGCAGATGTCACGCTGCGGGGTGTGGATGTCACGATGCGGGGTGTGGACCCACTGGGCCGGACCGCGTAGCGGGGATGGCAGCTGGCAAAACCGGAAGGTACACAGTTCAATGGTTCAGCGAGAGTACCTGAGGCAATCGTAGGCAGTGGCGAGGCGGACACGTCCAGAACCATGCGGTGGGAAGCCATTCGGTGAGGCGTAGCAGGGTAGCGTAGACTGTAGCACAGCACGGCAGGTAGCACAGCACGGCAATAGCACTAGGTAGCACGGAAACAGGATACGGGATACGGAATACAGGAGCAAGGTACACTGGGAGGCTGGAAGACACTGGGAGACCATAAGCAAGACGAACAACGGGAAAACTAACAACGCTCTGGCAAAGGGCAAGAGGGCAGAGCCCTTTTTATAGCCCAGGGCATCCTGGGCCAGATTACAGTTTTTTCAAAAATGCGGGCACTGGCCCTTTAAGGCCGTGCACGCGTGGGCGCGCGCACCCGCCGGAGACACTCGGAATTCGGAAGAGAGTGCCGGCGCCTGACTGGGGGACGACGCTGCAGGCAGGTAAGCTGTCCATGGCCATGGCCGTCGGGGTTAACGACCGATCGACGGGCCGTGGCCATAGACATTACAGTATCCCCCCTCTTACGCCCCCTCTTCTTGGGACCAGAGCGAGAGAGAAACTTCCTCACAAGAACAGGGGCATCGATGTTCTCCTCTGGCTCCCAAGACCTCTCTTCTGGGCCGAACCCCCTCCAGTCCACCAAATAAAATGTCCTTCCTCCCACCTTCTTGGTGGCCAGAATCTCCTTTACCTCGAAAGTCCCAGATGGACCGGCAGGAACCACTGTGGAACTAGGAGTCCTGGAATAGCGGTTCAGGACCACCGGTTTTAGCAGGGAGACGTGAAAGGAGTTAGGAATCCTGAGAGTGGGGGGGAGCCGCAGCTTGTAGGATACCGGGTTAATTTGTAGCAGGACTTCAAAGGGACCAAAGAACCTCGGGGCAAATTTGCATGACGGCACCTTCAGCCGGATATTCCTAGAGGACAGCCAGACTTTAGTCCCTGGAAGGAACTGCGGAGGCGCCCATCTTCTTGTGTCTGCCTTTCTCTTTATGCGGTCCACCGCCAAGAGGATAGAAGATCGGGTCTGTTGCCATATCTGTAGAAAGTCCCTGAAGGTGGAGTCGGCTGCAGGCACCTGGGACATTGTAGAAACAGGAAGAGGTATACGAGGATGTTGGCCGTAGACGATGAAAAATGGACTGGATGTGGTTGACTCACTGGTGTGGTTGTTATAGGAGAACTCTGCCCACGGGAGCAACTGCACCCAATCATCATGGCGCCTGGACACAAAGTGACGTAGGTAGTTCTCCATAATCTGGTTAACTCTCTCGATTTGCCCGTTGGACTGGGGATGATAGGCCGAAGAGAAGTCCAATTTCACACCAAGGAGCCCGCAGAGTGCTCTCCAAAACTTCGAGGTAAACTGGACACCTCTGTCCGAGACAATATGCAGGGGCAATCCGTGCAGATGGAAGATGTGCTGTATGAAGAGGTCAGCCAACCGCGTAGCAGACGGCAGAGCGGTCAATGGGATGAAGTGAGCCATCTTGGAAAACGATCCACCACCACCCAGATCACACTGCAACTCGCAGAAGGAGGAAGATCCGTGACGAAGTCCATAGCGACATGCTGCCACGGGGCAACGGGCACAGGCAGTGGTTGGAGCAAGCCCGCAGGTCTGGAGTGAGCAACTTTATTTGCTGCACAGACTGTGCACGAGGAGACAAAGTCCATGACATCTTTGGGCAGCGTGGGCCACCAGAACTGACGGGTGATTAAATCTTGGGTCTTACGAGCACCCGCGTGACCTGCCAGCTTAGAGTTGTGACCCCAGCGAAGAATTCTTCCTCGGTCAGCCAGACGCACAAAAGTCCTACCCGGAGGAATGTCTCTGACTTGCAGGGGATTCATAGAGAAGATACAGTATGGGTAAATGATATTCTGTGGAGATTCCATGGCGTCCTCGGTTTCGAAAGATCTAGACAAGGCATCGGCCCTCACATTCTTGTCGGAGGGACGGTAGTGGAGTTCGAACCGGAACCGAGCAAAGAACAACGACCACCTGGCTTGACGAGGATTCAACCGCTGGGCCGTCTGTATGTAGGTCAAATTCTTGTGATCCGTGAAGATAAGGATAGGGTGAACCGCGCCTTCCAGTAGGTGTCTCCACTCCTGCAGAGCCAGTTTGATGGCCAGTAACTCCCGGTCCCCAATCGAGTAGTTACGCTCTGCGGGAGAAAACAGCTTGGAATAGTAACCACATACCACGGCCTTGCCTTTCGGTCTTTTCTGGAACAACAGTGCACCAGCACCCACCGAGGAGGCGTCCACCTCTAACGAAAACTGTAAGGACACGTCCGGATGGTGCAGAATGGAGGCAGATGTGAAGGCTTTCTTTAAGGATTCAAATGCGGCTTCAGCCTCCGGGGTCCACAACTTGGCATTCATACCTTTCTTAGTGAGGGTGGAGATAGGTGCTGTCAAAGATGAGAAGTTGGGGATGAAGAGTCGGTAGAAGTTGGCGAATCCTAGAAAGCGTTGGATGGCCCTTAAGCCTTAGGGGCGTGGCCACTCCAGGACGGTCTTTACCTTCTGGGGATCCATCTTGAGACCCTGATCTGAGATAATATAGCCCAGGAAGGATAGAGACTTCTTCTCGAACACACACTTCTCCAATTTGGCGTAAAGTCGATTCTCTCTTAGACGGAGCAACACCTGGCGGACATGACTTCGATGAGTTACTGGGTCTAAGGAAAAAATCAGAATGTCATCGAGATACACCACAACACAAACATACAGGAGATCACGAAAAATGTCATTGACAAATTCTTGGAATACTGCGGGAGCGTTACACAGGCCGAAGGGCATGACTAAGTATTCGTAATGCCCATCACGAGTATTAAAGGCAGTCTTCCACTCGTCACCTCGACTAATCCGGATCAGATTATAGGCCCCCCGCAGGTCCAGTTTAGAAAAAAATTTTGCCCCCCGTATGCGATCAAACAGTTCCGAAATTAAAGGCAGAGGGTACCTGTTCTTCACCGTGATCTGGTTTAGGCCTCGGTAGTCGATACAAGGTCGTAATGATCCATCTTTCTTTTTAACAAAGAAGAACCCTGCTCCGGCCGGGAATGAAGATTTACGAATGAAACCCCTCTCCAGGTTCTCCTTGATGTAAGCCGACATGGACTGGGTCTCTGGCAAGGAGAGAGGATACACTCTACCACGAGGAGGAGATGATTCCGGAACCAGGTCGATTGGACAGTCATATGCCCGGTGTGGCAGCAAGGTCTCGGCCTCCTTTTTATTGAAGACATCGCCCAACATAGAGAAACAGAGGGGCAAACCTACCAACGACTGAAGAGGAGCGGGCTGTGGTGACTGGACGTGACTCAGACAGCGGTCAAGACACTTCGGGCCCCACTGGAGAACCTCTCCAGAGTTCCAATCCAGGACGGGGGCGTGCAGACGAAGCCAAGGCAACCCCAACAGCACGGGGTTGACGGCCTTGGATAGGACGAACAGAGAGATGATCTCAGCATGAAGGGCTCCCACTTGGAGTTTCAACGGCTTGGTTATGGACACAACTGGGTCTGGTAATGGCAGTCCATCCACCGAGGCAACGATCAACGGCCTTTCAAGCGGGATAGTGGGCAACTGTAGGAGATCCACAAGATCCTGGCAGATGAAGTTGGCTGCAGAGCCGGAGTCCAGATATGCGGAGACCTGATGAGACCTCTCGCCAGCAATAATGGTTACAGGAATAAATAGTTTGGAGGAGAGTTCTTGCTTTAATGTGTTGACGCCCAGGGTTGTCTCTCCAACCAAGCCTAGGCGCTGGGGTTTTTTGGCTTGTGAGGACACAGACGCACGACGTGGCCAGCGAGGCTGCAATATAAGCACAGTCCAGAGGTGCGCCTGCGCTGTTTCTCCTGGGCCGATAATTTTAGTCGGTCAACTTGCATCGGAACCTCAGGCAAAGCGATAGAAGCAGGCAAGAGAGGTTGCTGAAAGTTGGGCGCCAGTCTAGGACGCCGGCGCTCCTGACAAACTTAATGGGATCTCTCCCTCAGCCTTATGTCAACCCGAGTGGCAAGCAGAATCAAGTCGTCCAACGCGGGAGGCAGGTCTCGAGCAGCCAGTTCGTCCTTGATCTCGGGCGACAGACCATGCCAATAGGATGCCACAAATGCCTCATTGTTCCAGGATAGCTCTCCTGCCAGAGTCCGGAACTGAATAGTATACTCGCCCACGGAGTTGTCCTCTTGGCGAAGGTTGAAGATGGCGGTGGCGGATGATGAGACTCGTCCTGGTTCCTCAAAAACGGTTCGGAAAATTCGTGCGAACTCCTGGAAGTCTCGGGTCTCGGGTCCCTGACGTTCCCAGATAGGGTTAGCCCATGCCAGGGCCTTGCCGGTCAGGAGGGAGATGATAAATGCGATCTTGGCTCCATCTGACAGAAATGCCCGAGAGTGCAGGGTAAAATGAATGTGGCATTGGTTCAGGAACCCCCGACAAGCACTGGCGTCTCCATCGAACCGAGAGGGCAATGGTAGCGAGAACCGAGGATCCGTACAGGAACTGCCAGGAGGAACAACAGGAGGGTCGGCTTGAGGAACTTGCACAGAAGCAGGAATGGAGGCAACTAGCGTCCCTAGCTGCTGCGCCATAGAGTCCACGGCCACGAGGAGCTGGTCCTGCCTAGCTCGGAGATCCAGCAGATCCGCCTGCATGGCTTGGGAGGGTGACAAGCCCTTGAATTGGCCAGCGGGGTCCATGGCCAGAGCGTACTGTCACGCTGCGGGGTGTGGATGTCATGATGCGGGGTGTGGACCCACTGGGCCGTACCGCGTAGCGGGGATGGCAGATGGCCAAACCGGAAGGTACACAGTTCAATGGTTCAGCGAGAGTACCTGAGGCAATCGTAGGCAGTGGCGAGGCGGACACGTCCAGAACCAGGCGGTGGGAAGTCGTTTGGTGAGGCGTAGCAGGGTAGCGTAGACTGTAGCACAGCACGGCAGGTAGCACAGCACGGCAATAGCACTAGGTAGCACGGAAACAGGATACGGGATACGGAATACAGGAGCAAGGTACACTGGGAGGCTGGAAGACACTGGGAGACCATAAGCAAGACGAACAACGGGAAAGCTAACAATGCTCTGGCAAAGGGCAAGAGGGCAGAGCCCTTTTTATAGCCCAGGGCATCCTGGGCCAGATTACAGTTTTTTTTAAAACGCACGCACTGTCCCTAGAAGGCCGTGCACGCGCGGGCGCGCGCACTCGCCGGAGACACTCGGAATCCGGAAGAGAGTGCCGGCGCCTGACTGGGGGACGACGCTGCAGGCAGGTAAGCTGTCCATGGCCACGGCCGTCGGGGTTAACGACCGATCGACGGGCCGTGGCCATAGACGTTACAGCAGAGATATGGGGGAATCCCAACCCTTCTTGTGCCACTGGGAGATATAGAATTTGAATAGCTACCCTCGCTTTTTGCTTCTTCCATGCATATTTGACTAAAAGCTGCTGCAGTTTATGTAGATAAGAAACAGGAACCCATATAGGCAGATTACGAAATAAGTAAAGAATTTTTGGCAAGATTAACATTTTAAGAGCTGCAATGCGTCCTACCCACGAAACTTCAAACCGTAGATGGTCATCAAGCTCCTTTTCCAGTTGAGGCAATAGAGGGGGATAATTAAGCGCGTAAAATCTTGACGCAGGGTAAGCTAATTGAATCCCTAAATAAGGGAGTCCCTGAGACGTCCATTCAAAAGAATACAAGTTTTGCAACTTTTGAACATCACTTGCCAATAATCCCATATTCATAATTTTAGATTTGCTTTCATTCAGTTTATAATAAGAAACCTCGCTGAAGGTCTCTAGAATGGACATAACATGAGGAAGTGAATCACAGGGGTTGGACAGGACCATAAGTACGTCATCTGCAAAGAGACCAATTTTATGCTCAGTACGGCTAATGGTGACCCCCTTGATCTCCCGGTTAGATCTAATCACCTCAGCCAAGGGTTCCATAATTAAAGTGAAAATTAGTGGGGAGAGTGGACATCCCTGGCGAGTGCCATTGGTTATATGAAACGGATTGGATTGGTACCCTGAAGTTAACACGGTAGCAGAGGGGTGAGTATATAGTGCCATTATAATATCCCGTGCTTTCCCCCTAATCCCAAATTTAGCAAGCACAGCATCCAGGTATCCCCAGTGCACACGGTCAAATGCCTTTTCCGCGTCTAAGGATAAAAGCAAAGAAGATGTCTGACTGCGCCCCACCCAATCTATGAGATCTATAAATCTCCTGGTACCATCTACGGATGATCTTTGTTGAGTGAATCCCACCTGATCTTGGTGAATTAAGTCAGGCAACAAGGGAGCCAGGCGTACGGCCAAAATTTTGGAATATAGTTTTAAATCCGTATTGAGTAGACTGATAGGTCTAAAATTTTGCGGTCTATCTGGAGGTTTACCTGGTTTAGGCAATGTAATGATAGTTGCCTGGAGCATTTCGGGGGGTATCTGACCCGTGGAATGTATTTGTGACAATAAGTTTAGGAGTTGGGGAGCAAGAATGGTGCTGTATTTTTTAGAATTTCCTCCAATAGTTTTATACGCTTAGGTTCTCTAATCTTCTTGTCTTTAGCCGCTAGACCAATAAAGTGACCCCTAATAATAGCCTTATGAGCACATCACACTGTTGTGGGGGACACATCCGGTGTCACATTAAATTTAAAGAACTCTTCCAGAACTCTTCCAGAGTGGAAATGTGTGAGTCCTGATATTTGGGGGAGTTCAGTATGAAATGATTAATTCTCCAAGGGAATGAAGGGGTTTTATTGAAGTGTTCAGGCACCACCATGGAAATAGGCGCATGGTCAGACCATGTAATTAGCCCTATCTGTGATGAGGAATTTCTGTCAAACAACATCTTATCCACAAAAAACATATCAATGCGCGAATAAGTGCCGTGAGGATGAGAGAAGAACGTAAAATCCTTCTCGTTTAGGTGTTGCAAACGCCAAACATTCATCAAGCCCTCTCTGGCCATAACCTGAAATAAATCTGAGGGGGAATGCGCGGCCCCAGGAGCCGTAGAGTCAAGTGATGGCCACATGACTTTGTTGTAATCTCCCACTAACACAAGGTGCCCTTTTTGAAATTTATGAATTTGTTTAAGTAATTTGTTAGTATACCGAATCTGATGTGTATTTGGTGCATACATATTAACAATGGTATATTGCACATTGTTCAGATGGCATACAAGAATAACATATCGCCCCTCTACATCCACATGAATAAAATCTTGAACAAATGCGACAGATTGATGTATAGCTATAGAGACGCCCCTTTTTTTGGAGACAGCCGGAGCTGACAAAATGTGAGGATAGTTTTTGTGCTTAAGCCTACCAATATCGGACGAATGTGTCTCCTGCAGGCAAAGCACAGAGGCCTTCAAATTCTTGGCCTCGGCCCACAACATTGATTTCTTAAATGGACTATTTAACCCCTTAGTATTGAGAGAGGAGAATCTAAGCACCATGTTATTTTCTTAAAAGGACATATTTCACATTATTATTCCCTGGACATATTAGCATACCGGAGACTTTTAAGGCACCACAAGGACATATTATAGCATTTCTTGCGAGCTCAGCGAATAACAGAACCCAAATAAACAGGCAACTAGAAAAGAGAAACCAAACCAAACGGTACATTCTAGTCCGCACTTGACGTTCTGACAGTGCAGTCCTAGAAGGGAGGGAAATCTGTATTAACAAGGTACAGACATGGCCCCACCCTAGGCCGTATAAATGAAACAGCATAACTGACATATGTAGACTATGAGAATTATAGACACACATGAAGACCAGAAAAACACAGCAATTTTGTTTCACCAAACTTCACAAAAGATTGCATGGCATCACTTATGAGATAGAGGAACGGCGATGGCGTTGAACTTCTTGCCACTCTGCCTCCAAGCGGATAGGGAGTTTAGGTGGGGATATAGCACCGAACTGCCGGGGAGTGCCCAACTTGGAAATATCTCCAGTGTTCAAGTTCCAACTCTTGAGCAGCGCAGCAGCTTTGACTGGAGAATCCACCACATGCTTTGAATCTCTATAGGATATGATAAGCTTGACGGGGAATCCCCATTTGTAAGGGATTTGGCAATCACGAAGAATCCGCGTAGTAGCCACAAATTCTCTCCTGCGCAGTAAGGTGGCTGCAGACAGATCAGTAAATAACTGTACATCCCGGAATCGGTCAGGAAGGGAAGTCGCAGATCTTGCTGCAAATAGAAGCATATCCTTAAAATGATAGTAATGGAGACGAGCAATTACATCCCTCTGTGTCGATGTAGGCAGGGATCGTGGTTTAGGTATGCGGTGTGCTCTATCGATCAACAGATCCAGTTGAGGTGTATCTGGTAGGAGAGCCACAAACAAATCAGCTAAGAACTCCAACAGCTGGGAATTTGTAATATCTTCGGGAATACCCCTAAAACGAACATTATTGCGACGCGAGCGGTCTTCCAAATCCGCAATCTTGTGAGACAAAGCATCCACCTATTCTTCCAGGCCTGTATTGGTATCCACCAGAGCATTATGCGCCACAGAAAATTCCGCCATACGGTTTTCAATATGAGAGGTTCTGTCACCCAAAGCATTAAAATCTTTCTGCAGGTCATGAAAAGCACTTTGAATAGACTGCTGGATAGAAGCATGAAGATCATGCAATAGGTATTTAAGTGCAGCTTCAGTCACTGGCTTATCAGATCCAGTATTTTGCATTAACACAGGTGCCATATTTAACACGTGCTCTGCAGGAGAGCTATGAGTACTCACAGAAGGAGAAGATGGTGGTCTGGAGGAGAACAGCCCAGCAGGGGATGGAGCCGGCTGCCTCAACAGGGACTCAGAGGACCGAGGATGGTGTGGTGACGAGACTGCGAGGCCCGTGCCTCTAGCAGTCCCTGCAGACCTCCGATCAGCAGCAGAGTCTCCCTGAAGATTCTGTACAGGCGAGTCTGCGCCATTTTGGTTTCTTGCCGCCGGGAAGAACTCCGTTAATTTAGCCGCCGCGGGCTTCTTCTTGATCCTGCCCATGACAGGTAAGTGTGTAGACGATCCAGTGTAAGAGTGTGTCACTTTGGGACACTTTTATGCCGGGTAAGATGCCGATTTGAGCCGGTAACAGCCTAGGAGCAGTGGAGCTTGAACTAAACGCGTCCTACTCCATGCGCTCGCGGCCACGCCCCCCAGCATTTACGTTTTTATTAAATAGCATAACCATGCCAGTTTTACGTTGAATTGTCCCTTTGCCCCTTACCTGTCCAACCCAGCCTTTCCTTAATTTTTAAATCTCTTTCTCTGAAAGATGTCTCGTGAAGTAAGGCTATATCTGTATTCAGCCTCTACAGATGCTTCAATATCCTTTTTATAGGGGTAACCATTTCTCTTACATTCCATGATAATCTTAGCCATTGTTTCCCACAGAGAAAATGATTGAACATATGGGTTCTGAATGGACCACTCACCCTCCTCCCTCCTTCCGACCTCCCCCCTTCCCCTCTTCCTCGCATATCAACTTCTTTTTGTAATGATCTAGGGGTATGTGGACCCACTAGGCTGTTCTGCCATAGCGGAGAGGCAGCAGGCCAAGTCACAGTCTATGCAAAGTCTATACAAGAAGTTCGTAGCACAAGGTCACATGAGATAGTCCAGACGGTGGCAGAGGCTCTGGCACGGATGGGGCTAGATGTGGCAGTTTGCGCCAGACGTGGTGGATGGTACCAGGAGGGGCAGATGACACAAGACGTGGTGCATACCAGCAGGCGTGGCAGGTTGCGCCAAACGTGGCGAATGATACCAGGGATGGCAGATGACACCAGACGTGGTGTATAACAGCAGGCGGCACAGCACACCGCCAACACTAGACAGGCTCAGGAACAAAACACAGCACGGGATACAAGATACAGAGAGCAGGGCAGGGGAACACCGGGAGCAGGATAACACTAAGGGACCATTTGCAATACAAACATTGGAAAACTACAACAACACTCAGGCAAGGAGTGAAAACCCTTTTTATAGTTCAGTGTGATCTGGGAAATAATAAATTAATTACATATGCGCACGCTGGCCCCATAAGACCTGAAACCAGCGTTTGCGCGCCCACCTTATGTACATTACAGGACAGAGCGTCCGGATGTGCTGAAGTCTCCCGGGAAGGTGACGTCGGCCAGAGGAGGAAGGTCTGTGGTCGCGGCCATCAATAGGCAAGGGGAGGAGGCGGTCCGCGACGGCGGCCATTACACCTTTCTTCCCCAACAGCAAATACTGATATTAAACTTTGCATACTAATGGATCTCCAGTGACTCTACAGTAGCTGTAATAAGTATTATTATAACAAAGGCATAAAGGAGACCCCTGGTGGTTGGCGGGCGCAATAAACAATTAACAAAAGAAGGGATTGCCTGCAGACAACCAAGCCCTATTTCCCAACTACCAATAGATAGTAGAACAACTTTATTAAGCTACGTATAGCAAGACAGACAACATAGAATTGTATTAAAATTGTCACTACCTAGGATCGGACATAGAGGTAATTTACCTGTGTGAATACAGGCATATATAGTGATAGAATAGGAGCGTAGGTTCCTATCATTAGCAAGTTAAATTGTTAAATTGGCTGATAGGTAGACAGTAGGTCCGGTCAACGGTAGGTATTAAAATCTTGACAGCACCCCCTGTCAAGATTTTAGACAGGTAAATTACCTCTATGTCCGGTCCTAGGTAGTGACAATTTTAATACATGTCACTCTATGTGGTCTGTCTTGCTATACGTAGCTTAATAAAGTTGTTCTACTATCTATTGGTAGTTGGGAAATAGGACTTGGTTGTCTGCAGGCAATCCCTTCTTTTGTTAAGTATTATTATAGGCCCAGAGATAAGAAGAAAATAAGAAACAGTCAAAGTGATGGTGGGTGGGGTGGAGATCAAAGACAATTATCTATTTCTCTAGAACGAATTCAAATTTATCCCTGCAAAATTTGGCTGACTCCTTTGGTTGGTCATAATATTGCACTGAACCGTCTTGCAGAAAGATCTTTAGAATTGCAGGATACTTTTTTTGTACAGTCCCGAACATATTGGTGAAAATCTCCTCCTTTTCGTACTAGTTTCCACAGAGTAGTTGGGGAATATTAGTAGTTTTTTTTATCTTTCCAGAAAAGCTCTTTCCTGTTATCTGTATTGTTTAACAATCTCGAGTTTGTCCTGGAAATCCATAATTTTTACAATCACCACTCTGGGTCTTTTACCTTCCTCCTCCGGCTTTGTTGGGCCAATCTATGGGCTCTTTCAACTTTAACTTCTTCGTTGATTCTTAATAATTTAGGTATTTCTTTATAGATCATATCTCTTAAAGCTGTATTAGAAACCCTTTCTGGGATTCCCACTATCCAGATATTATTTTGTCTAGACCGATTTTCCAAGTCGTTGACTTTATCTGTAACCCCTTCAGGACCCAGCCTGTTTTGGCCTTCAGGACACAGCCGATTTTTTCAAATCGGACATGTGTTAGTTTATGTGGTAATAACATCGGAATGCTTTTACCTATCCAAGCGATTCTGAGATTAGTTTCTCGTGACATGTACTTTATGATAGTGAAAAAATTTAGTCGATAATTTCGGTATTTAATTCTGAAAAACACCAAAAATTTTTAAAAAAAACTTCAAAAATTAGCAATTTTCTCAATTTAAACGTATCTGCTTTTAAAACAGATAGTAATACCACGTAAAATAGTTACTAGTTAACATTTGCCATATGTCTACTTTATGTCTACTTTATGTCTACTTTATGTTTGCATCGTTTTTTGAACGTTCTTTTATTTTTCTAGGATGTTACAAGGCTTAGAACTTTAGCAGCAATTTCTCATATTTTAAAGAATATTTCAAAAGGCCATTTTTTCAGGGACCAGTTCAGTTCTGAAGTGGCTTTGAGGGCCTTATATATTAGAAAATCCCCAGAAGTCACCCTATTTTGAAAACTGCACCCCTCAAGGTATTCGAATCAGCATTCACAAAGTGTTTTAACCCTTTAGGCGTTTCACAGAAAAAGCAATGTAGAGGTGAAATGTACAAATTTTATTTTTTTTTGCCGAAATTCATTTCTAATACATTTTGTTTTGTAACACAGAAGGTTTTACCCGAGAATTGCAACTCAATATCTTATTGCCCAGATTCTGCCGTTTTTACAAATATCTCACATGTGGCGTTAGTGCGCTAATGGACTGAAACACAGGCCCCAGAAGCAAAGGAGCACACAGAAAAAACATAGAAAATTTTTATATTTACAAGGAATAACAAAGAAAATACACCCCAACATTTGTAAAGCAATGTCTCCCAATTTCGGCAATACCCCATATGTGGTAATAAACTGCTGATTGGACCCACAGAGGGGTCAGAAGAGAAGGAGCGCCATTTGGATTTTGGAGCACAGATTTTGCTGGAATGGTTTTCGGTGCCATGTCGCGTTTCCAACGCCCTAGAGGGACCAAAACAGTGGAAACCCCCAAAGTTACCCCATTTTGGAAACACCCCGCAAGGAATTTTTCTAGGTGTATAGTGAGCATTTAGTCCTCATGGGTCTTTTGTAGAATTTATTAGAATTAGGCTGTGAAAATGAATATCACAATTTTTTTCCACTAAAATGTTGAATTTTCTCATTTTCACAAGGGATAAAGGAGAAAAAAATAACCAATTTTTGCAAAGCAATTTCTCCAAAGTACAGAAATACCCCACATGGGGTCATACATTTTTTTCATTAGAAATGAATTAACCCTTTCAGGACTGATCCATTGTTTGCTTTCTTATTTTCGTTTTTCACTCCCCACGTTCTTAGAGTCATAACTTTTTTCTTTTTCCGTCAATAGAGTGGTGTGAGGGCTTATTTCTTGCGGGGGAGCTGTAGTTTCTATTGACATCATTTAAAATGCCATAAAATGTACTGGGAAACTGACAAAAAATTATTTGCGGGCTGATATAGGAAAAAAATCGGATTTACTTTATTCTGCGGCTCAAAACAATTACGGTGATACCAAATTTATATCGTTTTTTTTTATATTATACTACTTTTACAAAGAAAAATCTAATTGTTAAAATAAAAATTGTTTTGTTTCACCACATTCAGAGAGCCGTAATTTTTTTATTTTTCGGTTAATTGAGCAGTGAGAGGTCTTATTTTTTGTGGTAAGAGCTGTAGTTTTTATTGGCACCATTTTTTGATACATAAAAAGTGATCTAAAAGTAAAAAACACAGCGATTTTGGCGGTTTAAATTATTTACGTTTTTTACAGTGCGAGTTAAATAATGGTATATTGTAATAGTTCGGCCTTTTACGGACGTAGCGATGCATATTTTGTTAATTTTTTTACATTACTTTAGAAGAAAAATGGGAAAAGGGGGATTTTTTAACTTTAAACTTTTTTCTTTCTCACTGCTAATAACTTTAATTCTTCTACACATTTTATTAGTCCCCTTAGGGGACTTGAACCAGCGATCATTGGATCGCTGGTACAATATACTGCCATACTAATGTATGGCAGTATATTGTTATTTTTACAGGCTTCTGTAACCGCACGATTGCTGTTCCTGTCCGTTAGTCCTGAGTGTTAGCTGTAATACACAGCTGACACCCGCAGCGTATGGAGCAGGCTCAGCACGTGAGCCCACTCCATACATCAACACCCGCACCATGACGATCTATTAAGTCATAGTGCGCAAAGGGGTTAATGCACAGCAGATGGTGTGAATATTGCAATTTTCCACTGGTATGCCATTTTAGTGCATAATGTCATGACCAGTTTGTGCCACTGAAGACAAATACCTCATAAAACATTAAGCGGGTTCTCTTGGGTATGGCGATGCCATATATGTGGGCGCAAACTGCTGTTTGGGCACGCTACAGGGCTCAGAAGGGAGGGACGCCATTTTGCTTTTGGAGTGCAGATTTTGCTTGGAAGTAGTTGTTTGGGGTTTTGCTGGTATTTCAGTTTATAATGTGGGGGCATATGTAATCTGTGCGGAGTATATCAGGGTATAATAAGAGGGTATAATAATGCGGTAAATAAATAAGAATACATAGATATGTGGCCGGTGTCGCACTGATAAATAGTGCCCGATCTTATCCGGATTTGGAACACTGCACATTTTGCATCGCCATATTCTGAGAGCCAGAACTTTTTTATTTTTTCACCATCGGAGCCGTGTGAGGGCTTATTTGTTGCGGGACAATCTGTCGTTTTCTTTGGTACTATTTTGGGGTACATGTGATTTTTTTGATCACTTTTTATTAAATTTTTTTGCAAGCCGGATGACCAAAAACAAGCAATTCTGACAATGTTTTTTAGTTTATTTTTTGCAGCGTTCACTGTGTGCTATAAATGACAGTTTTACTTTATTTTGCGGTTCGGTACATTATGTATATAGGTTTTTTAATGTTTTGCAGCGTTTGCGTAATAAAATCACTTTTTTATAAAATAATTTCTTTTGTGTCACCATATTCTGAGAGCCGTAACTTTTTTATTTTTTAGTCAAAAAAGCTGTGTAAGGGCTTGTCCTTTGCAGTGCGGGTTGTAGTTTTTATCGTTACTATTTTCGAGTACATGCAGCTTTTTGATTACTTTTTATTCTCTATTTTGGATGGGGTGGTGACCAAAAAATAGCGATTCTGAGGTCGTTATTCATTGATTTTTTTGGGGGTGTTCATCGTGCGGGAAAAATAACATTATAGTTTTATAGTTGGGGTCGTTACGAACGCGGTGATACCAGATATGTGTACTTTTTTTAATGTGTTCATTTTTTTCCTATAATGAGAGTCTTACTATAGGAAAAAAAGCATTTTTTGTTTATATAATTTATAACTTATAATTTTTACACTTTTTTTAAAACATTTTTATTACTTTTTTGTACTTTTTTTACTTGTCCCACTAGGGGACATTTAGACTTGCAGCTTTGATCGCTGCTGGAATACATTACACTACCTACGTAGTGTAATGTGTTCTAACTGTCATTGTGACGTGACAGTCACACTGACAGGAAGCCTCGGAGGACCGGCCGGAGGCTGCTCCTCCGAGGCTTCTGTACATGGCAACCCGTAGGTCATTGTCTGGCCTCCGATTGCCACGACAAGCATCGGCAGCCCCCACATTCACTTCGTGGGGGCTGCCGATGTGCTTCAAACCCCTTAAATGTGACGAACGCAATCTGTTGCCGCATTTATGGGGTTAATTGCCGAAATCAGCGGCGATGGTCCTCTGACCGGCAAGACTGGAGTGTCAGCTGTCGGGGACAGCTGACCTCCCAGTTCCCGGACACTGTCCGTTAAGACAGTGTGCGCCGGGAACTACCCCGCAACTGTACTGAAGCAAGCCCTCTGCAGGACGTACAGTTGCGGCGCAGCGCGTGAAGAGGTTAATGGTTTCTTTTTGTTTTTGCAGTGTAAACTCTCCAACTCATCCTCCATATTTGACACTTTTTGCTCTAAATATTCCACCTTCTGTTGTTGTTCTTCTATATTTTCGCTGACTTTTGCAAAGGCCTTTTGAACCGCTCTGTCTATAATATCATCCATCATTGGCAATATTTCTCTTACCACAGCTTGTGCTGCTTCTTTTATGTTTTGCATCGGTAAGTTCTCCACTGTGGTTCCTCCCATCGATTGTCTAGATGTAAATATCATATTTGTCCCTCTTGCCCTCCCCCCACCATTTCCGGGGTACTTCTAGATGAGTCAGCTTTATGTGGTTTTGCAGTATTTTTCAGACTTTTACTCTGCAAATTACCCTTAGCCATTTTTATTATTTTCCCCTTTCTTAAAAAAAAACAAAAAAAAAACAAACCCTCACCTTTGAACCCACAAGCTAAATCAGACTACCATCAAATACAAACTGAGGCCTCCCAACCCCAGCTCCCACTAAACACCCCCCTCACACACACTGACTCCTGGAGTTTATTTATTCTTTGTGCCCGTAGTGTGCCCTCACCTCTAGCGCAGATATAATTACATTTTTAAAACAATTTTTTCTTCTTTCATTACTTTCTTCTCCTATTTAACCCCTTAAGGACGCAGCCTAGTTTTGGCCCTAAGGCTCAGAGCCCATTTTTCAAATCGGACATATTTCACTTTATGTGGTAATAACGTCGGAATGCTTAAACCTATCCAAGCGATTCTGAGATTGTTTTCTCGTGACACATTGGGCTTCATGTTCGTGGTAAAATTTGGTCAATATATTCAGTGTTTATTGGTGAAAAATTGCAAAATTTAGAGAAAATTTGGAAAAAATAGCATTTTTCAGAATTTAAATGCATCTGCTTGTAAAACAGACGGTTATACCACCCAAAATAGTTACTAGTTCACATTTCCCATATGTCTACTTTAGATTGGCATCGTTTTTTTAACATTATTTTATTTTTCATGGAAGTTACAAGGCTTAGAACTAGAGATGAGCGAACCGGGACAACCGAACCCGGTTTCGGTCCGAACTTCCGGAAAAGTTCGGTTCGCGGCGAATCCGAACTTCACCGGGTTCGGCCGAACCCGTTTTGACTGAACCCGGTCAAAAATATTATACAAATCGGCAGCCCCTTATCTCTATCAAAAGCTGATAGAGAAAAGAGGTTGCTGAATAAAAATAAAATAAAAAGCATTTCATACGTACCTGGTCGTTGTCTTGGTGACGAGTCCCTCTTCTTCCTCCAGTCCGACCTTCTTTTCTGACGCGGCAGCCTGTGATTGGCTGCAGAGGCCTCTGCAGCCTGTGATTGGCTGCAGAGGCCTCTGCAGCCCGTGATTGGCTGCAGCGCTCACATGGGCTGCATCGTCATCAAGGAATGTCGGGCCGGATGTCGCGAGGGACGCGTCACCAAGGCAACGGCCAGGAGACCGGACTGGAGGAAGCAGGGAATTCCCGGTAAGTATGAACGTCTTTTTTTTTTTTACAGGTACTCTATATTGTGATCGGTAGTCACTGTCCAGGGTGCTGAAACAGTTACTGCCGATCAGTTAACTCTTTCAGCACCCTGGAGAGTGACTATTTACTGACGTCGCCTAGCAACGCTGCCGTAATGACGGGTTCACACATGTAGCCACCCGTCATTACGGGGCCTCATGCACACGAACGTAAAAACACCCATTATTACGGGTCGTAATTACGACCCGAAATAGCGGGCCCATAGACTTCTGTTAGCCACGGGTACTTTCCCGTTTTCTCACGGGAAGGTGCCCGTGCCGTTAAAAAGATAGAACATGTTCTATTTTTTTATTTTATGGGCCGTGCTCGTAATTACGACTCGTAATTACGAGCACGGCCGGCCACGGGCAGCCGGCCGCTTTTGCGAGCCGTGCTGTCATTATAAGGGTATGTTCACACGACAGCGTCCGTTACGGCTGAAATTGCGGGGATGTTTCCGCCTGAAAACATCCCCGTAATTTTAGCCGTTACAGCATGTGCAGGCGCTTGAACGCCGCGTCCATTACGGACGTAATTGGCGCTGCTATTCATTGGAGTCAATGAATAACGGCTCCAATTATGGCCAAAGAAGTGACAGGTCACTTCTTTGACGCGGGCGTCTATTTACGCGCCGTCATTTGACAGTGGCGCGTAAATATACGTCTCGTGTGAACAGACAAACGTCTGCCCATTGCTTTCAATGGGCAGATGTTTGTCAGCGCTATCGAGGCGCTATTTTCGGACGTAATTCGGGGCTAAAACGCCCGAATTACGTCCGTAATTAGTGCGTGTCTGTTACCTCTCCTCCACTACTGTCCTCAATAACACCCTCATGATTGGCAAGTCACCACGTAACGGTAAGAGCAGAGTTCACAGCAGCACAGAGTATTTCAGGAGATGAGCGTGCGGATCTTGTGCGCGGTGGTGACTTGCCAATCATGTGAAGGTGTTCTTGAGGACAGGAGTGGAGGAGAGGTAACAGACTGAGAGCTACGTAATGGTAAGAGCAGAGTTCACAGCAGCACAGAATATTTCAGGAGAGGAGCGTGCAGATTCTGTGCTGCTGTGAACTCTGCTCTTACCATTACGTAGCTCAGTCTGTTACCTCTCCTCCACTTCTGTCCTCAGTAATACCTCCACATGATTGGCAAGTCACCACCCCGCACAAGATCCGCACGCTCATCTCCTGAAATACTCTGTGCTGCTGTGAACTCTGCTCTTACCATTACGTGGTGACTTTCCAATCATGTGAAGGTGTACTTGAGGACAGGAGTGGAGGAGAGGTAACAGACTGAGAGCTACATAATGGTAAGAGCAGAGTTCACAGCAGCACAGAATATTTCAGGAGAGGAGCGTGCAGATTCTGTGCTGCTGTGAACTCTGCTCTTACCATTACGTAGCTCAATCTGTTACCTCTCCTCCACTCCTGTCCTCAATAACACCTTCACATGATTGGCAAGTCACCACCCTGCACAAGATCCGCACGCTCATCTCCTGAAATACTCTGTGCTGCTGTGAACTCTGCTCTTACCATTACGTGGTGACTTGCCAATCATGTGACGGTGTTCTTGAGGACAGGAGTGGAGGAGAGGTAACAGACTGAGAGCTACGTAATGGTAAGAGCAGAGTTCACAGCAGCACTGAATCTACACGCTCATCTCCTGAAATACTCTATGGACAGGTCAGGATCCTGTTTCTTTTAAATGCTGCACTATAGCGCAGCCTTATATAGTGGATCGAGCGGGTTCCCCAGCAGCATTTAAAAGAAACAGTGTGTGTGTTTCGGTATGTGTCTTTGTCTGTTTTTGTTTTTATATGTGTGTTTGTGTATATGTGTGTTTATGTGTGTTTGTGTATATATGGGTGTGTTTGTGTATATGTGTTTGTGTATATGTTTGTGTATATGTGTGTGTATATATGGGTGTATGTGTATATGTTTGTGTGTGTGTTTTTGTATATGTGTGTGTTTGTGTATATGTGTGTATATGTGTGTATATGGGTGTGTGTTTATGAGTGTGTTTGTGTATATATGGGTGTGTTTGTGTATATGTGTTTGTGTATATGTGTGTGTGTATATATGGGTGTATTTGTGTATATGTTTGTGTGTAGTTGTTTGTGTGTGTGTGTTTTTGTATATGTGTGTGTTTGTGTATATGGGTGTGTGTTTATGTGTGTGTGTTTGTGTATATATGGGTGTGTTTGTTTATATGTGTGTATTTGTGTATATGTGTGTTTGTGTATATGTGTGTGTTTGTGTATGGTTGTTTGTTTGTGTGTGCATGTATATATGTGTATAGGTGAGTAGAAGTATTGGTGTTGTTCACATTGATAACTGTTTTTTTATGTTGTTGCAGATTTTGATGTACCGATTGGACTACATCTTCGATTCGTTGGACTACTGCGTAGATCTACGTTTTTTCAAATTTTAATAAAATGGTTAACGAGGGTTTTGTTGGGGATTTCGTATTTCAATAAAAAAGAATTGTCTTTGTGTTTTTTTTTTTACTTTATTAGTGCCTAGATAATGGCAGTTGGCTGATTGACAGCGTCCATTATTAAGGCGGTACTTAGTGTTAGCCGGTGCAGAGGCTAGCACTAACCACCCATTATTACCCCGGTACCCACCACCACCAGGGGTGCCGGGAAGAGCTTGGTACGATCCAGTACCCGACCATCTGTTGTGATGGTCGGGTACTGGGGCGGCCGTAGGCTGGTATTATGAGGCTGGGAAGGGCCAAAAACAGTGGACCTTCCCACCCTTGTAATGCTAGGCTGCTGCTGCTGTGTTGTATCGGGCTGGTTATAAAAATGGGGGGGACCCCACGTCGTTTTTTTTTTTTTGAATTGAACAAATTTAACAATAGACGTTGGGTCCCCCACATTTTTAATAACCAGCCATATACAAGGCCGCAGCAGTCTGGCATTACATGGGTGGGAAGGGCCACTGGTTTTGTCCATTCCCAGGCTAATAACACTGTGTTGTATGTGGCTGGTTATGATAAATTGGGTGGAACCCCATGTCTTTTTAAAAAAAAAAAAAAAAAATTAAAAAAATGACGTGGGGTCCCCCCCACTTTTATAACCAGCCAGATACAACACAGCAGCAGCAGCCTAGCATTACAAGGGTGGGAAGGTCCACTGTTTTTGGCCCTTCCCAGCCTCATAATACCAGCCTGCGGCCGCCCCAGAGCCCGACCATCACAACAGATGGTCGGGTACTGAATCGTACGTGGCTCTTCCCGGCACCCCTGGTGGTGGTGGTGGGTTCCGGGGTAATAATGGTGGTTAGTGTTAGCCTCTGCACCGGCTAACACTAAGCCTCGCCTTAGTAATGGATGTTGTCACTCAGACAGCGGCCATTACTAAAGTGGTAGTAATAAAATTTGAAAAGAAAAAGACAAAGATATAGATAAAATATTTTATTGAAATAAAGCACCCCCAACACAACCCTCATTAACCATTTTATTGTAGAAAAAAAAACGTCATCGAAGCAGTCCTCGAAACCGACGTAGTCCAAACACCAAACCTGTAAAAAAATTAAAAAAAAAGGGAATAAAACATGTCGTAGGCTTAGATTCAGTTTAATGTGTGATACTGACTGTTATACCATGTATAGAAGCCTGCCGCGAAGTTGACTTAGATACAGGGCGGCAGCAGACAGTATCATACATGGCCATACAGACATATATACAAACAAACATACGTCCAAACATACATACATACATATATACAAACATACATACATACATATATACAAACATACAAGCATGCACATATATACATGCAAACATACACACATATAAACTATCATACATACATGCATACACACACACATGAAAACATACATACATACAAACAAACATGCAAAGATACATACATACATATATACAAGCATGCACAAATATACATGCAAACATAAATACATGCAAACATAATTACATACATGCACATATATATAAACATACATGCAAACATACATGCAAAAATAAAAACATGCAAACATACATACATACATATATACATGACAACATACATACATACATACATACATACATACATACATGCAAACATACATACATACATGCAAATATATACATGCAAATATACATACAAACATGTACATATATACATACATGCCAACATACATGCAAACATACATGCACATATATACATACATACATGACAACATACATGACAACATACATACATACATACATACATACATGCAAACATACATTCATGCAAACATACATAAATGCAAACATACATACATACATGCACATATATACATGCAAATATACATACAAACATGCACATATATACATACATGCCAACATACATGCAAACATACATGCACATATATACATACATACATACATGACAACACACATACATACATACATACATACATACATACATACATACATGCAAACATACATGAAAACATACATAAATGCAAACATGCATACATACATACATACATTCATGCAAACATACATACATACATACATGCAAATATATACATGCAAATATACATACACACATGCACATATATACATACATGCCAACATACATACATACATATATACATGACAACATACATACATGCAAACATACATACATACATACATACATACATACATGCAAATATATACATGCACATATACATACACACATGCACATATATACATACATGCCAACATACATGCAAACATACATGCACATATATACATACATACATACATGACAACATACATACATGCCCAAAAAAAAAATAATATGTTCATACTTACTTTCCTCCTGTCCGGCCTCCAGCGATGACGTTTCATCCATGTCGCCGCTGCAGCCTGTGATTGGCTGCAGAGGCGGTCACGTGAGATGAAGCGTCATCCTGACGTGCGTGACCGCCACTACAGCCTGTGATTGGCTGCAGCGGCGAAAGGGATGAAACGTCATCGCTGGAGGCCGGACAGGAGGAAAGTAAGTACGAACATATTATTTTTATTTTTTTATTACATTAAAATTTTATTTTCCGCGCGCCGAGCATGTACTGTCAAGGTTGCTGAAAGAGTTAGTGCAGCCCATTAACTCTATCAGCACCCTGGACAGTAGCATGCTTGGCGCACGGAAGTGACAGGTTCGGTCCGAACTAGTTCGGTCCGAATCGAACTTTTTTGTGAAATTCGCCGAACTAGCCGAACCGAACTTTTGAAAAGTTCGCTCATCTCTACTTAGAACCTAAACAGCAATTTCTCATATTTTTAAGAAAATTTCAAAAGCCTTCTTTTTAAGGTACTTCTTCAGTTCTGAAGAGGCTTTGAGGGGCCTATGTATTAGAAACCCTGATAAAACACCCCATTTTAAAAACTAGACCCCTCAAAGTATTCAAAACAGCATTTAGAACGTTTTTTAACCCTTCAGGCATTTCACATGAATTAAAGCAAAGTGGAGGTGAAATTTGCAAATTTAATTTTTCTTGCTGAATTTCAATTTTATTCAAGTTTTTTTCTGTAACACAGAAGGTTTTACCAGAGAAACACTACTAAATATGTATTGTCCAGATTCTGCAGTTTTTAGAAATGTCCCACATGTGGCTCTAGTGCGCTCGTGGACTAAAACACAAGCCCCAGAAGCAAAGAAGGACCTAGTACATTTTGAGGCCTCTTTTTTATTAGAATATATTTTAGGCAGCATGCCAGGTTTGAAGAGGTGTTGAGGTGCCAAAACAGTAGGAATCCCCGAATAGTGACCCCATTTTGGAAACTACACCCCTCAAGGAATTCATTTATGGTTGTTGTTACCATTTTGACCGCACAGTTTTTTCACAGCACCTATTTGAATTGGGCTGTGAAATTAAAAAAATGTCATTTTTTCCAATAAGATGTCATTTGTGATCAAAATTTCTTATTTTCACAGGGAACAAAATACCCCATTTTGTTGCCCAATTTGTCCTTTGTGCGGCAATACCCCATTTGTGGTGATAAACTGCCGTTTGGGCCCATGGGAGGGCTCAGAATGAAAGGAGCGCTATGTGTTTGTTGGAGTCCAGATTTTGCTGGACTGGTTTTCGGGTGCCATGTTGCATTTACAGAGCCCCAGAGGTATCAAAGCAATGGAAACCCACCAGAAGTGACCACATTTTGGAAACTACACCCCTCAAGGAATTCAAATATGGTTGTTGTTACAATTTTGACCGCACAGTTTTTTCACAGCACCTATTTGAATTGGGCTGTGAAATGAAAAAAAATAATTTTTTTCCAATAAGATGTCATTTTTTATCAAAATTTCTTATTTTCACAGGGAACAAAATACCCCATTTTGTTGCCCAATTTCTCCTGAGTGCAGCAATACCCCATTTGTGGGATAAACTGCAGTTTGGGCCCATGGGAGGCCTCAGAAGTGAAGTAGCGCTGTTTGTTCTTTGGAGTGCAGATTTTGCTGGATTGGTTTTCGGGTGCCATGTTGCATTTGCAGAGCCCCAGAGGAATCAAAGCAATGGAAACCCACCAGAAGTGACCCCATTTTGGAAACTACACCCCTCAAGGAATTCATTTATGGGTGTTGTGACCATTTTGACCCCATAGTTTTTTCACAGAACTTATTTGAATTGGGCTGGGAATTAAAACAAAATTAATTTTTTCCAATAATATGTAGATTTGGCTGAAAATTTCGTATTTTCACAAGAAATAAAATACCCCATTCTGTTGCGCAATTTGTCCTGAGTGCCGCAATACCCCATTTGTGGTGATAAACTGCCGTTTGGGCCCATGGGAGAGATCAGAAGGAAAGGACCACCATTTGGCCTACTGGGGATTTTCTGGTGCGAAGTCATGTTTGCAGAAGCCCCTGAGGTACCAGTACAGTTGAAACCCCCAAGAAGTGACCCAGTTTTAAAAACTACACCCTTAAGGCATTCATCTAGAGGTGTAGTGAGCATTTTTACCGGAGACATACACCCCATAAACTGTAATGTGGGTTCTCCCGGGTATGGCAATACCCTCAATGTGGCTGTTATCAGCTGCTTGGGCACACAGCAGGGCTCAGAAGGGAAAGATAATGGGGAGAAGCTGTGCGGAGTACATCAGGGTAAGTAGAATTGGGGTAAATTATAAATCAAGGGATGTATGATACATTTTAAAACACTTTCATACAGAGCTCTGGTTTTTCGGGACACACGTTACATTGATATATTGTGTCCTCCCTTATCCCCTTCTTATAGCAGACTTTGCACCTCTTTTGACTTTTTCCCTTCTTGCCAGTTTGGGGAACTTCTCCTGGAAAGTGCTGCCCTGGTGTGATGCGTGTGGCCTCGCTTCCAGAAGTACTGGGTGCCCCCCCCCTTCCTGGTCCCTAAAGATTAGGTTCTTGATAACCACCTCTTGAAATTCCAGGAAAGTTCCCCTCTGGCCTGTACATCGACGTAGCACGTACACATTGTACAATGCCATCTGTATGATGTGCATGGCCAGCTTCTTATACCACACAGCATGGCGCTATAGGGCTGCAGGACTTGATCTGACAAGTCCACCCCTCCCATGTACCTATTGTAGTCCAGGATGCAGTCTGGTTTAGGGGTCTCTGTACTGGTACCTCGTACAGGTACATTGGTACTGGTGTGACATCTCTCTTGTCCTTTTACTTGACACACAATATGTTGCTGCTGGAATGTGCCCTGCGCTCACCCCTTCTTGTTTGGCCTGCAGAGTCTTAGGGAGGCCTTTCAGATTTCTTCTAGCAGTGCCGCATGCCGCAGGACTGGAAGCGAGGCAGTTGAAGAGTGGGACGCCGGTATAAAAATTATCCAGGTAGAGGTGGTAACCCTGGTCCAGCAGTGGGTGCACCAAATCCCACACAATTTTTGCATTAACTCCCAGTAAGGGGGGGCATTCTGGGGGCTGAATACTGGTGTCCTTCCCTTTATATATCCTAAATTTGTAGGTATACCCTGATGCCCTCTCACACAGCTTATACATCTTCACACCATACCTTGCCCTCTTACTCGGCAGGTACTGGCGGAATTGAACCCTCCCTTTAAAATCCACCAAGGACTCATCAATAGAAATACACTTCTTGGGGTGTATGCTTGGGAAAAACGGGCACTGAAACGGTCTAATAGGGGTCTCCGTTTATACAAACGGTCAAAACTGGGGGTCATCTCAGGGTGGGCACAGCTCATTATCAGTATATGTAAGAAGCGAAGTATTGCCTAATTTATTTATTTTTTTAGGTTCCAGTTCAGTTCTGAAGTTGCTTTGAGGGGCCCATATATTAGAAACCACTATCAAACACCCCATTTTAGAAACTAGACCCGTCAAAGTATTCACAACAGCATTTAGAAAGTTTATGAACCCTTTAGGTGTTTCACGGGAATTTAGAGCAAAGTAGAGGTGAAATGTAATGTAATGTATCAGAGAAACGCAACTCAATACTTATTGCCCAGATTCTGCAGTTTTGAGAAATATCCCACATGTGGCCCTAGTGCGGTAATGGACTGAAGCGCCGGCCTCCGAAGCAAAGGAGCTCCTAGTGGATTATGAGGCCTCCTTTTTATTAGGCACCATGTCCGGTTTGAAGAGGTCTTGTGGTGCCAAAACAGTGGAAAACCCCCAAAAGTGACCCCAATTTGGAAACTAGACCCCTTGAGCAATCCATTGTAGTTTTCTTGGGGTGCATGCGACTTTTTGATCAGTTTTTATTCTATTTTTAGGTGGCGTGGTGACTAAAAAACAGCAATTCTACTATTGTTTTTTTAATCTATTTTTTTTACAGCGTTCACCGTGCGCTATAACTGACATATTCACTTTATTCTGCGGGGCGATACGATTACGGCGATACCATATGTTTATAGGTTTTTTTTATGTCTTATGGCGTTTGCACAATAAAATACGTTTTGTAAACAACCATTCACTTTTTGTGTTACCTTATTCTAAGAGCCATAAAGTTTTTATTTTTCCATCAAGAAAGCCATGCGAGGACTTATTTTTTGCGGAACGAACTGTAGTTTCGATCAGTACCATTTTTCGGTACATGCGACTTTTTGATCTCTTTTAATTCCACTATTTGGGAGGTGAAGTGACCAAACAATTGTGATTGTGGCACGGTTTATTATTATTTTCTTTTACGGCGTTCACTGCGCGGGATAAATAACGAAATAATTTTGTAGTTCAGGCCGTTACGGACGCGGCGATACCAATTATGTATAGTTTATTTGTTTGTTTATATATTTTTATTAATAATAAAGGACTGATAAGGGAAAAAGGGGGATTTTTACTTTTATTACTTTTAAAACTTTTATTTTCTTATTTTTACACATCTTTTTTTAACTTTTTTTTAATTTATTACTTTGTCCCACTAGGGAACTTGAGGGCAGGAGGCCCTGATCGCTATTCTAATACACTGCACTACATGCGTAGTGCAGTGTATTAGAACTGTCAGCTACTCACTGACAGCAAGCATAGTGGGTCCTGACTTCGTCAGGACCCACTAGGCTTCCGTCGATGGCAGAGCCGGACGCCATTGTTTGGTGTCCGGTTGCCATAGCCACCATCGCCAGCCGCTATCGCGTAGCAGGCTGGCGATGGTAGCTTAACCCCTAAAAAGCCGTGATCACTATTGAACACGGCTTTTAAGGGGTTAATCAGCGGGGACACCGCAATCGGTCCCCGCTGTAGGAGCTGCGGCAGCTGCTGTACGAGACAGCAGCTGTCACAGCTCCTGTATGTGTCGGGAGGGCGGCCGAAATGCCCGTTACTCCCGCAACGTAATAGTCCGTCGCTGAGGGCTAACTATACAGTTAGCGCGACGGATTATTACGTCGCTGAGCGCGAAGGGGTTAAAGTAAAGGTGTCATGAAATTTTTTTTTTTTTTTTATCATATTGTTTTTAGTATGATATGAACATCAATTTTATTTATTTGCATTCTTGTGTTCTACTTTTTACTTTTTTCTTACTTTTACTTCTCTATGGGGGCTGCCATTTTTTTTTCATCTCTGTATGTGTTGATTAACGACACATACAGAGATGGAATACGGCACATATATCCCCATAGAGAATGCGAATGGGAGCCGCTCCCACACAGACCAAAACAAAGCTCGTTAGCAGAGCGAAATCCGGCGCCATTTTCATGTGGAGCCATTTTTCATAGGAGCGGAGGCGGCAGCAGCAGCCGGAGCAGGTAATCTATGTTCTTGTATGTTCATGTTATACTGTCTGCTGAGCACTGTATCTAATCCTCCTACACTGTGCAGTCGTTCAGAAAATGGCGGCACACAGTGTAGGAGGTTTGAAGATTCAAACCCCTCCTTTTCCTGGCACTAGCCAGAATAAGGGAGGGTGGATTGTGTGAGGACACTAGAGCGAGTGTGTCTACCCCAAATTTGCAGCATAAAGCAATGAGGTTGCTTTACCACATTGACCATGTTGCAATTTCTGGAACTGCTCCCTCTAGTGACCAGCACATAGAAATGTTATAAATTAGAATCTAATTTATAATATTTCCAGACTTGTGAAAAAAATAAATAATTAAAACAATGTGTAATCACTTAAATAATAATTCTTTAACTAAAAAAAAAAAAAATTATTCTAGTGACACATTCCCTTTAATGATGCTATTACATATCTCTACTCCATTACAGCCTTTTTCCAATGATGAAAATCGGCTGCAACCTTTATATAATAGTGAGATCAGTGGCGTAACTACCGCGGTAGCAGCAGTAGCGGCTGCTACGGGGCCCGGGGCTTGAGGGGGCCCGTGCCGCCAGCCGACACGCCCTCCCAAATGCCTGGTGGCGCCGCTAGCAGCCGTTATGGCTGCTACAGGGGTAGCACCGCTACTGTGGGGCCCGCGCCACCGAGCCTTACACAGGCACTCTCATGCCTGTAGGTGTCGCTAGCACCGGAGGGGGCCCCGGTGCTAGCGGCAGCCAAATACATGTATTAGCACTGAATGGCCGGGCATGTTCCGTGCCTGACCATCCAGTGCCTTACAATGACACTGATTGGCTAGCATGCTTGGAAGGTGCTGATTGGCGGGGCAAGTCATTCTGCCCCGCCAATCAGCGTCATTGAAGGACGCTCATTCAGCTCCTGCAGACATGCTCAGAAGAGAGCATGTCTGCATCGCCAGTGAACAGCGTGGGAACCGGAGAATGTGAGTATGTCAACTTTATATATTTTTTTCCTCATAAAAATGTGAATGGCATTATCTATAGTGGGGGGGTCTATCTACAGGGGGGGGGGGTCGTCTTTATGTGGGCTATTATATATAGGGGGGTCTATATGTGGGGCAGTAGCTACAGGGGGGTCTATATGTGGGGCAGTAGCTACAGGGGGGTCTATATGTGGGGGTGTGGGCCACTATATACAGGGGGGTCTATATGTGGGCCACTATATACAGGGGGGGTCTATATGTGGGGCACTAGCTACAAGGGAGGTCTGTATGTGGGGATGTGGGCCACTATCTACAGGGGGGTCTATATGTGGGGCAGTATATGTGAGACACTATACAGGGGTGGGCTATATGTAGAGCACTATCTATAGGGGAGCTATTTTTTATGGTACTTTCTATAGGGGTGGGCTATGTGTGGGACACTATATACAGGGGCGGGTTACCTGTGGGGCACTAGCAACAGGGTGGCTATATGTAGTGCACAGTCTACAGGGGTGGGCTATATGTGGGACAATATCTACAGAGGTGGGCTATACGTGGAGCACTAACTATAGGGGAAGCTATATGTAGGGCAGCACGGTGGCTCAGTGGTTAGCACTATTGCCTTGCAGCTCTGGAGTCCATATGTGGGCACTATCTACAGGGGCTTCTATGTAGGTCACTATCTACAGGGGGCACTATCTACAGGGGGCACGGTGTGTGTGTGTGTGTGTGTGTGTGTGTGTGTGTGTGTGTGTGTGTGTGTGTGTGTGTGTGTGTGTGTGTGTGTGTGTGTGTGTGTGTGTGTGTGTGTGTGTGTGTGTGTGTGTGTGTGAAAGTTATATTTAGATGTGTTGAGAATTTTAACTTTGTTTACAGGTGCAGAAATGTTTTAAAAGTGAGAAGCTGAAGACATCTAAACGGAAAACTGCAGAAATGGGTCATGGCCGGGAGAAATCCATCATATATGTCTGAACCGGAGGGAGAAGAGAAGAAAAGAACTAGAATCTGAGACGTCACCGGTGAGTCACTTAATGTAAATGTTTATTCTGCCTCTAATCAGTATTGTAGTCACTGTATGATCTGCAGCGAGATGATGGTGGTATGATTTTTTTTTGTCAAACCGCATCTCCCAGCATATCCTTATCATTGTTTCGGCCATGCTGGGAGCTGTAGTTTTACGCCATACAAACCTATGCGCAGTGGCGTAACTACCGCTATAGCAGCCGTAGCGACTTCTACGGGGCCTGCAGCATGAGGGGGCCCGTGCCACCCGCCGGCACGGCCCCTCCCATGGCCGCAGGCTCCGCTAACAGCCGCTATGGCTGCTACAGCGCGACGCCACTGAAGGGGTTGTTCCTACAAAAGACATGCATCCCCTAACCACAGGATAGGGGATACATGTGGGATCGCTGGGACGCCCAGCGATGAGGAGAACGGGGGACCGAAAGTCCCCCCTAAGTTCTCCATGACAAACCTCGGACTTCCGTAGTCTGTCTGCAGCTCCATGGAAATGACTTGCGCACCGGTCGTGCTTGTGCGCATGCGTGACCAGCGCTCCTTTCATTTTTATTGAACTGCGCAGACGCCGGAAGTCCGAGGTTAGTCATGAAGAACTTCGGGGGACTTTCGGTCCCCCGTTCTCCTTATCGCTGCCAGCGATCACACATGTATCCCCTATCCTGTGGATAGGGGATGCATGTCTTTTGTAGGACAAACTATAGGCTGTTTTTTTTTTTGGGGGGGGGTCTCTATGGCGTAATCTACAGAGGGGGCTGTATGGCGTTATCTACAGAGGGGGCTGTATGGCGTTATCTACAGGGGGCTGTGTATGGTGCTATCTATAGGGGGGCGCTGTGTGGTGGAATCTATAGGGAGGCACTATCTACAAGGGGGGGGGTTGTGTGATACCCAGCAGAGGGGGGGGGCCCCAGTCAAAAGTTTGCTATGGGGCCCAGTCTTTCCTAGTTACGCCCCTGAGTGAGATAGTGGGGTTTGAAAGACTCAGAGCCTCTTAGTATATATATCCTTCTTCCTTATTTATAGACGGTTGTGCTTAAATCTCCAGATAATATGGAAGTATATGCTGGTTTATATCAGGCAGTGATATATAACTGTATATGCGGTCCCAATATTGTTTCCAAGCTTCCTGAGATAACATGGTATGTAAGATGGTATGTAAGATTTCATTGCATGGACTTCACTCCAAGCCACATAGTGTTGTATACCGCTCTGATAAATCACTCCCATTCGAGTCAAAGACCTATTATAGTATCATGTTCTCACACATCGATTTTTATCATATCTTATAGCATCTTCTAACTATGGTGGCAATTTTCATTTCAGAAAGAGAAACAGAGTTTGGAGCAAAAGATGCAGAAAATTATATGACCAGGTCAGATGCATAGCTGAATTTCCACTTTACACGGTGGCTTTTGGCGTTTATTCATAATTGGCATATACCTTTATACTGTATAGGGCTCTCCTTTCCGGTCATTAACTGCGCCTTTTAGAGGTATCACGCCATCTTGTCTTCCAATATGGAGGTGAGGAGGTGAGTAGACAGCTCACAATATTTCCAGGCGACGTCCAACAGGCTGCAGCTTATTGCACAGCAAGTAACGTGTTCTATTGCCATGGAGAGGATGGCTCCACCGAGTTAGGGGAGTGCACAGGAGTTGGAAGTCCGCGGCCAGGCCGCCTCGCTGAATCCTCACGGTGGGCGCGAGGGCTGCATCCCCGCCACCATCTCAGGAAGTCAGTCAGCCGCAGGTACCGGATGGAGCATCCCTCTCATGCCGATGTGTCCTCGCTCGTCCGACACGATGCAGGACCTGGGGCAGGAAGTGACGTCACAGCGTGATCTCTCGAGAACACGCTGTGTGTCTGTGCACTGCCAGAAGCTGGGTGTTAACGAAGAGAAGTGGATGATGCTGATTCGTCAGCATCATACACTTCTATTCACAACGCCCAGCTAGTAAAACAAGTAAAAATGCCCAGATGTACACACACAATACACGCCCACTTGGACTTAACTTTAAACATGCCCAGTTGTACTTAAGAAAGGCTCATTTGCATAAATATAAAAATGGTCATAACTTGGCCAAAAATGCTCGTTTTTGAAAAAGATAAAACGTTACTGTAATCTACATTGCAGCGCCGATCTGCTGCAATACGAGATAGGGGTTTGAAAATCTGGTGACAGAGCCTCTTTAAGTTAATTTTCATGGCAAGAAATTACTTTGCAATTCATCTGATCACTCTTTATAACAATCTAGAGTTAGTGGAAATTTCCATTATAAAAACTGAAGCAGCAAACTGAAAACCAAAATTTGTGTCAGTCTCAAAACTTTTGGCAAGGACTGTACTTTCTGTATTAGTTCCTGACCCATTGTAATGATCTCTGCTTGCTGTCATTTTATGGGATCCTTTATTGTTTACTTCTAGAGGAAGAAATTCTTTCCTGGCCATGTGATGATTATGCAATATGGGTCAGCTACTCAAATACAAGATATATAGCTTATATAATTGTAACGGGCCCTAACATATAGGTTTTTGTTCAAATTTCTCAGCACTCTTTATTTATTTATTCTGGGTGCGTTAGTGGGCTTCCACACCAATGTATAGTAATCATAGGAACTTTGCACTCCGATATGATTCCGAAATAAGTATTTTATTAAACCATACAATTGGTAGTAATCCAAAATAAAATTTCGGTCTTACACCAGACCTTCCTCAGATACGGATAGCGTCTGCGAGTAGTAGCATACGGTGCTTGCAACCTCAGTCGCTGTTGCTAATTCCACAACAGAGACTGACATCGCAGACGCTAACCTCTTTAAGATGGATGTGAAACTGTAACCATAATATTTGGATTCAGTTTTAAACTTCAGGGTTGAATGCTCCTGAAAGCACAAAGTTCATAGCTTTGAACTTGTTTGTTATTTTCTGAGTAATCAGATTTAAGTACTTTACACTCTAGATATTAACCCCTTCCCGACATCCGCCGTATATATAGGGCGGTGCGGGAAGGTGTTCCCGCAAACCGCAGTACAGTTACGTCGCAGTGATGGTGCGGGCTCAGAAGCAGAGCCGGCACCATCACCTCGGGGTAACAGCTGTATTATACCGCTGGCACCCTCCTGTAACTGCCAGGACCGGAGCTATAAACTGCCTTTTTTCCCATAGTAAGTCTTTTATTATGGGAAAAAACGTAAAAATTAAAAAAAATAAACATAATTGGTAACGACCCAAACTACAAAACTATTATGTGATTTATCCCGCACGGTGAATGCCGTAAAAAAAAAACATGAAAAACAACGCCAGAATCTTTGTTTTTAGGTCACATCTCCTTCCAAAAAATGCTATAAAAGTGATCAAAAAGTCACATTTACTCCAAAATAATACAATTAAAAATGACCATCCGTCCCGCAAAAAATGATCCCTGACACCGCTTTGTCCACGCAAAAATAAAAAAAATTATGGGTCTTAGAATATGGAGACACAGAAAACAAATGATTTTAAAAGTGATTTTATTGTGCAAAAGCTGCAATACATAAAAAAAACTATATAAATTTGGTATCACCATAATTGTATCGACCCGCAGAATAAAGTTAACATGTAATTTAGGGCGCACTGTGGATGCCAAAAAAAAAACAATAAAAAACTATTCCAGAATTGCTTGTTTTTGGTAATTTCCTTTACCAACAAATGAAATAAAAAGTGATCAAAACGTCGTATGTGTTCTAAAATGGTACCAATAAAATCTACAGCCCGTCTCACAAAAAACAAGCCCGCACACCGCTCAACTGAAAAATAAAAAAGTTATGGCACTAGTAATGCGGTAATGAAAAAACATCTCAATGCGCAGGCCGGAGGGGAGCATTCCTTCAGTTTCAGGGCCCTAGTATTTAGGAACTAGGAAGGGAAGGGACATAGCACATCCGCTGGAAGCGAGGGCGCCCGTATTATACCAGCGCAAAACTTTCCCAGCAAAATTTCCCAAACTAGAAAATGTCCCCAAAAGGTGCAGAATGTTACAAAAGGGGGATACGAAAGAAAACCGCTTATCACTGTGACACCGGCCTGTGCATAACAGATTGTTTCACATCGTAACACACATCTATGGATAATTGTATTATTTACCCCATTATTATACCCTCTTATTATGCACTGATGTACTCCGCACAGATTAGATATGCCACCACATTATAAACTGAAATACCAGCAAAACCCCAAAGAGAACTACTACCAAGCAAAATCCATGCTCAAAATGGCGGTCTTTCCCTTCTTAGCCCTACAGTGTGCCCAAACAGCAATTTATGTCCACAAGTAAGGCATTACCATACCCGGGATAACCCGCTTAAAAATTTATGGGGTAAGATTCTCTAGGGGCACAACATATTGTGCGGTGAATAGGCAGATCAGTGGAAAAATTGCAATTTTCACTTTACACCATCCACTGCGTATTCATTTCTGAAAAACCCCTGTGGAGTCTAAATTCTCACTACACCCCTTGATAAATGCCTTTAGGGGTGTAGTTTCTAAAATGGGGTCACTTTTGTTTGGTACATCAGTGGTTTTGCAAATGCAACATGCTGTCCGCAAACCATTCCAGCAAAATCTACGCTCCAAAAGATAAATACCGCTCCTTTTCTTCTGAATGCTCCCATATATGTAAACAGCTGATTATAACCACATATGGGGTGTTACCGTACTCGGAAGAAATTTTATGATGCTTTTTCTCCTTTAGTCCTTATGGAAATGAAAAAAAAGTAGCTAAACCTACATTTTATTTGAAAAAATGTAGATATTCATTATCACAGCCTAATTCCAAAAATTTCTGCAAAAAACCTGTGGGGTCAAAATGCTCACTATACCCCTAGATAATTTCCTCAAGGGGTATAGTTTCCAAAATGGGGTCACTTGTTTGGGGTTTCCACTGTTTTGTCCCCTCAGGGGCTTTGCAAATGCGACGTGGCCTCCGCAAACCATTTCTGCTAAATTTGAGCTCCAAGAGCCAAATGGCGCTCTTTCCCTTCTCAGCCCTGCCGTTTGTCCAAACAGCCGTTTATTACCACATGTGGGGTATTGTTTTACTCGGGAGAAATTGCTCTACAAAGGTTGTGGTGCTTTTTCTACTTTAGTTCTTTTGGAAATCAAAAAAAATTAGCTAAACCTACATTTTATTTGAAAAAAATTTAGATTTTCATTTTCATGGCCTAGTTCCAAAAATGTTTGCAAAAAAACTGGCGGGTCAAAATGCTTGCTACACCCCTAAATAAATTCCTCAAGGGGTGTAGTTTCCCAAATGGGGTCATTTTGGGAGTTTTCCACTGTTTTAGTTCCACAAGACCTCTTCAAAGCTGACATGGTGCCTAAAATATATTCTAATAAAAAGGAGGCCCAAAATCCTCTAGGTACTACTTTGCTTCTGAGGCCGGTGCTTCAGTCCAGTAGCACACTAGAGCCACATGTGGGTAATTTCCTAAAACTGCAGAACCTGGGCAATAAATATTGAGTTGCATTTCTCCGGTAAAACCTTCTGTGGTACAAAAAAAATGGATTCAAAATGAATTTCTGGAAAAAAATAATGAACCTTGTAAATTTTACCTCTAGTTTGCCTTAATTCCTGTGAAATGTCTAAAGGGTTAAGAAACTTTCTAAATGCTGTTTTGAATACTTTGAGGGGTGCAGTTTTTAAAATGAGGTGACTTATTGGGGGTTTCTAATATCTAAGGACCTCAAAGCCACTCCACAACTGAACTGGTCCCTGTAAAAATAGCCTTTTGAAATTTTCTTGAAAATTTGAAAAATTGTTGCTAAAGTTCTAAGCCTTGTAACGTCCTAGAAAAATCAAAGGATGTTCAAAAAACGATGCCAAACTAAAGTAGACATATTGGGTATGTTAATTAGCAACATTTTTGTGTGGTATAACTGCCTGTCTTACAAGCAGATACATTAAAATTGAGAAAAATGCTAATTTTTGCAATTTTTCGCAAAATGTTGGTGTTTTTCACAATTAAATACTGAATGTATCGGGCAAATTTTGCAAGTAACATAAAGTCCAATGTGTCACGAGAAAACAATCTCAGAATCGCTTGGATAGGTTAAAGCAGTCCGGAGTTATTACCACATAAATTGAAACATGTCAGATTTGAAAAATGAGGCTCTGTCAGGAAGGTCAAAAGTGGCCACAGCGGGAAGGGGTTATTATTTACCTAGAATGTACTTCTTTACACCTATTTAGGAAGCACTGAACATCTTTATTTTTAAAGTGTTTTAGTCATTGAATCTGTGTCTAACTTTTTTCAGAGAGGAGACATTGCAGTGATAAGCTGATTGCCTTGGGTCTGAGCAATAGGCACCCCAGGCAAACATCCAATTCTGCCAGCCAAACTCCCCCACTATGACGTTCATATACCCTAATATGACATATACAAAGAGGTTGTCTTCATGAGACAACCCCTTTAAAGAAGCGGCCTATTTTAGGTGTTCGGTTTTGCATTGCAAGAGCCAAAACATAATTTTTGCCTATTGACATAGGTAAATTAGGGCTTGCTTTTTGCAACACAAGTTGTATTTTTTGATGACTCCTTTTTGTGGTATGAAAAAACATGTTAACTCCATTCCATATAGGAATTGTGCTTAAAACGATACCAAATATAGTATATTTAGTTTGTGATGTTTTACTACTTTTGAATAATATAAGCCCTTTGCACGGAGACAAAATTCAGTTTTGTATCACTGCATTCAGAGGGTCAGAACTTTTGATTTTTCCATTGATATAGCTGTACAAGGGTTGAGCCTTTGCAGGAAAAGTTCTAATTTTAGCGTCACAATTTTAGGTTAAATGCAACCTATTGATTGAGTATTATTTATTTATTTTATTTTTTTATTTAGTTTTTATTAAATTTTCAACATAAGAACAAAGACAGTTAAGAAAGAAAAAAATAAAATAAAAAACAGAGGAAAAAAATAGACATTTGCACTATATAATCCATCAGAAGAAAGAAACAACAAAAACAATTCCATCCGTTGTCAACAAATTAGTGTAGAATCTTAATGTTTTATAGTACAAATACATTAGAAATAACAAATAAACAAGTTTCAGCTTCTTCGACTATAAATAGTAATTTTAACAAAGAAAAACGACCGTATTACCTTCTTGCAAAACATGGAAGCTCTGAGCCAGAAATTTTCCCCTGCCGCATTTCCATCCCACATTTGAGTTATGCAGAAAGGTTTAGGAAATAGGAATATGAACCTATAGCCATACATTGCCCCCTGAACTACCAAAGCCCATGTTACGTGGAAAAGGGGGGGGAGGAGTCCCGGACAACCCATATTCTGACCATAAGGCCCATTGTATACGAAAGGTATTGAAAGTATTTAAACGTATAGCTACCATCATCTCCATAACATAGTCAAAGTGTACTAGATTACTTAGTTCCATTATTGTGATCGGATGTGAAGACTTCCAAGTCCTAGCAATAATCTGGTAGCCAAGATTACATGGCCAAGAATCCACCGAAACTCTATAGGGATGTCAACAAGGCCAATAAAACATAGTGCCAGAGCTGGGGATGGAGAGATCCTAAAATGTACAATAGAAGAGATAAAGGTAAAGGTTAATTTCCAAAAATTGGATATTAGAGGACAAGTCCACCATGCATGCATATAACTAGCTATCATACCGCAACCCCTCCAACATGACGGAGAATAATTAACATTACATTTAGCAATTTGCAGAGGGGTTCTATACCACCTAAGTAATATTTGTTGCGCTATTTCTCTATGGCTAGCTTCCCTTGAAATCCTGGAGGCCCAGTGTATAGCAGAGTACCATTCACTTAGTGAGATTTCCAGCTTTAAGTCTAACTCCCAATGCAACAGATACCCAGGCTTAACTAGCGACTGAGATAGGGAAATTTCAGAATAAAACAGAGAGATCCCTTTTGATTTTGGCGATGCTAAGACAAATATCTTATGTACACTAATAGGGAATACTGGGTAATCCAGAGAACTTGACTGTAAAATATGACGAATTTGAAAATATTTAAACAGATCATGTTTGGGAATGTGGTAACTATCTACCAAATTATGAAAAGGTATTAGTACATCTCTATCATACAATGACCCTATGTCACATATTCCAGCCTTAAAACAGATCCCCAAGTTAATTCCTGGCATGAAGGAAAATAGATAGCAAAGGGGAAGTAGCTTCAGGGATATGCACTCTGACACAGACGTAAATGAAATAAGATATTTCCAGGAGGATATGGAAGCAACAATAGAGAGTAAAGGTCTCCCCAATACTGGGCCTTTAGACCCTTTTATAGACAGAAGGGAGACAAGAGGAAACCCCACCATGGCCCTCTCAATCTCTACCCATCTAAGATCCAAGTTACTCTGCCACCAATGGTACATATGGGTAAGAACAGTAGAATGAAAAAAAAAATTTATATCCGGAACTCCAATCCCCCCAGAGAGCCAAGGTCTAACCATCATGGAAAGTCGTATTCTCGGTTTCCTTCCAGCCCATATAAAATCTGTAAGTAATTTCTGGAGTTTAGAAAGATAAGAATTAAAAACCGGGAAACATATATAATATTACAGGCAATACCATCATTTTAACTATAGCTATCTTACCCGCCCAGGAAATCATAGGTTTTGAATATTTTTTCAATAATTTGGACACTCCTAGGTATATAATCTGATCCTTTTTCCATTCATAGGGAAATGTCGCACTTAAAGCAGCTTTAATGGTGGGATCTATACCTATACTCAATATTTGAGACTTAGCCGGGTTAACTCTATAGTATAATACTCTACCGAACTCAAAAATAGCTTTCTGGACCGAAATTAGGGATTGTAGAGGGTCCGTAATTGCAAGAAGAACATCATCGGCATAGAGACCAATTTTGTGGACTCTAGGGCCAACTCTAATACCCTTAATATTTGGATCATTGAGTACCAACTCTGCCAATGGTTCCACGGCTAAGGCAAATATAATAGGGGACAAAGGACAACCTTGCCGCGTGTCATTTTGTATCTTAAATGAATTGGACAAGAACCCTGAGGAAAGAACTCTAGCTGAAGGAGATGAATACAATGCAAGTATAGAAGATTTTATAAAGCCTCTAATGCCAAATTGCTCCAAAAGGTGAGATAGATAATTCCAATGCACTCGATCAAAGGCCTTCTCAGCGTCCAAAGCTAAAAGCAGAGAAGGCCTTTGAGATATTTCTGCACATTGCAAGTTTATAAACCTACGAGTTCCATCTTGGGTCTGTCGTCCTGCGACAAATCCTACTTGGTCTGATTTAACTAGTTCGGGGACAATTTTGAAAAGTCTGTTTGTAAGAATTTTTGCATAAATTTTAATATCCCAAGTCAAAAGAGAAATCGGGCGAAAATTAGCTGGAGATATAGGGTCTTTTCCGGGCTTTGGAATGGTAACTATAGTGGCAGATAGCATTTCCTCCGGGAAGTTACCATATGTTGCAGCCTTATTAAAGGCTTGCAAGAGATGAGGTGCTAGAATTGTGGCATACACTTTATAATAATTATTTGTGAACCCATCAGGGCCAGGCGCCTTAAATAATTTAAGGGAAGATATGGCTTCAATTATATCCGTCTCAGTAAATGGAGCTGAAAGATCTGATAGGTGAGATTGTGGGACCTGTGGCAGTGAAACAGAATTGAACAAATTAGTAATATCAGACTCTGTAGGTTTGTAGGTATCATTATCTCCATGGAGGCTATATAAAGTACTATAATACGCTTGAAATTTCTTAGCAATTAATCTAGGATCCAGGATTTTATGCCCCTTTTCATCTATGAGATAAGCAATGCGAGAGTGCGGCGCTGCTTGTTTTAATTTTTTAGCTAAAAATGCCCCAGCTTTATTATTATGCATGTAAGTATGCATTTGCATACGTTTGAGATACAAATCATGCTGGGAAGCAAGTAAGGATTGTAAATTTAAACGTAAGGAACGCAATTCTGCCGCATAGCTTATTGTGGGGGATATTTTATTTTTCAATTCCAAGCTCGAAATATTCTTAGTTAAATCAGATAACTCCTTTTCTCTTTTTTTTTTGGCCTGTGAGCAAGCTTTTATCAACATCCCTCTCATATATGCCTTGTGAGCGTTCCATAATACATGTGGGCAGGAAACTGAGCCTATATTAGTAGAAAAATAATGTATCAGTTCATCTGTCAATTTCTTTTTGTGATCAGAATGGTGAAGAATATAATCATTTAACCGCCATTGGGAAATGCCAGGAAAGGAAAATGTTTCCGCTAAAGAAAGAGAAACAGGGGCATGGTCTGACCAGGTAATCTGTCCAATATCAGTAGACTGAGATTGCAAAAGTCCCTTATTGTTTACTAAGAATAAATCAATTCTAGAATATGAAACATGTGGGGGAGAGAAGAAGGTATAATCCCTTTCACCCCGTGTTGGCACCTCCACACGTCATACAAACCCTCCTCCACCAGAGTCGCAGCGAAGGGGGATGAAAACCGAGATCTAGCCGTAGTGTCTATAGATGGGTCGATGATCATATTGAAGTTTCCCCTGATAACCAGCAGACCCTGCGTTACATTCTTGATTTTTGGGAGCAAGGAGTTAAGATATTGATATGAGTTTTATTTATTTTTATCTATTTTTTTTCTAAAAAAAAAACAGCAATTCCACCATTGTTTTTATGTTGACACTCGGCAGATCCTGAATGGGTTTTGCAAAAATCTATTCACATTCTGCAGAAATAATTCCATTGAAATGTATTGAAAGGATTTTCAGTCACAGAAATTTTTCACTAAATCTGCTATGTTTGAACCTACCTTAATACTAACAGGCAGTTTAGGCAGAGCTTACTATGCATGATATAGCCATTGCAGGCATGATGACTTTTGCTAGGCCATAAGTTGCCTGGGCAACCTATTGGCACGCCGTAATAACGTTGGTCCCCTCCCTCTGTTAAACCATTTAGGTGCCGCGGTCCCAACTGACTGTGGCAGCTAAGGGTTTAAATGGCTCGGATCAGAGTTACCTCCACTAGTGATGCTCCTAGTTAGGGTTGCCACCTTTCCCACCCAAAAATACTGTCCAGGTTAACACGCCTAAAAAAGTGGGTGTGGTTGTGGGGCATGGCTTTGTGGTGGCCATACACTTTAGATGAATGTTGGCTGAACCCCCTCCACACACATAATGTGCCCCCTGTATACAACTGTGTCAAACACACACAGTGCCCCATAAAAATAGTACCACACACGATACCCTCATGAAAATAGTGCCATAGACCGTGCCCCATGCAATTAATAGTGATGCACACAGTGCCCCCTGTATAAAGTGACACACACAGTGCCCCATGTAGATAGTGCTCCACACAGTGTCAGTGGCGGATTAAGTAGACCATGGGCCCTGGGCTGTTACCCAAACTTGGGCCCCCCTTCCTCACCGCCGCCCTGCCGTAACTATTTTTGACACTACTTTTTTGGGCAAGCATTAACAGTGTTACGATTTCCCTTGTCACAGGGCTGTGTCCCTACATACTGACAGTATCACACTGTGCAGGGACACAACCTCCTGACAAGGGGAATTGTCTATCAGTCCTGGACTGCAGAAATACTTTTTGTGAAATACAAGGATTCCTATAATAAACATGTCAGGAGAGGTGACAGATTCTCTATAAATCTAGTGACTCACAGGTGACGACGTCTCAGATTCTAGTAGTTTTTTTCCTCTTTTCTTCTCCATCCGGTCCAGCGCTCATGACGACTTCTCCCGGCCATGACTCATTTCTGCAGAATTTGCCACTCAGACGTCTCCTCACTTTTCCAACATTTCCACACCTATAAACGAAAATAAAGTTATCATGGTGCCACATACTGTGCCCCTAAATATAATAGCACCAAACACTGCGTGCCTGAATATAATAATACCACACACTGTAAAACACCACATACACACAGCCCCCTGTACATAGTGCCACACACAGCCCTGTAGATATTACACACCCCCATAGATATCGCCATACACAGCCCCCTCTATATATCACACATCCTCCCCGTAGAGAGCGTTACACACAGCCCCATATAGATAGTGCCATACAGCCCCCTGTAGAGAGCGCCACACAGCCCTCCCCCTCTTGTAAATAGCACCAAAAAGCCCCCCCTATAAAGAGCGCCACACACATACCACTGTGGATAGCACTACACAGCCCCCCTTGTATATATTGCCACACAGCGCTCCCCTTGTATATAGTGCCACACAGCGCTCCCCCTTGTATATAGTGGCACACAGCGCTCCCCCTTGTATATAGTGCCACACAGCGCTCCCCCTTGTATATAGTGGCACACAGCGCTCCCCCTTGTATATAGTGGCACACAGCGCTCCCCCTTGTATATAGTGCCTCACAGTGCTCCCCCTTGTATATAGTGCCACAAGGTTATGTACACATTTAAAAACTTTATATCATAATTTTATATATATATATATATTTATATATATATATATATATATATATATATATATATATTACCCAATTACCCTAATATAGACATGTAATATATAACAATTTACGGTAAACAATGACGATTACAAATAAAAGGTCTATTTTAGGGTAAAACTATGTTATTACCAAAAAAATAGCTGAAACGTAAAAAAGCTTATTTGTTTACTATTATTTTCAAACTTTATGAATAAAAATTGTAAAATAGCAAAAAAGGTGTGTATAAAAACGATAAAAAACGAAACCTGCATTGTCTACGGAAAAAACGTCGCAAAAATCACGTCGTTTTTATTTATTTTTTATAAAAATTTGTGTTTGGTGCAACTTTGTAATTACGTTTTATTAAAAAATATTTTCACTTTTTGAGATACAGCTGCTTTGTAACCTGTATCCGTCAGGTCACCAGGACTGACGGGATCAGTGACACGCAGGATCCACCTCAAATCTATCACATCTAAGATTATAATTTAGCGCAGGGCCCGTTTCACTGATCCCGTCAGTCCTGGTGACCTGACGGATACAGGATACAAAGTAGCTGTTTCTCAAAAAGTGAAAATATTTTTTAATAAAACGTAATTACAAAGTTGCACCAAACACACATTTTTATAAAAAATAAATAAAAACGACGTGATTTTTGCGACGTTTTTTCCGTAGACAATGCAGGTTTCTTTTTTTTTATCGTTTTTATACACACCTTTTTGCTATTTTAGAATTTTTATTCATAAAGTTTGAAAATAATAATAAAAAAATAAGCTTTTTTACGTTTCAGCTATTTTTTTTGGTAATAACATAGTTTTACCCTAAAATAGACCTTTTATTTGTAATCGTCATTGTTTACCGTAAATGTAAATGTACATGTACAAATATTACATGTCTATATTAGGGTAATTGGGTCAGCGCTAGTGTTACAACAATGATTGGCGGGGGGGGGACGACGGTTTTTATTGGGGTGGGTATTTTATGTGTATTTATTATTTTATTTTTTTTTGCACTTTACTTTATTATTTTTTTATTACTGTGGTCTGTTCCTCAAAGGTCAAAAAAGACCTTTGGGGAACTTTATATATTTTTTTTCTTTCTTTTACACCATGTTTTTCCCCTGTAACTGGAGCTGCACAGCAGCCCGCAGTTACAGGGGAAATCAGCCCTCTCATAGTGATGATTGTCACTAATAGGGCTGTGCTGGGTCTAGTAAGACCCAGCAGCAGCCTGCCACTAACGGCACCCGGCGATCATGTGACCAGTCACATGATCACCGGGAGGAATAGAGACAGCGCCGCTGCTGCTGCTGTCTCTATTCCTATACACAGCGTTCATTGAACGCTGTGTAAGAAGACATCGGAGAAGACAGAAGCAGCGAAAGCTGCTTCTGTCTTCTCCTCAGGGTCCCCGGCAGTCACTGACAGCCGGAGACCCGACATTCAGCTGCCCGATCGCGCGGGCAGCAAGTTAAAACCCGAGCCGTAGAAAGTTTATGGCTCGGGTTTTAAGGACCCGTCCCTGACCGCTGGCCGTAAAAATACAGCCAGCGGTCGGGAACCAGTTGGGCAGGAGGATAAGCCTGCTGTACTGACCTGAGCGCCGGTGACCGACCGCCCGGCTCTTGTCTTGCAGATTCGGAGTAACAGAACAGCCGTCCGTCGCTGTTCTGTTACTCAATGGCGGCGGCCCGCACTTGTCAGGGAGGCGTGTCCTACCCCTTTCCCGGCCAATTCCCTGCTCCTCCCCTCCTCATCTTCGTTAGTTAGCAGCGCTAGCGCGCTGAATAGGTACCTTTGCAAGATGATGTGCGGTTCGGGCTGCCATGGGCCCCCTGGGAGCCTCGGGCCCCGGGCGGCCGCCCGAATCGCCCATATGATAATCCGCCACTGCACAGTGTCCCCTGTAGAAAGGGCCACACTCAGTGGCCGCTGTAGACAGTGCCACAATCAGTGCCCCCAGTAGATAGTGTCACACCCAGTGCCCCCTGTAGATAGTGCCAAATACAGTGTTCCCTGTAGATGATGACACATACAGTGCCTCCTGTAGACAATGCCACACACCTAGACAAATCTCCCAGTGTTCCAGTACAATTTCTCCAATCCTCTACACTGTTCTTTGTTGACAGTACTGCAGTGATGACGTGCCCATATACCCACATAATCGCTGCAGCCAATTACTGGCCTCTGCGGTCTCGTGTCGTATACCACTGAGGTGAAAAACAGTGCAGGGGTTAAATGCATCATGTAACCATTCTGTTTAATTCTGACTTTATGTAATGAAGTCAAGTGTCTCTGTCTAGACAAGCTTGTTATATATTAATGATCCCTGAACAATGAACAGTTGAGCAGTTGTTTAAAAAATGATAAAGTGAACATAACATTCTCTCTTACTGAGATTAAAGTATAAACCTTGGGATAACATGTTTAACTTGAATGGTTGTTGAATATTAATAAATAGGACTTTAGCATGTCCAGAAATAGCCCAGGCCAAACTGCAGTCAGAATGACAATAACTCCTGGTTGAATATTTAACAAATGACCTTCTTTCTTGAATAAGACAGCTTCATTTATTTTTAACTGAAAGCCCGCTGATCATATCAAGTCATTCTTGACACCACAGAGTGTTAGAAGATACATTTGCCTTGTCTATTTAATTTAGTCAGACATTGTTTTTGAACGGTTAATTGTACTGTACATTGTATTTTTTTAAATGTCCTCCAAAATATTTTCCAGATCTGATGGAGGGGGGAACTAAATCCTAAAACACCCAATGATCCTGAGACACATCACTGCAACATATCACAAGATAATTTTAAGATGGATTTCACCTTTATTTGATTTAAACCTATCTCAATTCTGTTAATAAGGCACTGAAAGACAAGAGGGCATAATATTATGGAACATATGAATCGAGTGTTACAAGAACTACAGTTCTGTGAAAAAGTATATTTCTTCTATTTTTGCATGTTCGTAACACTTAAATGTTTCAGATCATCACACTACTTTTAATATTATACAAAAATAACGCAACTAAACACAACATGCTGTTTTTAAATTATATATTCATTTAGTGAAGGAAAAATGCTATTCAGCCCTACCTGGCCCTATGTTAAAAAGTAATTCCCTTTTAGCTGATAAATCAACGAGTGAACCAAATTGAATTGACAATTGGGTTCAATTTTACAAGCCACACCCAGGCTTGGTTACTGTTAGGGCCCTTTTACATCGGCCAATTATCGTTCCTGCTACCTGTATCCTGTGTCCCGTGCTATGCCGGTTCAAGTGCCGTTTAGAGTTGGAGTCGTGTTGTACTATATACTACACCTTCCTGGTTACACCACACCTGTTTTTATGTCAAAGTCCCATCCGAGCCTGTCTTTGCTACTATCAGAAGTTACCACAGGTACACCTATCCGAATTATTGACTTTGACTCGTATCCTGTTTGCCAGCTGCTATACCGTCAAAGCGGTACGGACCAGTGGGTCCACGCACCCAATGTGACAAGAACATTGTACAAACAGTTAAACCTGGTGGTGATAGTGTGATGGTCTGGGGCTGCGGGACGTAGATGACTTGTCATAATTGATGGAACCATGAATTCTGCTCTCTATCTGTAAATCCAGGAGGAACGTAGCTGGTTTATGCAACAGGATAATGATCTGAAGCACACAAGCAATATCATCTCTGAGAGGCTCAAAAGAAACAAAATGTTGGAGTTGCCGAGTCAAAGTTCTGACTTGAATTCCCTTCAGATGCTGTGGCAAGACCTTAAACGGGCAGTTTTTGTTAGAAAATCCTCAAATGTAATTCAAACAATTCTGCAAAGTAGAATTGGAAAAAATTCCTCCACAGTGATGAAAAAGATCATCTCAAGTTATCGCAAACATCTCATTGCAGTTTCAGTGGGGCAATTACTTATTCCCATGGATAGATTTTGAATAAAGCTTTATCCTCAATAAATGGAATAATCATTTAACAAGTGCATTTTATGTTTGAAACATGTGAAGGTGATAAATTAGCAAATATAGAAGAAATTGGGTAGGCACAGGGGCAGCTACAGCACTGTATATTGTCCTGGTGCGGGACAAATCCAAATTTAAAAAAAATAAATAAATTAAGGTGTAATGACGGGGTAGGGAGACGGACAAGTGAGCCCTAATCTACCCGCGACCCAGTCCCTGCCTACTTGCACGGCCCATCCTAGGCGACGGCGTACAACTGGGCAACAGTCCCTACACTCAATATGTGCACGACAAACAACACAAGACAGGGTATACAGAAGAGAGGGAAGTGGGGCAGTTGCCCACGGCAACACCGTGAGTAACAGGAGTAGTGAACGAGCCGAGTCAAACCAGGAAGTATGTGGTAACAAAAGCAAAGCAGAAGAATAGTAGTCAATCAAGCCAGGGTCAATATGGAGCAGGTCAAATGTAAGTAGCAGGAACAGCAGAGCCAGGAACCAGAGAGAATCACAGGCAAAGGAAAAGCAGCAAATGAAGGTATACATAGACCAAGGGCAGGAGCTAGAACCGTCTGGCCAGGCTGTGATAGGTTCTCCCACTCCTGAGCCTACCAGCCTGAGTGGTAGCAGATCGAGTCACTCTACCAGACCTAGGCACAGATGCAGACTGATTAACCACGGGCGTCGACACAGAAGCTGTGTCTGGCAAATCCTTTACAGTACCCCCCCCCCCCCCTTTTATGAGGGGCCACTGGGCCCTTCCTAGGTGGACCTGGCTTGTTGGGAAACCGAAGATGGAACTTCCTGAGCAATAACCCGGCATGAACATCCCGGGCGGGTACCCAAGTCCTCTCCTCAGGCCCGTATCCTCTCCAATGGACCAGGTACTGGAGGGAGTCTTGGACCATCCTGCTGTCCACAATCTTGGCCTGTGAGAACAGGGACTGGAGGTTTCCTCAAGGTAGCCAAGGACGGAGAGCATCTTTTCAGGAGGGAGGCATGGAACACGTTGTGTATCTGAAAGGACGGGGGTAACTCCAGCCGGAAGGAGACAGGGTTGTACGGCCCTATATACCGGGGAGCAAATTTTTTGTACGGGACTTTAAGGCGAAAATTTTTTGAGGACAGCCACACCAGATCCCCGTCCACAAACAAGGGGTTAGTAGAACGTCTCTTATCTGCCTGAGTATTTTGGATGCTCTGGGACGCCTCAAGGTTCTTCTGAACTTGGGCCCAGACTGTGCACAGTTCCCGATGAACGACATCTACCTCGGGATTATTGGAACCACCAGGTGAAACGGAGGAGAACCGTGGATTAAACCCAAAATTACAGAAAAAGGGGATGACCCCCAACGAGTTACTGACCCGTTTATTAAGGGAAAATTCGGCGAGGGGAATGAAGGAGACCCAATCATCTTGACAGTCAGAGATAAAACACCTTAAATATTGTTCTAGAGACTGATTAGTCCTCTCAGTTTGGCCATTAGTTTCAGGATGGAAGGCCGAGGAGAAGGACAGATCAATCTCCAACTTCTTACAGAAGGCTCTCCAAAACAATAAAACAAATTGTACCCCTCTGTCAGAAACAATATTGACAGGAACCCCATGGAGACGCAGGATGTGTTTGACAAACAAGGTAGCTAATGTCTTGGCATTGGGTAGTTTCTTAAGGGGTACAAAGTGGGACATCTTGCTGAAGCGGTCTACTACAACCCACACGCCTTGGGATGGAGGCAGATCGGTGATAAAATCCATGGAGATATGGGTCCAAGGTCTCTGGGGAATGGGCAAAGAACATAGTAAGCCCGCTGGTCGGGACCTGGGAGTCTTGGACCTAGAACTAGTTTCACAATCGGCGACGTAGGCCTTAACGTCTTTAAACAACCCAGGTCATCAATAGGTTCTAGAAATTAGATGTTTGGTACCCAGGAAGCCTGGATGGCCAGATAGTGCAGAGTCATGATTCTCCCTGAGGACCCTTAGCCGGAATTGCAGGGGAACAAACAACTTGTTCTCAGGAATGTTCTCGGGAGCTGAACCTTGATCAGCCGCAATTTCGGAGACTAAGTCAGAATCAACAGAGGATATGATTATACCTGGGGGCAAAACACAAGCAGGATCTTCCTCCGAAGGAGGGCTGGCCATGAAGCTACGCGACAGTGCATCAGCTTTAATATTTTTAGACCCAGCCCTATAGGTGACCACAAAGTTGAATCTTGTAAAAAACAACGCCCATCGAGCTTGTCTCGGGTTTAGCCTCCGGGCAGATTCTAGAAAAAACAGATTCTTGTGGTCGGTAAGGACTGTTACCTGGTGCCTAGCCCCCTCCAGGAAGTGGCGACACTCTTCAAATGCCCATTTAATGGCTAAGAGTTCGCGGTTGCCAACGTCATAGTTACTCTCAGTGTGGGAGAACTTCCTGGAGAAGTAGGCACAGCGACGGAGATGGGTGAGACCCCTGGTACCCTGGGACAAGACAGCACCCACTCCCACCTCGGAGGCGTCAACCTCCACGATGAACGGCTCCATTTGGTTAGGCTGAATCAGCACTAGGGCAGAGACAAAGCACCTCTTAAGGACCTCAAAAGCCTGAACCGGAGGCCAGTGGAGATCAGCACCCTTGCGAGTAAGATCCGTAAGAGGCTTAGCGATGACTGAGAAGTTAGGAATAAATCTCATGTAATAATTAGCTAACCCCAGGAAGCACTGTAAAGCCTTCAGGGAGGCAGGTTGGACCCATTCCGCCACAGCCTGAACCTTGGCAGGGTCCATGCGGAATTCGTTAGGAGTGAGGATTTGACCCAAAAATGGTATCTCCTGCACCCCAAACACACAGTTTTCAGTTTTAGCAAAGAGTTTGTTTTCCCTAAGGGCCTGGAGCACCTTCCTGACATGCTCAATGTGGGAGGACCAGTCCTTGGAAAACACAAGTATATCATCAAGGTACACTACAAGAAATACCCCCAGGTAGTCTCTTAAAACCTCATTTATGAAATTCTGGAAGACCGCGGGATCATTACACAACCCAAAGGGCATGACGTGGTATTCAAAATGACCTTCGGGCGTGTTAAACGCAGTCTTCCACTCATCCCCTTCCCTGATTCGGATAAGGTTATAAGCCCCCCGAAGATCAAACTTAGAGAACCATTGGGCCCCCTGAACCTGATTGAAGAGATCAGGAATCAAAGGAAGAGGATATTGGTTCCTTACAGTGACCTTATTCAAGCTCCGGTAATCTATGCATGGCCTAAGACCACCATCCTTCTTCCCTACGAAGATGAAGCCAGCACCTACCGGAGAAGTAGAGGGGCGGATGTAACCCTTGGCCAGGCTTTCCTGGATATATTCTCTCATGGCTTCACGTTCAGGACAAGAGAGATTAAATATCCTAACTTTAGGGAGCTTAGCTCCTGGTACCAAATCGATTGCGCAATCGTACTCTCTATGAGGAGGTAACTCTTCGGAGACTTTTTTAGAAAAAACATCAGCAAAGTCCTGAATAAACTCAGGTAGAGTGTTAACCTCCTCAGCGAGAGAAACTAAATTAATAGAAAAACAGGAAGTCATGCATTCATTACCCCATTTAGTAAGATCCCCAGTATTCCAGTTAAACGTGGGATTATGCATCTGCAACCAAGGAAGGCCTAAAACCAAATCGGACGATAATCCCTGCATCACCAACACAGAACACTGCTCCAAATGCATGGAGACAACCATGAGTTCAAATACAGGTAAAATAACCATTAGCAAGTGGAGTGGAGTCGATACCCACTACCGGGACAGGTTTAGGCAAATCAATAAATGGCATAGCTAGAGACATAGCAAATTCCACAGACATAATATTAGCAGAAGACCCTGAGTCCACGAAGGCACTGCCGGTGGCAGACCTACCACCAAAAGAGACCTGAAAGGGAAGCAAGATTTTATTAGGCTTCATATTTACGGGAAATACCTGTGCACCCAAGCGACCTCCCCGGTGGTCACTTAGGCGCGGAAGTTTTCCGGATGCTTATTCTTATGCCTAGGACAGTCGTTCACTTGATGCTTGTCATCCCCACAGTAGAAGCAGAGACCATTCTTCCTGCGAAACTCTCTACGTTGTTGGGGAGGCACGGAGGCCCCGAGTTGCATAGGTTCATCCGAGTTTTCCGTGGAAGAACGAAGCAACAGAACCTGGAGCCATCATAGGGGAGTCAGAGGAAAAGGCACAAAAACGTTCGAGTCGTCGTTCCCTGAGACGTCGGTAAAGACGTACCGCTAAAGCCATAACCTGATCTAGAGAGTCCGAAGAGGGATAACTAACTAACAGGTCTTTCAGGGCGTTCGACAGAGCCAATCTAAACTGACACCTCAGGGCAGGGTCATTCCACCAAGAAGCTACACACCACTTCCTAAAGTCAGAACAGTACGCCTCAATGGGTCTCTTACCCTGACGTAAGGTCACCAGCTGACTCTCGGCAAAGGCAGTCTTGTCAGTCTCGTCATAGATGAGCCCGAGAGTAGAAAAAAAAAATCAACAGACAAAAGTTCAGGAGCGTCAGGCGCCAAGGAGAAGGCCCATTCCTGGGGGCCGTCCTGGAGCCGGGACAGAATTATACCTACTCGCTGGTTCTCAGAACCTGAGGAGTGGGGCCTTAAACGGAAATATAGCCTACAACTCTCCCGGAAGGAGAAAAAAGTCTTCCGGTCCCCTGAGAACAGGTCAGGCACTTGAGGTGGGGTTCTAGAGGTGAGGTGGGGGGCACTACCAGGGTAGCATCACGCTGGTTGCACCTCTGAGCCAGATCTTGGACCTGTAGGGAAAGACCCTGCATTTGCTGAGCCAGGGCCTCAAGGGGGTCCATAGTGTGTCAGGGACCAGGGTAGAAAAAGTATTTGGGCCTGTGATTATGTAATGACGGGGTAGGGAGACAGAAGCTGTGTCAGGCAAATCCTTTACATAAGGTCAGGGCAAAAAAAATATTGTTTTAATCAAGTTTATGTGTTAAACAAATATTTTAAAAAAATATATGTTTTCTTACTGAAACTTTTCAGCTTGTGCTGTGTAACCCAATCAGTAGTCTCAGTATCATCAGAGGGCAAGTTTACAATGAAGGCTGCCTTTATAAACATTTGTGAAAGAATAAGTATTTCTAAAGAGCTCACTTAATTTGAGTGTGGTTCTGTCATAGGATGCCACTTTTGCAACATGTCAGTTTGTGAAATTTCTTCCCTCCTAGATATTCCACGATCAACTGTGAGTAGTATTATTGCAAAGTGGAAGCATTTAGGAACCACAACAACTGAGCCACATAGTGTTGTAAGACCATGTAAAGTTATGGAGCGGGGTTGAGACACAGTGGAAAAAAGTCACCAACACTCTGCAGTCTCAGCTGCAGAGTTCCAAATCTACTTCGGCATTAGGATCCGTACAAAAACTGTGCGCCGGGAGCTTCATGACATGGGTTTCCATGCCTGAGCAGCTGCACGCAAGCCTTACATCACCAAGCACAATGCCAAGCGTCGGATAGAGTGGCGTAAAGCACGCCACCACTGGACGCTGGAGCAGTGGAAATGTGTTCTATGGAGTGACGAATCACGCTTCTCTATCTGGCAGTCTGACGGACAAGTCTGGATTTGCCAGGAGAATGTTACCACACGGTGAACGACTGTAAAAACAAAACCGCCCAAAAGATTGAGGAATCGCTAGTTTTTTTCCTATTACACCCAAAAAATTTTTTACAGTTTCGCACTACGTTATATGGTACAATAAATGGTGCTGTGAAAATCAAAAGAACAAGCCCTCATTTGGCAATATTGATGGAAAAATAAAAAAGTTACCTTTTGGAAGGTGGGGAGATAAAAACGAAAGTGAAAATCCGAAAAAAGGCTGCGGCGGGATAGGGATAAAAGGCGGCAGCAGCATTTGTTTTTCCTGGTGGTCATAGATCAATATTATAATTAACATTTATAGAAAAATAGAAACATTAATAGGAAAAAGAGAATCCAGATATGTGAACTGTCCAAAATTATTCCACTTTTCTAAAATATTAATTTGAGATTGCACTTAAATTGACATGACATAAAATAATTCTGTTATACTAATAGTTTTTATGTCAATAGTATGATGCCAAAACAATACAGCACATCCAAAGAAAAAAGCTACCCAGCATATTAATAAAACATCACTCAATTACATGGCTGTTTAGTAGCTCACCAACCAGATAATTTATGGCCAGGCAGTTTCATATTCTTCAAGTCATTTTCTAACAAAATCATGCCAGAATATATATTTTTCCAATTTCCTGCCAGAACTTTTTTTCCAGGAATTAATCATAGGCAATCCTTGCCACAGAAACCACTAAGAAGCCTGAGTTTGTACATAATATTTAAGCTTTTTTTACGCATACATGGAATAAGTCTAATGAAACCTACAGTTTATGTAGCTACGACACAAAGCTTAACCCACTTTTATGCAATACTTCACTTCCATAATTGAAATATTTTGGCATGTGCTTAACGGAATTAATACAAGGTAGTAGGATAATAGGCCTGATGTTAAAATTATATAAGTGAAACCAGAATTGTACTTAGAGGAGAGGGGTCCTCTTCTGATGCTTGTTCACTCTGTCACACACACCTGATATACAAAACCAGGAATGTACATAGAGAAAAGGGCCGGGCCGTAACTATCGTGGTTGCAAGGTGTGCAACCAACCCTGTGCCAGGAGGGGAAGGGGGCCCGACTGCCCCAGTCATATGTGTAAGCGCCTATTTCTGTGGCAGAGTAGGTAGCCATGGTCTCCATAACTTACTCTGGAAGTCACATGCTGCTTTAGGCCTGAGGACATCAGCCTAACGTCACAGCACAGGCGGTGTAATGACGTCACTGCAGCAACTGCACTGGGCAGCAGGCAGAAGACCCAGCAGATAGTGGTAGGAATGGGTTTAGTTGTGTTTTTAAAGACAAAATTATTTTCATTGGTGCAAACTGAGCACTATTAATGGAGGATCAGGCACCTAACTACTATATGGGGCACCAATCTACTATATGGGGGCCTAACTACTATATGGGGGCCTATTTTACTATATGGAGCACCTAACTACTATATGAGGGCACCTATCTACTATATGGGGGCCTTATTATATGGGGCGCCTAACTACTAGATGAGGGCACCTATCTACTATTTGGGCACTTTATTGGGATACCTAACTACTTTATCGGGATACCTAACTACTATATAGGGCACCAAAAAAGTGAACTACTATATGTGGGCACAAAAGAGGACTTCAACTGTGTGGTGCCACTGTTACTATTTGAGTTGCATTATTACTGTGTGGGGCACTAAGTGGAGCACTATTACAGTGCAGGGCCTAAAGGCGGCACTATTAATGTTTGGGAATAGGTGGGGAGGATGCTGGAAAATCAAGGAGCTAAAGATGTCTATGTTGTAAATTCTGCAGAGAGAAGTTGTGGCGGGAAGAAGTTATCATGGCGGTCTTGCCCAGATGAAGCAGAAAAGGGAAAATTAACATTTCCAGTCTGAGAAGATGTCACCTGTAAATCACTAGATGTAACTGCACTTTAATCATTTATATCGTCTGCAGATTACTTGTGTAGGACTGATATCTACCACTATATGGTCACTGTATGGTGGTAATATTGTTCTTTGTATAGGGGTTTTCTATTCAGTAACAGTATGGTGGCATTATTTCGTATCACTATGTAGTGATAACATGTGGTCATGATGTTGCAATATTATTCAGTAACTGTATGGTGGTATTATTCAGTCACTATGTAGTGGTAATATGTGGTCATGGTGTGGAGGTATTAATCAGTAACCATATGCTGGTATTATTTTGCAAACGTGTGGTGGTGGTAATATGTGGTCATGGTGTGGCGTTATCATTCAGTAACACTACGGTGTTTCTATTCAGTCATTATCCATACATAGAAAATTGGCTTATAGCTATATTCTCTTTGAGACTCGGAATGCCACATGAAAGGAGAAAGTACCTATTGGCCACTGCAGTAGATGGAGCGGGCCCCCCTCCCTTCCATGTGCATTACAGAGGTGAGGAGTGACATTGCACAGGGATCAGGGGAGATGTGCATAATGGCACTGTGGGCACACACTGTAAGATACTATTTTCGGAAGCTGAGTGGGCCACCTCCCCCTTGGCACCCCTGTGAAGCTGGACTGGCTGCACAAGCGGTATGTCCGCCTCTTTGCCCCAAACTTATTGTCATGGAAGTTGTCACTAGAATTGAATAACAGTTCTGGACTGGGACTAAATATGCAGCCCTAGCACACAAGCCCTCACCAGATCACATGAAATATTGCCCGCCCACCCCAAAAGAAAAATAACTGTAAACTAAAGCCAATTTATGCATAAAGAAATACTGCTCAGTGTGTTCTATCCCCTTACAGGTTTAGGAAGTACATCATAAGCAGCTAAACTTGAACAATTGTAGCACTCAGAAATCATTCAAACCCCAAACCAGACAAAAAATAGAAGAAATCAGACACAGGGCGGATCCGCGGCAGTCCCTTAAATATGTAACATAACATATTTTAAACATAAAGAAAATAAAAGTGGAACATAGAAAGATCTTATCACACAGTCAAGGGCAGGCATACACTTGCTATTTCAGTCAGGGACAAGTGTACACTACTACTATATAAGTACCAATATAACCAATAATACCGCCATGCAGTGACCATATAGTGGTCAGATGCCAGTTCTACAGTGGTTCTCTGCAGAGAATCATCATGTTGCAGACCATACAATAGAATACATTACTGATAAGACAGTCTCAGGCAGAATGCATAACAATTTAAGGGGTTTCCCAGGCACAGGAAATTGTTTCTAAATCGATGTATAAAACCAAAACTAATATCTTACTAATATACTTCTTTCTTCCTAAAGCAGCTTTTGTGAGCTCAGATATAGGCATTTTTTTTAAAACACATTAACGAATCTATTGCAAAAAGGATTAAAGCACCCGAAATATATGAAAGCCATGTAAGGAGAAGCAGGGGCGTAGCTGGGGGGGGCAGACGGGGAATGTGCCCCGGGCGCAACTTAGAGGGGGGCGCCAGCGCCACCTTCTCCACTATAATTGTTCCGTGCCCGGCTATTCAGCGCTTTTGTACCAGTGAAGCGACTGGTACCTTTTGTACCAGTGAAGCTTCTGTCGATGAAAGGCGCTGATTGACAGGGAAAGTCATCCTGCCCAGCCAATCAGCGCCTTTCATAGATGCTTCATTCAACCCCCAGGAGACCTGCGCAGAAGAGAGCAGGTCTCTATGGCTGCCGGACGGCGCGGGAACGAGATTCTACATCTGGGGAAGTATACAGCAGAGCTGTGTGTACAGAGCCTGTACGTCAGCACACGGAGGCTGTACATCTCCCAAGTACAGAGCAATATGGCATCTGTGTGCTGCTCTGTAAGGTGCCATATGTATGGAGCTATTTTCTCCTAGAAACAATGCTAATAGAGAGTAGCTCCATAATACAGCTTCTGATGAAACATGCCACTGTATGACTGTATAAGATCTGAGGCATTCAGAAGTACAGTTTAGGCCTATACACTTGTATGGGTGCCAGGGACTTAAAATCAGCCCTGGCATTTTAAAGCACACAGGTCCATCACCTGTCAAATGGTCAGACTAAGGTACATTGGGCTCACCCTTTTACTATATAAAAATATTGTACGTTACTGCCGATGCTCTCTAAACCGCTGCCTACTTTTTATGGTACTCAGATATATCACACATTCTGGCAGGTTATATTTTGTCTGGAGGCTAATTTACACCTTATGGTGGATCGTATCATGGATCACTGTTTGTACATGTGTATGCAGTGTTTTTTAGTGTTTTTGTGGTGATCAAAAAAAATGGCTAGATTTTCTTTATTGGCTGGTTGTACATGCTGGTTTATTGCATCCTACTTTCCTGTTCACCTTATTATACAGTAATACTGACATACATGTATAAAGATATGAAATATTTCTTATATACAATGTAAAACCATCGCTACACCATAGCCAAGTCTTAGTATGATTATAAAATTCCACTGAACTATTTGCACACACAAATATATCTATATGTCTATATACACAAACAGTAATGTACACACGCTGCACTTACGCAGCGCCACATATATACACACATCCTTTATATACAGGCATGTAGTCATACATAATTGCACACGCACTACATACACGCATGTACAGGGCCGGCCTTTGGGGTGTGCGACCTGTGCCATCGCACAGGGCGCATCACTCCAGCAGGTGGAAGGGGGCACTGCACCAGCTCACTTCCACTGCTTGTGAAATGCCCAGGCCCGGTGACTCTGCAGCTGCCTTTCTGCCCGGGCGTTCCTTCTCTGCTCAGTTGCGTAACTACTTATGTAGCAGCCATAGCGGCTGCTAGGGGCCAAAGTGAAGGTGGGGAGTTTGTATAGCACTATCTACAAAGTGGAGGTGAGGGGCACTGTCTATAAGAGGCAGGTCGTGGCTGTATGGCACTATCTACAAAGGGGAAGTGGGGGCTGTACGGTGCTGCTTACAAAGTCGAGGTATGGCTGTATGGCCCAATCTACAATGGGGAGGTGGGGACACTGTCTACAACGGGGAGGTGGAGTGCTGTATGGCACTATCCACAAAGTGGAGGTGGGGGGCTGTATGGCACTGTTTACAAGGGGGAGGTGGGGAGGCTGTATGGCGCTTTTTACAAAGGGGAGGTGGGGGACACATTCTACAATGGGGAGGTGGGGGGCTGTATGGCACTATCTACAAAGAGGAGGTGGGGAGCTGTATGGCACTGTTTGCAAGGGGAAGGTGGGGGGCTGCATGGCACTATCTGCAAAGGGAATGTGGGGGGCTTTAGGGCACTGTTTACATGGGGGAGGTGGAGGCTGTATGGCACTATCTACAAAGGGGAGGTGGGGGGCTGTATGGTGCTGTTTACAAGGGGGAGGTGAGGGGCTGTATGGAGGTGGGGGGCTGTATGGCACTGTTTACCAGGGGGAGGTTGGGGGCTGTATGGCACTATCTACAAAGGGGTGGCGGGGGCACTGTCTACAATGGGGAGGTGGGGGCTGTATGGCACTATCTACAAAGGGGAGGTGGGCGGCTGTATGACACTGTTTACAAGGGGAAGGTGGGGGGCTGTATGTCACTATCTACAAAGGGGAGGTGGGGGCTGTATGGCACTGTTTACAAGGGGGAGGTGAGGGGGCTGTATGGCACTATCTACAAAGGGGAGGTGGTGGCTGAATGGCGCTGCTTACAAAGGGGAGGTAGGGTCTGTATGGCACTGTTTAGAAGGGGAAAGTGGGGGGCTGTATGGCGCTGTTTAGAAAGGGGAGGTGGGGGGCTGTATGGCACTGTCTACAAAGGGGATGTGGGGGGCTTGATGGCACTCTCTACAAAGAGAGGAGGTGGGGGGCTGCATGGCACTGTGTACAAGGGGAGGTGGGGGCAGTATGGCACAATCTACGAAGGGGAGGTGAGGGCACTGTCTATAAGAGGCGGGTGGGGGCTGTATGGCACTATCTACAAAGGGGAGGTGGGGGCAGTATGGCACTGTTTGAAAGGGGGAGGTGGGGGCTGTATGACACTATCTACAAAGGGGAGGTGGGGCATTGTCTACAAGGGGGAAGTGGGGGCTGTATGGCACAATCTACACGCGGGCACTATCTACAAGGGGGGGGCTGTGTGTGGCACCCAGGGAAGGAGACATTCTACTGTGGGAGCCACTAAGGGGACATTATACTGTGTAGGGGCACTACAGGGGGCAATATACTGTGTGTGGCACTTAGGGGATATTATACTGTGTGAGGGCACTAAGGGGGCATTATACTGTGTGGGAGCCACTAAGGGGACATTATACTGTGTAGGGGCACTACAGGGGGCAATATACTGTGTGTGGCACTTAGGGGACATTATACAGTGTGGGGCACTAAAAGGGGCATTATACTTTGTGGGTGCACTATAAAGGGCATTATACTGTGTGGTGGCACTAAAAAGGGCCTTATACTGTGGGTGGGTATTATACTTTTTTAAGGGGCATTTTTTTATGATGTGGTGGGGCACCGAAAGAAAATTTCAAACGCACACACGTGCACATACACTACATGTAAATTATGTACCAGAGAGCCTCTTACTTTTTTCTGTACAGTAACCTAGTTAAGAGGGCACAGCAATAGTTTACAGGAATGAGTAGGAGGTGGTTCAGCACCTCCTATGATACATGTACTTGTACATGATCAGAAAAATTGGGTTTGAATCCAGCACGGACAATTCGTTAAAATGGAAGAAGTAATTCCAAGTTTAATGGGCCAGTATGTTTGGCAAGTTAAAATCAGGAATAAAGAGCACGGCGTGACATCCTGATAGTGTGGGGAAAAAAATGTGGTAGTGGTAGATAGAAAGCCTACGCGTTTCAGACGCTCCAAGCGTCCTTAATCATGGCCATGATTAAGGACGCTCGGAGCGTCTGAAACGCGTAGGCTTTCTATCTACCACTACCACATTTTTTTCCCCACACTATCAGGATGTCACGCCGTGCTCTTTATTCCTGATTTTAACTTGCCAAACATACTGGCCCATTAAACTTGGAATTACTTCTTCCATTTTAACGAATTGTCCGTGCTGGATTCAAACCCAATTTTTCTGGTCTCGTCCACTGTGTGCCGACACAAGGATCCGTGCATGAACTTTCCTAGAACTACATCTGCATACGAAGGTGAGCTGGAGGTGCTTCTCTTTTTCTATCTGTGTACTCTACTTGTACATGATACATGTACATATGATATATGTACATTAAAATATTAATCAATTGTTTTAGTAAAATGTTAATTCCACAGTGTTGGGGGTTTGAATACAGCACTGGCGGAGCTTCATGTCATCATCGGATAAAATCTGTGAAATCTGCAATGTAGTACAGTACCCACAGTATGGCTCAGTCATATGTTATTGCTGCAAGATTTTGTCATGGTTGTGCCCGAAATCGCCGCAACATTGGATCTATTGTGTAACAAATTTGTGAAAATTATGCAAAAATGTCGTGATTTTGCGGTGATTTTGTGTAAAACACGGTGAAACTCTGTATAACAGCAGTTTTGTGAAATAGATGTAAGAGAGGTACAGTTGAGAAGCTGATCCATTATAGACGGCTGCTTCTTAGCACAGTTCACTGTGTGCTGCTAATGACATGAAATATAGTACAGCAGGCTGTCAGCAGTTCCGATCTTTCACCAGATAAAGTCTGTGTCTCTCCCCCGGTAAGAGGAACATCCTCTTTGACACTGGGTTCCGCAACCTCATCTCCTTCTTCTGTGGGCCTATCTTGCTCGTCCTTTTCCTCATTGCCAAAAGTCTCTCTGGGTGTCTGATCAACAGACACTTAGAGAGTCTCTAATTAATAAGAACTGTATAGGTGGCTACCGGTGGCCCACTATTTACATGCCCATCTAGAATTTTCCAGAAATGCCAGATGGCCAGTTTGGCCCTGATGGGTGCCATATTATGGGTCCTGTACAGACCCATGCAGTTTTTAATGCAGTTTTGTTTTTTTTGGCCAAAACCTAGAATGGATCCAAAAGGAGGGAAATGTATAAAGGAAAGGCTTATATTTGTTTTCTCTGATGTATCCACTCCTGTGTTTAACAAAAAAAAAAAATTATTAAAAAATTGCATTTGTAAATTTCAACCTAAAATCCTAAATGTTAATGTATTCCACCCAATTAATGTTTGTGTTAAATACAGAGGTTTGCATAGTCAGATTTTTTTTTTAACATATGGATCCAAAAGGTGGGAAATATATAAAGAAAAGGCTTATATTTGTCTTCTCTGATGTATCCACTCCTGTGTTTAACTACAAAAAAAAATTGCATTTGTAAATTTCAACCTAAAATCCTAAATGTTAATGTATTCCACCCGAATTAATGTTTGTGTTAAATACAGAGGTTTGCAGAGTCAGATTTTTTTTTAACATATGTCTATTCTTCTCTTGTATTCTGAAAACTTGTTGTAGCTAAGCAACCTCTATGCACGTAGTATATTATTTTCCTAATTACAATTGCCATAAACTTTACCCTATTCTGGACCACTTTAGTCACTTAGATTTCCACTTTGCAACTGGTACATTACCCTTTTATGGCCAAACCAAAATGTTAACACTTAGGGCCAAACCAATGTTTTGGCTTTACTTAATAAACCTAGCTGTTTTAGCTGACTACATATATATGTATAAAAGCAACACATCATTAAGCAGTAGAAAAAGTAATATCCCACCTATTTAATGTATTATAATTAGAAATGTAATGAACCTTGCCTTTTGTTACCAAAAAAAAAGGAAATACAAAACAGGATGCACAAGCAATATCTATAACATATAGTACAAAGATTTTCATTAAACTGTAATAGAAACTGTATTATGAACGAAGGTGGAATCTAGTGAATTATATCACAACGAGGGAACTGTCCAAAGTGAATGTATAAATCTTTACAGTGCCCTAAGTATAGTGCCATACAATTTTTATTCACAGGCAGATTTAAAAACTGGCTGGAGGGTTACTCTTCACACTTCAACAACTGCAGGTAGTTAGAAAAACTTTAGACTGGTGGGACATTTTCCCTTGATCCCTTTTCTGAGAGGCATTTCATTTGTAGCATGGGTAGAGGGTGCTGTCATTTAATTAATCAGTGTAATTTTGGGATACCGTACCGAGGGCATTCTAAAGATTTTTTTAATCTGTGGCATGCACTGCCAAATAAAACAGTGTACTTTCAATCACCTGCGTTCACTGCTTTCAGATCTTTTCCCATTATGCATTTAACCACTCTTATCCAATGAACTGTTTGGGCTTACCAGCTATGTGTGCTTACACCTCATTGATTCATCTTTGTGGTAAGTATAATATTTAAGAATTGATAGTTAGAAAGCCCTCTAAAATAGAATGTCCTGTCCCCTGGTCATGCTGTCGCTGTGTTCTGAGGAACCCCTGACCGAGTTCTGAGGGAAATCTGATTGGGAAATACTACTCTAGCTAAACCAATAAATGTATAAATGGAAAAGTTCCAATATCCATATCCATTATTTGCATTTAGCAGGATAATTTTTTTGCCAACAATGAAATCATACAGCTGGTTTTGCTAAAACACAGACAAAATGAAATTGAAAAATTTCTCGCATTTCTTGACAATGGCTATGATGCTTTTGACATGAGTAATTTTGAAAGCATCCCTTCACAAATAGAATGGAATGGCATACAATCAGGGCCGGACTGACCATCTGGCAGTTCTGTCAAATGCCAGATGAGCTGCTGCCTCTGTATAAACAAGCAATAATAAAGTGGCAGAAATGCTTATCACGTTGGATACGTGGACCCACTGGGCCATACCGCCTTGATGGTATGGCAGCTGGCCAACAGGACGCAGGTCACAGTCTATAGTTCGTATAGTGTACCTGTGGCAGCTCGGACAGTAGCAAGACAAGCTCGGTTGGGACTAGGCAGCAGGCAGATGTCAGGCGTGGTGTAGCAGGACAGGCGTGGTATACAGCACAGCACGACTTCAGCTCAGTACGGCACTTGACCAGGATAGCACGGGATACAGGTTCAGGTAGCAGGAATGGGGAACACTGGGAACTGGGAAACACTAGAAGACCATTTGCTCAGACAAACTTTGGGGTATGACAACAACGCTCAGGCATGGGAAGAAGGGGCTGAGCCCTTCTTATAGTCCAGGGTGCTCATGGGCTAATTTTGACATTAACTCAGGTGCGCGTGCTGGCCCTTTAAGAGCGGGCACAAGCGTGCACGTGCACCATACGGGACCCGGCCGAGATAAGCGGAAGTGAGTGCTGGCGTCTGCTGAGGAGAAGACTGGGGCCAGCGCTCGCAGACCCATGGCTGCGGCTGTCAGGAGTTGAGTGAGCCTGACGGCCCGCGGCCATGGACATGACACTGCTTCCTCTAACCAGAAGGATAGGGTCCGTCCACCAGCCCAGAATTGTTTATTTTACTATTTGGTGTGTGGGGTGGTGGAGCAGCATCGGTCGATTTCACAGACCTCATTCGATAAGAGAAAAATAAAAAGCACTGCTGAGTGGCTGCTGTATTCTGAGCCAACAAACAGCCACTGGACCCGGCATACAGCAGCTGCTCAGCAGTGCTGCTCTCTCTGTTACTGTCTACAGTAAACCAACACACCCCCCCCCCCCAGTAGCTGCAGAAAGTTCAGATCTGTTCACATCTGCGTTGGAGCCTCTGGTGCAGTTTCCATCAAATTTGACAGGAAAAATAGTGATAGATGCTGTGTTATTTATCCCCATTGCAGGTTAATCTCCTAGGTTTTAGTGGCGCGTGTGTGGCATGTGTTCTAGATGTGAGTGGCACATGTGCGGCATGTGTCCCAGGTTATTCATGTGTACAGTATATATGTGAGGTCCGTATATCAGGGAAGCTCCTTTCTCCCTGTCATTTCACACCGAATAACCACCTCTGTAAATTGAAAGCTGAAGGCATGCCTGGAAAGAAATAAACCAGCCAAAAATGTGTGGTACATAACTTCCCTTGATCAGACAAAGAGGAGAACTGAACTTTATTCAGAACAAAGAAACAGACAGAGGAGACACATGCCCCTCCCTCGAGATGTGGGACTTGCTTAAGTCTCATTGGCTCCTCTGTTGTAAGTTTTCCTGTACATTCTTCTGCACACTCCTCTTTGCATTCCAGGGGGCGGTGTCTTCCATAGGCGTGTTATGCAGGCTCTTTGTGCTCCATGAATCCAATCTCTTTGTGTAATATACTGAATATTTATATATATATGTAAGGATAATATTTTTCAAACAATATACATGGTAATGATCCCTGACAGTCCCCCCTAAAAATATTATTCTATCCCTGAGTCTTGCCTAGCAACCTACCACTGACCACTCGAACCAGGCCGGTAGGGGTTTTGGATTTCTTCACCAGCTTGAGACGAGCCACTCCTGATGAGTAACCCCCCTTTGTACCTGGACTTCCAAGGTGTCGGAGTGGTCCTAACTTTCCCTATTCTCCTCTGGATACAGGATGGTTGTCTTGATATAATCTACAAACCGCTGCTGGTTGTAATATATATATAATTAATCCGGTCTACATTTTACTAATGGTAACAACTGTCGCACTGTCACTTACTGTCCTAATGGGACTTTTACCCCTGCAGATATAACAGGTCATGGGCAGCACAGTGACCTTCACCTCACACCTCCACATAAAACTCCTCAGATTGTAATTTGCAGCACCGTGGCATATTTACACACATTATGATTATAAACCTCAGACATTATAAACAATAGGGCCTCAACTAATAATCATAATGCTATCACCCTCAGGTTTCGGGTCCCATCAGTTCATTGCCAGTCCTGTACACCATCGTCTTCTTCTTCTCCTGTCTTCTGCTCTTCACTGACTGTCACCCTCAGGGTAACCCACACAATTGTGGAGTCAGACTACGTTGGTGTCCAGTGGGGGAGTTATTATTACCCCCTCCTAGTCACTTACTTATCAAAACACTTGATCCTGCTGACGGATTCACTCAGGTCTTTGGTCTTTACTTTGATCTTTACTGATGTCATCAGGACTTGGTTTGGTCCTTCTCATCTGTCCGACACCGTCTCCTTTAGTTTACGTCATCAGGCTGTACATAGCACCTCATGTTGTGAGCCTGGGGTGAGATCCCACGTAGACGGATTAGTGGAGTTTTATTGTAACTACCACAAACCCTCCGTATCTGTCCTCTTCCTCCGGTAAGTTACTTGTCTGGGCGGCTGCTTAGAATTGTGGCACTGCCGTCAGTTCATGATAAACGCGTTGTACTGGCTCAGGCTTCGCCTGCCGCATCTCAGTGATGGAGTTCATCGTGTTAAAAGTCTTTTAGTTCATATTTACTGGCACTTGCTGGGGACCCCCAACTCTTGTCAATTGTTAAAATAAATACTAATCTGGTGATAACATCATCCGCATACATTATAAACGTTGTTCTAAGTACATACAATAATGTCAGGCCCTTAAATGACATCAAACACCTTTATATAATGAAAAACTTCTCTGTTACAATGGACAGGGCACCTAGAAGATGTGTAATTATTGGGTACATTTCATTTGCACTTGGTGATACCCTTTCAGCAGGATTTGTACCTTGATCTCAGCTGATTGCCTAGAACATCTCCACCTCACAGAAACATACACAGATTCCACATGTTTATCTGACAAGTGTCTCAAACCTATTTTTCTTACTCTAATCTGGTTCGTTCTACATGTGAAGGCCTCTCAAGGTCGGTTCTCTTCGGGGGAGGCGGGTATGATAAGGTTGGCACCGGTCTGCCAGGACTGTTCTGTAGGCAAATCAAACAGCTCTAACAGAATTTAGCAGCATCAGCTGTAAAGCCTGGGACATACCAATTAGATCTTACCACGTCGATCCTTGCAGTCTTGGGGCATATGTAAGGTCATACACCATCAATGCAAGTGCCATCAAGAGTGCCTTGGGTCTTACCGGTTCATCTTCCCTTATCCGTCCACATTCTGTTAGAATCTGGTTCTCACGCCTTCCGCTCCCAGTTGGACTCTTCCTGTGAAGAACAAGCTTTTCATAGCCTAATCAGTAATTGATCTTAATCAGATAATTAACTTGAAGGAGAACATTAACAATGACAGATTTATTTTAAATGTTCACACTGGTCAGTAACTAAAACTTACAAACTGATTCTTCTTCTTTATATACATACACATATACACTGCACAGAATTCTCTGCTCTAAAATTTCCCTTTCACAACAAAAATAAACAAATGAAAATGTTTTCAAATGGGAATATTCCGCTTCTGTACCTTTTATCTGACGCATGACTCTAATAGTCCAATGCTAAGGCTGGTCTATAACTTTACATAAAACTTAACTTCAGAATTTAATATTCCCACAACACTTCTTAAATACAGTTATTAAACAAACTAACTTTGGGACAACGTCTAGAGAACTGCTAACATCTTATTGTACAAACATCAGGTCAATACTTGGGATAACATTGTTCCCCTGTCACTTACACACAACGTCTGCAGTGGGGAAAATACAGGCCGGGCTTCAGGACCCCCCCCCCCTCCCCCTGAGATCAGATCTACACACACGAGCACATTGTCATACACTTCTACCTTGGGTAGTTGTATGTTCTGCAGTCGCTGGGACTGTTAATCTGGCCGGGCTGCACTATTCACAGGTACCTTTGTTGTTTTACCTATGTCATGCCGTGCGCACATCATGCCGGCTGCTACAAACCTAGTGGTGGCATTATTGTATCCAGGGACAAGCCAATTTACTGACACCTGGCTGCATATATCCTTGTTGTCAGGTCTGTCTTCTCTCGCTCTCTCAATTGGCTTACCCGATGATCCAATAAAGTTCCTACTACCAATGGGCCCATAATTGTGGGCGATGCCAAAAGCGTACCTAGAGTCAGTGTAAATGTCGGCCGTCTTACCTTCTGCCAGGTTACAAGCCTCAGCGAACACCTTCAGCTCCGCTCCTTGAGATGAACAAGAAGGTGAGAGTGGTTTCTGGGTAATTTACCTGGTGCCTCGTATCCTGTCTTGTACATACTGTATAATAAAATATCTCTTTATTACAAATTTACATTAGAAACCCATGTCACATATAGATATAACATCTCAAAGGGGTGGCATCTTCATCCTCTAAAATAAAACCAAATGTTATACACTTCTCCACACTCATCTGATAATCCAGAATACTTTGAGAATCTCACTTTTATCAGGTTCTGCAAATACTTGATTAATACAAAAACAAATAAAAATAAAACATTCCTAAAAACTTTACATCAAATTAACAATGTCCAGACAAGTTTTTTATTTTTTTTCTTCTCCCCCATCTAAATCTGTAAAGACTCATCTGTGAGTGACGTCACCTCTGCCTCCTGTGTAACTTTGCTGGAGGGGGATGGTCTCTTACACATTTTAGATCTCCTGAAACCAAATTAATTAACTCAAAACAAACCAAAATTGTACCTGATCAGTTCCTTCACCATTCCCCCCTTTGTGGACTCTGCAAAAGTAATGTAGCAGAGTTCAAAACTACATCTCAACATAACACTAGTTTAACCCCCTGTAATGTACAACAGCCTGAAACAAAAATGACTTTTTCCTGACAAATACATTTGATCTTTACAATGATATAACTCATGTGTGAAATCAAAAAAACAAAACAATTGTAGTTAGTTATTCAATAAAAACAGAAAATATTATATCTGATAACATTAATTACTGCAAACCAATAAACTGTATATAAAAATAGGGAACGGTGGGGGCACATACATTTTCAAAACCCCGTGTCTCACAGTATCTGTAGTTTAATACATCTGAATTATCAAAACACATGAAATCTGATCACATCATAACACATAAATATCGTAACTTTTATAAACAACAGCGCATGCGCAAAGAGAAGAAATTTATTTATGTTTGTAGACATTACTGATATATATATCTAGCAGTGCATATTGTAATCCCTTTGTCCCATCAGCCCTGCAGACTGCACCCAGTCAGCCCCCCTCCTTCACCCAAACACAGCACACTACAGGGGGGAGGGAGGGGGTCACACACTCACTTCTCACAGCGTCTAGTCTCACAATCTTAACACTTTCAATGCCGGCAAAACAACATACGTATCTGCAATCATTCATCACACCATTGTATAGGAATTATCTACGTTCAAAACATCAAACATATAATCTGTAACAGTGTACAATTTGTCGGCCACCATCTCTATATTATGATGACGTGTTGCTTCATCAGTGAACAGCGTCTAGCATGGAACCTAAAAAATAGAAGACACTACAAATGACAAAATTAACAAGGCGATTATTTCATACTGATTTGGTTGGGCCGGGCGTGGCCACATCAGGGGCAGGGGGGGGCAGCCTCTCCCATTGGAAACACAGTGCGCAGCTGTGAAGGGGGGGTGGTTTCCCACCCACAATGAGGACACACTCAACATGAGGTACGGACACCATTACCGGGCGTCGGCTGGTCCTGTGTTTTCTAATACATATAACATACAATACCTTTCTTATTCCTAACTTCCTCTTCTCTTCGCTTCATTAAATCATATGCCTAACAGCCTATATTATACACGTAATTTATATAACCATTTTCGGTCAACGACTCCCAGGCCTCGCCGGAAATATTAAAATTCCTCAGACTACAGCCTCCGGTCCGCCGAAATATAATTTTTATTTAGACTCTCCGGCTTCGCTGGAAATATTAAAATGTCACAGTCTAGCTCTCCGGTCTCTTATATAATATTATTTAGACTCTCCAGCTTCGCTGGAAATATTAAAATCCCAGTCGATAACTCTCCGGTCTCTTATATAATCTTATTTAGACTCTCCGGCTTCACTGGAAATATTAAAATCCCAGTCGATAATGCTCCGGTCTCTTATATAATCTTTTATCTGGTCCCTAATTACCCAGAGGATGGTTAGCCGGGCGCGACTAAGGTCTCACAGGTTTTTTTTACCCTCACAGCGGAAAATATCACCTCTGTCGCCTGAGATAATCCAGGAAATCAACAAAAGGGTTCTACAGATCGCCACAAGACTGTCCACTAACACAGATAAGACGAAGATTTATAAAATCAATTCGCTTACCGTGTTATTGCGGAGGTGATTAAATTCCTTCAGTGGGCAACTTTGAGTCCTCTGTTTCACCCTGTGATTGTCGGTTGTCCGGATTTTGATATTTCCTCGAGTGAGGTCCTGTTCGGGCGCCAAATGTCAGGTCCGTATATCAGGGAAGCTCCTTTCTCCCTGTCATTTCACACCGAATAACCACCTCTGTAAATTGAAAGCTGAAGGCATGCCTGGAAAGAAATAAACCAGCCAAAAATGTTTGGTACATAACTTCCCTTGATCAGACAAAGAGGAGAACTGAACTTTATTCAGAACAAAGAAACAGACAGAAGAGACACATGCCCCTCCCTCGAGATGTGGGACTTGCTTAAGTCCCATTGGCTCCTCTGTTGTAAGTTTTCCTGTACATTCTTCTGCACACTCCTCTTTGCATTCCAGGGGGCAGTGTCTTCCATAGGCGTGTTATGCAGGCTCTTTGTGCTCCATGAATCCAATCTCTTTGTGTAATATACTGAATATAATATTTTTCAAACAATATACATGGTAATGATCCCTGACATATATGGCAGCATTATTTATGTGTATAGTGTAAACATCATTCATGTGTGCAGTATATAGTGGAATTTTTCATGTGTATAGTACAGGGTGGGCCATTTATATGGATACACCTAAATAAAATGGGAATGGTTGGTGATATTAACTTCCTGTTTGTGGCACATTAGTATATGGGAGGGGGGAAACTTTTCAAGCTGGGTGTTGACCATGGCGGCCATTTTGAAGTCGGCCATTTTGTATCCAACTTTAGGTTTTTCAATGGGAAGAGGGTCATGTGACACATCAGACTTATCGAGAATTTCACAAGAAAAACAATGGTGTGCTTGGTTTTAACGTTACTTTATTCTTTCATGAGTTATTTACAAGTTTCTGACCACTTATAAAATGTGTTCAAAGTGCTGCCCATTGTGTTGGATTGTCAATGCAACCCTCTTCTCCCACTCTTCACACACTGATAGCAACACTGCAGAAGAAATGCTAGCACAGGCTTCCAGTATCCGTAGTTTCAGTTGCTGCACATCTCGTATCTTCACAGCATAGACAATTGCCTTCAGATGACCCCAAAGATAAAAGTCTAAGGGGGTCAGATCGGGAGGCATTTCTTCTGCGGTGTTGCTATCTGTGTGAAGAGTGGGAGAAGAGGGTTGCATTGACAATCCAACACAATGGGCAGCACTTTGAACACATTTTATAAGTGGTCAGAAACTTATAAATAACTCATGAAATAATAAAGTAACGTTAAAACCAAGCACACCATTGTGTTTCTTGTGAAATTCTCGATAAGTTTGATGTGTCACATGACCCTCTTCCCATTGAAAAAACTAAAGTTGGATACAAAATGGCCAACTTCAAAATGGCGGCCATGGTCAACACCCAGCTTGAAAAGTTTCCCCCCTCCCATATACTAATGTGCCACAAACAGGAAGTTAATATCACCAACCATTCCCATTTTATTTAGGTGTATCCATATAAATGGCCCACCCTGTATATATGATGTCATTATTCATGTGTTTAGTATATATAGCGGCGTTATTCATGTGTACAGTTTATATTGGTGATATTTATATGAACAGTATATATGGCACATTCTTCGAGTGTATAGTATATATAGAATTATTATTCATTTGTACAATATATATGATGGCATTGTTAGTATACACAGTATATGCCGTATGGACACATGTTATATATCCTGTTGGTGTATGGTATGTTATATTTATCGCACACATATATTTTTTACATTTCTGTAATATTTTATTTATTGCTTTAATTTTAAATATGATTGGGGAGAGTCCATTTCCGGGTATTGCCACCATCTCCGGTAGGTCTCCATTCCTGCTGTGCTCCTTCTGTACTGCTCAAACATTTTCTAGCAGTTAATCAGACACTGTTTCTATATGAAAGTTGTGACCGGTGTATACATTCAGCTCATCACATGCTGCTCCTATTTAGCAGTTTTGTGGTATTTTATTGATTTATGAAATATCTGAGTATCACAAAAGGAACGCAACATTTCAAGGAGCATCAGAAACAATGAAAAATGTTCTTATAAAGCTGAAGACTGCAAACATATTGCATGGACAGCGGTGGGCCTGTGTGCTTTAAAATGCCAGGGCTGATTTTAACTGTTTCCCGACCGTGGCTGTATATAAACGTCCGGCGGTCGGGGTCTTTAAAACTGGCGCCATAGAGTTTTTACGGCACGGGTTTTAGCTTGCTGCCCGAGCAATCGGCCAGCTGAATGTCTGGTCCCTTGCAGTCAGTGACTACCAGGGACCCTGAGTAGAAGATAGAAGCAGCTGTCCATATGCATAGAATGAGCGCTGTGCATATGCATATAAGTCGCGCCACTGACTCTATTGGTCACTTGATCAACCATTGCCATTAGTGGCAGGCTACTGTTAGGTCTAACTATAAGAGGGCTGATTTCACCTGTAACTAGGGCTGCTGTGAAAAAATAAAGTCCCCCAAATATCTTTTATGACCTTTGGGGGACAGATCATAATAATAAAAAAATATAAGTAAAAAAAAAAGGTGCAAAAATACTTAATAATAAATACCCATAAAATACCCTCCTAAAAAACGTTCCCGCCCACCAATCATTGTCGGAACACTATCCCTGACCCAATTACCCTAAAATAGACATGTAATATATCAAAATTTACGGTAGACAATGATGATCACAAATAAAAGTCTACTTTAAGGTAAAACTATATTATTACCAGAAAAAAATAGCTGAAATATAAAAAGGCATATTTTTTTTACTATTATTGCCTAGAAATTTTAAAATAGCAACAAGGATGTGTATAAAAATGATAAAAACAGAAACCTGCATTGTCTACGAAAAATAAATCGCAATAATCACATCGCTTGCCCAACATATAAAAAAGTTATAGCTGTTTAACTAATGCGTGCTAAAAATGGCTAAATGGTGTCTGGTCCTGAAGGCTCAAAATACCATTGTCCTGAACCAGTTAAGTCCCAGTCCTGACCTGTATACAATACAATAGTGCAATTGAAATACATTTTGCTGATCTGTGCCTAAAATAGCCCCATACTTTTTTTAAGCATTTCTTTATTTGTTTTAACATATAAAAACAATCACACCAAGTATCTTTATGTAAGAGACCTCGTGAGCTTCCTCAAGGAATTTGGGTATAGACTACAACAGACTAACAGACTAATTTAACTTACTCTTTGATCTGGAGTGCTGTTCGAATCTATGCTTTCTACAACAAATGTCAGCCAGTAAGCCTCCTGTCCACCTTCTGTTTTACTCCCCCTATTATCTATAACCCATGTTATATGACTGAAATGGCAGCTCTACCAATGGCGAGCCGAGTCTGTATGAGCCCCTTTAGAATTCCCCTTCCATTGAAAGGGAGTTTTATTAATTTAGTTAAATTCAAGATAAGAATACGTATCGTCTTCACCATCTTCTTTCCCAGTAATCTTGCCTTAATTTCCATGGCCATTTCACATTACTTTCTTTTTTACTATTTTTATATATTAAAACATATCCTATAACTTTGTTTACCAGATTTTTCCATACACTGATTGATGAAGTCTGCACGGACCCTTAGATTCTTGCCAGCACCAGTCTTGCCATAAACACCAGCTTGTAAATTACCCCAACTTTTATTATGTTCCCACTGATTTCTTCCACTTTGCCAAGGACTGCGCAGGAGAATTAATCATAGATCTGGGTATCCAAGATATCTTCCAGGATATCGAATACTCCACTCCAATAAAACCCAACAATTCCATTAAATGTGTTCTAAGTCCGCCCTTTCTTCCCCAGGTCTATTGTACTTTGCTTCACACCCGTTCTATGTACACTGACGAAAATACAATATAAGCGAATCAAGAACTGTGTTACTCTATGAGAGTTAGATTTCAAAAACTTCTTCTCATTTTATAGAATATTCCCCCAGAACTTAAGTGTTTTTAGTCCAATTGTTATCTCCCATTTTCCCTTAGCCTGAGTTTGTAAAGACTTTGCATCTTTCTCCAAAAATACATTATAAATCTGTGCCAAAATCTTACTTTTGGTGATATTTTAAAAATTTGTGTAAGCACCTTCTCTATAATAAAAATGAACTTCCTTCTGTCTATCATGGCTTCTACTGTGTACAAACATTAACACCTGTTGACTAACATAATTCCTTATACTCCACAAACACAGTCCCCTTAAAAAACTGGGTATCTCTAGGGATACCGCTAATCACCCAATACTGTACATCCCCTATTTTTGTAATTTCCCCAAAGGATGGGTTGTATGGGAGTGGAGTAAATTCAAATGAGCCTTCTTCTCCAAAAATTCTCCTTACATCTTTCCAGGCTTTTATTGGCAAATTCAGTAGACGACTATTTTTCTTACTCTCATCTAAGTATATTTACAAAATATCAAAGAGTTTTGATACAAGCCACTTTGTCCCCTCCATTTGACTCTTTGAGAAATCATTTGATCGCCATTTACTGGTTCCAGATCAATTCCTTCGTTACTCTTTACATTTTTTTTAAAGATCTTCCAGTCAACGCATATCGGTGTACTGCACAGGACGTACAAAAGCTGTGGTAACAGAAATTTTACCAGATACCTATTTTATTCCTAAATTTCCCCTACAGTTGTACCACATTTAACTCAACATACCGCTTTTGATGAGCGAGAGCCTTATCCCGAGGTATTTAAAGTTCCCATCTTTGTTTTTTTGTAAGTCTGTCTCGATGGGTCCCACCTCCATTCGCAAGGCAACCATTTCATCTCTAGGCCTGAGATTTTCCCAAATGCTTCAAACATAATCATTAAGTGGCTCATGGATTTCCTCTGTATTATTCAAGAAGACAACAATATAGTATGCATACAGCGAAATAATGTCTGCTTTCTCAAAGTCTAAACTCCCCCTTATACACTACCGTTCAAAAGTTTAGGGTCACTTAGAAATTTCCTTATTTTTGAAAAAAAAGCACAGTTTTTTTCAATGAAGATAACATTAAATTAATCAGAAATACACTCTATACATTGTTAATGTGCTAAATGACTATTCTAGCTGCAAACGTCTGGTTTTTAATGCAATATCTACATAGGTGTATAGAGGCCCATTTCCAGCAACCATCACTCCAGTGTTCTAATGGTACATTGTGTTTGCTAACTGTGTTAGAAGGCTAATGGATGATTAGAAAACACTTGAAAACCCTTGTGCAATTATGTTAGCACCGCTGTAAACAGTTTTGCTGTTTAGAGGAGCTATAAAACTGACCTTGCTTTGAGCTAGTTGAGAATCTGGAGCATTACATTTGTGGGTTCGATTAAACTCTCCAAATGGCTAGAAAAAGAGAGCTTTCATGTGAAACTCGACAGTCTATTCTTGTTCTTAGAAATGAAGGCTATTCTATGCGAGAAATTGCCAAGAAACTGAAGATTTCCTACAACGGTATGTACTACTCCCTTCGGAGGACAGCACACAGGCTCTAACCAGAGTAGAAAGAGAAGTGGGAGGCCCCGCTGCACAACTGAGCAACAAGACAAGTACATTAGAGTCTCTAGTTTGATAAATAAACGCCTCACAGGTCCTCAACTGGCAGCTTCATTAAATAGTACCCGCAAAACGCCAGTGTCAATATCTACAGTGAAGAGGCGACTCCGGGATGCTGGCCTTCAGGGCAGAGTGGCAAAGAAAAAGCCATATCTGAGACTGGCTAATAAAAGGAAAAGATTAATATGGGCAAAAGCACACAGACATTGAACAGAGGAACATTGGAAAAAAGTGTTATGAACAGACGAATCGAAGTTTGAGGTGTTTGGATCACACAGAAGAACATTTGTGAGACGCAGAACAACTGAAAAGATGCTGGAAGAGTGCCTGACGTCATCTGTCAAGCATGGTGGAGGTAATGTGATGGTCTGGGGTTGCTTTGGTGCTGGTAAAGTGGGAGATTTGTACAAGGTAAAAGGGATTTTGAATAAGGAAGGCTATCACTCCATTTTGCAACACCATGCCATACCCTGTGGACAGCGCTTGATTGGAGCCAATTTCATCCTACAACAGGACAATGACCCAAAGCACAACTCCAAATTATGCAAGAACTATTTAGGGAAGAAGCAGGCAGCTGGTATTCTATCTGTAATGGAGTGGCCAGCACAGTCACCAGATCTCAACCCCATAGAGCTGTTGTGGGAGCAGCTTGACCGTATGGTACGCAAGAAGTGCCCATCAAGCCAATCCAACTTGTGAGAGGGGCTTCTGGAAGCATGGGGTGAAATGTCTCCCGATTACCTCAGCAAATTAACAGCTAGAATGCCAAAGGTCTGCAATGCTGTAATTGCTGCAAATGGAGCATTCTTTGACGAAAGCAAAAAGTTTGAAGGAGAAAATTATTATTTCAAAAAATCATTATTTCTAACCTTGTCAATGTCTTGACTATATTTTCTAGTCATTTTGCAACTCATTTGATAAATATAAGTGTGAGTTTTCATGGAAAACACAAAATTGTCTGGGTGACCCCAAAGTATTGAACGGTAGTGTATATGCCTTTTAAGTGGTGGCTACCTTTCCTTGCCGTTCCTGTTGAAATCCTTTTTCATCCCCTTGTATTGCCCCATACAGAAAACCTGTATTTAATTTAATCCCCTTTATTTTTTTATTAAGACCTCATAGCAAAACATTGGTATGAATACAAAAGCGTAAAATTCAGAGAGTTGCACATAGCATGTAATACAATAGTACCAAGTGTACAAGGCCAGTTATTAACAAAAAAACAGATGGATAGGCCTATGAGCTGGTATGAGGGTTGGCTATCCAAGAACTCCACACCTTCATAAATTTATCAGGACATCCACGTGCTTCATAAGTTAGTTTAAAAAGTGTCAGGGTAGCGTTTACTAACATAATCCATGCTGGCACTGTAGGAACCTTAGGGTGTTTCCAATGCAGAAGTATAGTTTTCTTGGCGTAAAATAATAGGGGCATCGTGAGAGACCTAACCGCCAAAGTAGGTATAAGTCCTTCCACCAATAATAAAAGGCAAGTTCTGGGTTCTAGTATACGAGGGAGTCCTAGTTTAAGCTCGAGAAATTCCAGTACTTCAGTCCAGAAATTATTAATAATTGGAAACTCCCAGAACATATGTAGGAAGGAGCCCTCAGCTTCTTGGCTTAATCTCCTTTAGTTACTTCTCATGTGCATGCAGCAATGTGAGCCAATAAGATACGGCATTCTCTACGATATAATCCTTTAGAAAATATTAATTACACTCTCACCGATACATGGTCAGAGACACTTCTGTTTTCATAGATCACATCTTAAACCAAAGGGATTATTAATTTATTGCCCAGCACCATGTCTATTCTAGAAAAGTCTTGATGCCTGGGACTGAAGCATTAGAACTCCCTCTTGTTTGTATACCTATTAATAGCTCTATACTTAAATTTAATTGGGTATTATGCAATGATCCGTGATTTTCAGGGTCAAAAAGTGTACGCACTGTTAAAACACTAGAGTAGCAAAGAGTTGGCAGCTGGCGGTAACAACTTTAACAGTCTTTTACAGAAATGGGAGATTATCTGTGAATATACTTTAGGGAGATCACAAACCCTGAGGTCACAAAAATCAGATTTTGATGGGATGTTAAAAATAGTCTGGAAAATCTGCAAGTGCAGTGTGACGTCAGCCTTGCATGTGGCAGACTAAGAATTTTCTTCTAAATGCGTCAATAGTGGTATGTGTCTCTTATTATTTCTTAAGCAAGTTTTTTTTTTTTGGTGCAATATTTATACTGCCAAACCAATCTGATTAGCTTCTATTAGGATGTAAGTTCTAGACTGGACCTGGGTAAGGCTGTGGATGTGGTGTATCTAGACATTTCAAAGGCGTTTGATACTGTGCCGCATAAAAGGTTGGTATATAAAATGAAAATGTTGGGACTGGGGAAAAAATATGTGTACTTGGGTTAACAACTGGCTCAGTGATAGAAAACAGAGGGTTGTTATTAATGGTACATCCTCACAGTGGGTCACAGTTACCAGTGGGGTTCCACAGAGGTCAGTATTGGGCCCTCTTCTTTTTAACATGTTTATTAATGACCTTGTAGAGGGTTTACAGAGTATAATTTCAGTATTTGCAGATTATACTAAGCTCTGTAAAGTAATCAACACAGAGGAGGATAATGGAATACTACAGAGGGATTTGGGGAAGCTGGAGGATTGGGCAGAGAAATGGCAACTGAAGTTTAATGTTGATAAATGTAAGGTTATGCACTTCGGCCAAGGAAACAAATTTTACAATTATGCATTAAATGGTAAAATACTGGGCAAAACTTTTACTGAAATAGATCTGGGGATATTGGTGGGCAATACATTTACCTTTAGCAACCAGTACCAGGCAGCTGCTGCCAAGGCAAATAAAATGACGAAATGCATCAAAAGAGGCATAGATTCTCATGACAATATTGCCTCTATATAAATCACTAAACAGACCACACATGGAAAATTGTGTACAATTTTGGGAACCTGTGTATAAGAAGGACATGGGTGAACTAGAACGGGTGCAAAGAAGGACGACCAAGGTAATTAAGGGAATGGGCGGATTGAAGTACCAAGAAAGGTTATCAAACTTGGGGCTATTAAATTTAGAAAAAAGACGGCCTAAGTACAACGTACAAATATATTGTTGGATAGTACAGAGATCTTTCTAATCTTTGTCACGGAGCGGGTTAGTGGACCCACTAGGCCGTACCGCCGCAGCGGGGAGGCAGCTGGCCAAACCGCAGAAATACAATGTCCCGCACAAGGGTACCCGCAGGCTCCCCTTAGCCACGCAGCGCGCTGATACAAACTTTGTATGTGCCGTAATGCCAGCACTTCCTGATTACAGGCATGGTTTGTTTAGACGTCACAGTCACATGGTACACTGAGTATACCATTTGACTGTGACGTCACGTGAGGGGGCGTTCCAGCCACTGTGGAAGAGCATGGAAGACTGCAGATGAGCTGCAGAAGGGGCCCATAATGTATGTGTGTTATATTGTACTGTCTGTTGTATTGTACTGTCTGTGTTTGCGGTCGAGAGAGGAGAGGGGGGCTTTAAATTACAGGCCCCCGTCTCCTCTGTCACCGCAAACACAAACTGCATGACACAATACATTACAAATTGTGGGTCGCACTCTCCCTGGGGGTTCTGGTGAAGACCTCTGGGGGGTCACGAACCATTCACTGAGGTCCTGCTTCCAACTGTATTTGCGTCCTCAGGACGCAGATCCAGTTGAATTTAATCCTAGAGCAAGAAGCTGACGGCTCCTTCCTCTAGCATTCACTGTGCCATGAGCTATTAGCGTCTCGGCGCAGACAGGCGCGATTTAGTGATGTCATCGGGCCTATCTGCGCCGAATCACTCAACACAGGGCAAAGAAGGAGAAGGATCTCCTCCACCCGTCGTGGGAACGGGAATAGGTAAGTAACTTTATTATTTTTCTGTTATGCACATATGGAGGAATTATACTGTATAAGGAGGGGGGCTAATATGGTGGCAGTAATGAGGGGCATTATACTGTATGGGGGGCTGATATGGTGGCAGCTATGAGGGGCATTATACTGTATGGGGCTGCTATGGGGGCATTATACTGTGTTGGGCAGCTATGAGGGAAATTATACCATATGGGGTATGCATTGGGGGCATTATACTGTCTGGGGGGCTGATATGGTGGCAGCTATGGGGATATTACACTGTAGGGGGACAGCTATGGGGGCTTTATACTGTGTGGGGCAGCTAAAGGGGGCATTATACTGTATGGGGCTGCTATGGGGCAATATACTGTATGGGGGCATTATACTGTTTGGGGAATATAAGGAGGGAATTATACTGTGTGGGGGCAACTATGAGGGGCATTATACTATATGGGGCTGCTATGGGGCATTATACTGTGTTGGGCAGCTATGAGGGACATTATACCATATGGGGTCTGCTATGGGGGCATTATACTGTGTGGGGCAGCTATGAGGGGCATTATACTATATGGGCAGCTATGGGGCATTATACTGTGTTGGGCAGCTATGAGGGACATTATACCATATGGGGTCTGCTATGGGGGCATTATACTGTCTGAGTGGCTGATATGGTGGCAGCTATGAGGCATTACACTGTAGGGAGACAGCTATGGGGGCTTTATACTGTGTGGGGGCTGCTGAAGGGGGCATTATACTGTATGGGGCTGTTATGGGGGCATTATACTGTATGGGGGCATTATACTGTGTGGGGCAGCTAAGGAGGGCATTATACTGTGTGGGGCAGCTATGAGGGGCATTATACTGTATGGGGCTGCTATGGAGGGCATTATACTGTATGGGGCATTATACTGTATGTGGCAGCTATGGAGGCATTATATTGTATGGGGCTGCTATAGGGGCATTATACTTTATGTGGGCATTATACTGTGTGGGGACAGCTATGAGGGGCATTATACTGTATGGGGTCTGCTATGGGGGGCATTATACTGTATGGGGGCATTATACTGTGAGAGGGGGTAGCTATGGGAGCATTATACTGTGGGGGGTAGCTATGGGAGTATTATACTGTATGGGGGCAGCTACGGGGAGCATTATACTGTATGGGGGCAGCTAATGGGGGGCATTATACTGTGGGGGTGGCTATGGGGGGAATTATACTGTGGGGACTGTTGGGCAAGGCGGCTGGCCATAGGCGCGGCAGGGGTCTTGTGGTGTTAGGGAGGGGTAGGGGGGCCCAAGGTGAATTCTTGCACCAGGGCCCATGAGACTTTAGCTACGACCCTGGTGCTGTGGTTCCTTCACATTTTTCCCTGCATAGCAATGCTCTCACCCACCCGCTGTACAGAGAATTGCTGCTCTGCCCCACTGCACCTTTCACTTGAATGAGGCTGTGCTGCAATTTGCTGGGTAGCATCACTGTGCAAGAGATATGCCAACGGGACCTTTGTGTAGTCCGAACCTGCAGTCATGTGTTCCTTTACACCCTCCCCTTGCTAAACTAGAGACAGCAGAAGGGGCAAATGGAATGGAATAAAATATGAATGCTATAAAGTATAACATTACATTCAGACTTAGTAGAATTATTCTGCTGCAGATTTTGTCCCAAATCTTCAATAAAATCTGCATGTGTAAAAAGCGGAATCGCTGTGGATTTCACCCTGTGCATTAAGATTTGAAAATCTGCAACATGCCTTATAATCAGTGCAGGCTTTTTTTGCTTTGCGTGAATGAGGTTTTCAAAACCCCATTCATTAGTATTGTTCTGTAATTTGTTGCGACTTTTTTGTGTGCCATCCAGAAAGAAAATATGCCCCAAATGCGCCTCTTTTGAACATGGTGGTAAAGACTCAGATACCCAAATAAGCAGACCTAATTATATCACATAGTCACATATTAAAGTTGAAAAACAAATACAGTATGTCTATCTTAGTATGTCTAAACCAGGTGTCCTGTATTATTGATCCAGAGAAATTAGGTAATCGATATTTTTATTTATTTAGGGAAAAACAATTTCTTCCTGACTAAATATGGCAGTCAGACTAATAGATTATATGGACAGCGTGTAATATTATTTCTTTCTAGAATGACACCCACACCTGCACTTTTTAAGTGTAAATAGTAAACCATTACAACATCCTGGGCCAGAGAATTGCCCTACTCTTACTGTATAATATTATTTTTGCATTAATTCTATGCCGTGGTCATTGGGTACATAGTCCCTTTACTGTGACATCACTTTGTGCATTATCCCAATAATGTGACAACTATTTGCATGATACATAAGCTGTAGCTTTACTGCATTGTGTTTGTACTTTAAAATCACTTAATGCATAATCCTTGTACTGGGACATCACTGTGAGCAATATCTTTGTACTGTGACATTATGATTTTGCATCGGATTTCACCCTTTGCATTGCAGAAAAGTCTCCCGCAAGATTCCATATATACAATGCATTTGGAAAGTCTTCAGACCCCTTCAATTTTTTCACATTTTATTATGTTCAGGCCTTGTGCAAAAATAAAAATAAATTAAAATTTTTCCCCCATTTTTCTGCACTCAATACCCCATAATGGTAAAGTGAAAACAGAATTTTAGTAATCTTTGCTAATGTATTGAAAAAGAAAAACGAAATATTGCATTGACATAAGTCTTCAGACCCTTTACTCAGTACTTAGTTGAAGCAATTTTTGGAACATATTTCTTAATAATTCTTGGGTAGAATGCACATCTGGATTTGGGGATTTTCTGCCATTCTTCTCTGCATATCCTCTCAAGCTCTGTCAGGTTGGATGGGGACCGTCGGTGGACAGCCATTTTCAGGTCTCTCCAGAGATGTTCGATTAGGTTCAAGTCAGGGATCTGGCTGGGCCACTCAAAGACATGCATAGAGTTCTCCCTCAGCCACTCCTGTGTTGTGTTGTGTTGGCTGTGTGCTTAGGGTTATTGTCTTGTTTGAAGGTGAACTTTTGGCTAAAGGTACTAAAACATAACAAAAACAATATAAAGTTGGTACCACCGTGATTGTACAGATCCGCAGAATAAAGGTAATGTGTCATTTTCACCCTACAGTGAAGATCGTGGAAACGAAACCTATAAGAAAATGGCAGAATTGCTATTTTTTTCCAATTCTACCCCATTCTGAATTTTTTTCCAGCTCCCCAGTACATCACATATAATATAAAATAGTACCATTAGAAAGTACAATGTATCCCGTAAAAATTAAGCCCTCATATGGCTGTGTCAACTAAAAAAATATAAAAGTTATGACTTTTTGAAGGCGGGGAGGAAAAAACAAAAGCATAAAAACTAAAATTTGTCTGGTCCTGAATGGATTAAGAATTATGGAGACCACTGTACTCTTGGGAACTTCAAGTGCACCCTTCTCCAGATCTGTGCCTCCACACAATCCTGTCTCTAAGCTCTACCGGCAGTTCTTCCCTACTCCTGGCTTGGTTTTTCCTCTGATATGCATTGTCAGCAGTGAGACCTTATATAGACAGGGGTGTGCCTTCCAAATCATGTCCAATCAAATTAATTTACCAAAGGTGGACTCCAATCAAGGTGTAGAAACATTTCGAAGATGATCTAGAGAAACGGGAGGCCCCCAAGAGCTAAATTTCATGTGTCATAGAAAATGGTCTGAATACTTATGTCCATGCAAAATGTTAATTTTTAATTTTTAATAAATTCGCAAAAATTTCTATAATTCTGTTTTCACTTTGTCATTATGGGGTATTGAGTGCAGAATGATGGGGGAAAATCTTGAATTTTTTATTTTAGCAGGAGGCCTCAACATTCCAAAACGTGAAAAAAGTGAAATTGTCTGGAGAAGTTCCGAATGCACTTTATCCAACATAGGGCAAGCTGTATAATTTGTGCACGTTTTTTCATCCCAGTGTAAATGGGGTTGTGTGAAACCCCAATCACTTGTATCGTACTGTCATTTGTTGCGATTTTCTGATGTGGAATCCTCCCATTTTGAACATATCCTAATCTCACGTATATGTTTTTATATGCAACTTATAGCTACAATTTGTTCACCGAAATGTTCCTTTCCTTAAGACCGAAGGCAGCACACAAAAGTTTTAGACATTTCTACCTACTATAACAGAAGAAGCACATAAAAGCTTATAATCAATCAGTAAAAATAGACACTCTACAGACCTCCCTGGATATAAGAACCATGTCAATTTATTAGGATGGGATTTTGTGCTGCTTCGGACTCATGGAAAAGAAAATTTTGATGAGGAATTTTAGCTTTCCATAACGTCTTTCGGCAGCACCTGAACAGAATTAAAAAACAAAAAAACAAAACTGGGTGTGATGAACTAGACGCCATTACCAGCACTTGGCAACCAAAGGCTTACTCTGTAGAGACAGTTATGTCTAGTATGTACTGTTTTATAAACCTGCAAGGTGACACCTACGTATGTAGCTCTGACCTCCACTTTTGATCCAGCATAACTTGACCCAATTCTGCCCTAGATATGGAGGCTGCCCATGTAGAGTGAGTTCTCAGGCGTAAAAAAGAGGCTAAACCTTCTATAAACTAGCACTAATTTAGTTCTTAATCCACCTTGCTAAGGAGGCTTTGCTGGCTTTATTACCCTTATTAGGACGTTCAACGAGAGGGCTTCAATGCTCCTGAAAGGTTGAGTTCTCTACGGGTAAGATAACTCTTGACATTCAAGACATGTAACTTATCTTGGTCTTAATCTTGAGGCAGAGAACAAAATATAGGCAGAAATATTTGTTGTTTAAATTATTTGCTGAATAGGCAGGGACCAGAGAACAGTCTGAAGGATAAGGCAGTCTTGACAGATCAACAAGAATGGTTCTATACATGAAAGGGCTTAGATCTCGCCCAAGACTTGAAACTGTAATTGCCACTAAAATTAAGATATTTCTAGAGACCAACTTTAACTCTGGCTCCTCTAAGGGTACAAATGCTAGCTGCACCAGGTTCTTAAAGATAAATGGCAAGTCCAAGTATGGTCTCTCTCAAAAGACAATCAAAAAAATCAGGCCCTGCAGGGCCAAAAGAATGACTATGATGATTGTCGCTTGGTCTTCTATAATCTTGTTGAGGACCGTCATTATCAGAGAAATGGGAGTAAAAACAGATAAATCCACTTCTTCTTCTTCCAGCTGAAAGACTGTCCAGATGCACTGGATGATCTTGCTTGTACAGGGAGCCAAACCTGATTAACTTCTTGCTTTCCCTTGTGGCCATAACATATATCTCTGGAAAGCCAAATGTCTGAGAAATTTGATGGAAAACTTGAACTGGAGATGAGAGACAAAGTTCCCCTAAGAGATAGCAATCCTGAGAATTTCCAATGGTATTTGAGAATTGGATGTGGAGATAAGCGTCTTTGAGGTTGATTATTGTAGAAAACCGTTTCTTTGAAGGATAGAGATGACCGTCCTCTTCTACTCCATCTTGAATCTTTTCTTTATCATGAACCTGTTCAGATATGTTCAGTAGACCACCAATGTCCACTGGCCCATCTGTTTGGAAACTGGAAAGTTTCTTGAGTAGACACATGACAGCCCTTTAATGTTCTGAGATGTCTTCCAAGGCGCCATTTTCAATAATTCTTCCACCAACTGTGTTTCTGAAGGGAAAGATTTTAGTTCCAAAGTATATTACCTCTGACCAGAGTACATAACCCCAGAGTCTGATGCAGTCTCAAACCACTTTGAGTAGAATTCCGCTAATCTGGCTCCCACCCTTTGGGTTGAACTTCTGTCTTCGAAAGATAGGGTCCTTGGATCCTCCAGGAAATGTTTTCTTTATGAAGTATGTTGTAGAAGAATGCCCCCGAGATTTGAAGTTTCTTTGCTTTTCAGTGGCTCTGGAAAGATTTCCATTTCTTGGAGATCTCTGTAAACTCAATTGCTTTCACTCGTTAAGGAATTGCCCTCCAATTGAGGACAAGACAAAAGGAAAAAAAGAGTTTTTTTTAGATGGTATGTCCCCTGACCACTCCTTCAGCCACAATTGCTTCTTAGAGGGTAACTTCATGGTATCCAAAGGAAAGTCAGACAGGAATTCCACAGCTAATTTCAAGTTGGGTAGACTTTCTAGGATTTCCTCTCTAGGAACCTACTCTTGAAGGTCCCTGGACAGCGGTTTCAGCCAGATTGTATGGCTCTGACCACTGAAACTGTAGGAAGTGAGGCTTTCCAGGCAGAGGCCGAAGCCACATTAATAAAGAGTTTGCCATCCTATCCATGGATCTTAGCCACCGCTAAGTCCACAATTGGGGGAGCGTCCCATTCCTCTGAGCTTTTAGGGTCTAACTTATGCACTGTCTTTAATCTTGACTCCATAACTGCCCTTTTCTGAAGCTTGGACCAGTCTATCTGAAGAATATTTTTTCAGAACGGTTGGTCAGGAAGAACTTTTCCTGCTTTCTTAGGAAAGTAATGAAGAGCTGCTCTCTTTAGCTTGTCCTCTTTAACTATCCACCTCAGTCACCTTTTTGAAACCTTTGGTCAGGCAGCCTGCTTTATCCTTATGGAATGAATAATTATCCAGTAAACCAGAATCTGATGAAGGAGTCTGAGAAAGAATCAGAAGAAGATTAAACCAATCTAAGCACTTGTGTCTCTTAGATTTCTTTTGGGCAGAGGCAAGTTTATAAAACACCTCAGATAGCTGGGCTTTTGACCAGCCGAAAAACTCCTTAGCCTCAGAATGGATTCCCAAACCTACAGTAGACGAAAAACTAAAATCTGATTCTAAGTCATAAGGGAGAGGTAGCTTGCAATTGCAACACATTCTTTGTCTGGATTTTCTTTTCTTTTTGCTGGAGTCTCTCTGTTGGCTGGACATCGGTGAGAACAGAAAAAGCATAAGAAGAGAGCGCACTAAACAATATCAGATATGGGAGCATGGCTCTAACATAGAACATTCAAAATGGAACCCTCGCCAGCTCACCTAAAGCCTTCTAGAGATCTGCTGCCTGGCAGCATGCTGCAATAGCACAGACACTGTCAGGAATGTAAAAAAAAAAAACCTGATATTTCACGACAACTGCAAGAACAAGTGCTTGCGCTCCACAGGTAATATGAGGGAAGCATGCAGCAAAAAGTTTGCAGAAGAGACAGAAGGATTTCTCATCTGACAGCTTCATCCAAGCAAATCAGCCAGGCGACATCATGGATATTGGGAGGTGGCAGAACAGAGTACTATCCCTGACAGGACATCTCAACTGTCCCCTAAGGTAATCAAAAAGATACTGCTGCATTTCCAGTGCTATAAGATATAGTAAACCCTGTGCCAGATGAAAAGCTGAAGATGAGGGGGACGGAATCGCGGCTGTGCAAAGCCATTCTTGGAATGTCCCCCTTTAGTTCCAAAAAAAAAAAAAAACTACTACTCCTTCCTAGAGTTACAAAAGATGCCTGGTTCTTCTTGGTGCCTCATTAAGCTGATTCATTACTAGTTAATCTATTAGGGTGCCTTCACACTTGGCATTTTGATGTTTTTTTTAAGCAGTTTTTTAGATCAATGCCAGGAGTGGATTGTAAAGGAAGGGGAAGTTTATAGGAAAGATTCTACTTCTCTTTTTTTTCAATCAACTCCCCACTGGCTTTAAAAGATGCAACAGAAAGCTGCATCAAAAAGGCACATGTGAAATCATCCTTGTGTGTTTCTTCTGTCCTAGTATGTAGAAGTGTCTATTAACCATTTCATGTGCTGCCTAAGGACAATATAAAAATGTATAATTTCAATGCTAATAAAACAAAACAAAAACTGCAAATCTTAACCTATTTTAAAGTTTAATTTTAGACAAATTTTAAATCTTACCCCAGAGATAATCATAGCTTGATTTTCTAAGATATGATAATAAGGTAAAAGGTTCCACTAATGTTACACTTATCCAACGCCATTCACAATAAACAAAAAAATATATGTTAGAATATATTAAAGTACTGTGTGATGCCACTGACTCCACAATCCACTATGCACAGAACTAAGACTCAGGAGATTGGAGAGAGTTTCTGCCATATATTTTTTTTTCTCCCAGGTAGTAGTGAAAAAGTAATTTATTTAAAGTGCCAACGCCACCTAGTGCCAAAGTCTCCCAATTACAGTTGTCTGCTTTTTAGCAATTGAATGATAAGACAAAAATGTCCATAAAGAGAAGTACATTTTACATGTACTAGGTGCAGGTCTTCATTTATTGATGGTATATTCATCATTAGCACCGCTAATATTAAGTACATAGGATTGCCAACTTTTCCACCCCAATTATACCCTGCTAATAATAATTTTATCAACACATGCCTGTTCATTGGCATTCATTGACACAATTTTTGTGCAAATCACACCAAAAAGTGGGTGTGGTTTTGAGGGCATGACTTCATACTGAGTGTGATTTGCCACTTCGGTTTTAGAACACTTTAGACTGACAATGATTCGCTGTTAAGGCCCATTTACATGGGCAAATAATCTGGAATGAGCTAGTGTAAAGAGGACAGCACTCGTAAATAAGGTATGTGCTGCCGACAATGAGGCAAACTGATGGGGACCGAACGATCTTATTATGGTTAACCCGAATTCAGTTCTCACAGCCCCCATGCTGTTTAAGCTTGGGAGCTGGTGACTATCGGATATGTACCCCTTAAGGGATATACCCAGCAGCCTGGGTTCCCAAGTAGGGATGGGTTTAGAGGGAGATATGTGTGGGCCGGTGGGCCCTCCCGCCCATATAAAATGTGCTACCCAGGGGAGTCACTTCCTCTTTGACTCCCCTCCAGCCCTGGAAGGAACCCTAGAGACGTATCCCCTACTTACCTGGTAGCGTAATGGCTGATGCTGCTTTGGTAGCTCTCCTGAAGGAGAAGATAGATAGGGAAGGAGCTGGCTGGCTCACTTCGCTGCTTGATTCCCCTCCCCCCGGGTACGCTGTCTGAGGTAGCTGGGCAAGCAGTGAATAGGCAGGCGCGGCCTGCGCGGCGCTGCCGCCCCCCTCCCATCTGAGCCCATATCCTGCTCTGCCTCGTCAGAGAGGCAGAGCGCCGTCCAGCAATCCCCGGGAGCTGTCTCATTCAGCTCCGGCGGCTAGAGATGCCGTGACACGTGACCGCTCTGTATTAGCTGCAGAGCGGCGTGCGGGCCCCGAGGGGAACGCTCAGTCAACTTCCCCTGCTGCTAGTCAGCAAATTGTGGATAGTGGTGTGGCTGTGGAGGCTCCCAGGGAGCATCCAGTCATAAAGTCACCTGGTAGATTAGCGAGGTGGTTTGGTCGGGTAAGAATACTCCACCACCTCCCCCCCTCCTCAGACTGTCAGCTCTGCATCACTCCAGACCATGTTAAACAATAATAGGCAGCAGGCACAGCAAGGAGGGAGTGTTATTGCAGTTGCTCCCCAGGATGAGCTAGGCTCCCAGGCCGTTAACAGCTCTGATGAGTGTAATGCCGGGGTAGGGAGACAGACAGGTGCGACCTAATCTACCCGCCACTCAGTCCCTGCCTACTTGCAATGGCCCGTCCTACTCTCACTATGTGCACGACAGACAGACAGACAAGGGTACAAAGAAGCTAAGAGAAAAGGGGTAGATGCCCACGGCAACACCGTGAGCTACAAGAGTAGTGAACGAGCCGAGTCAAACCAGGAGTGTACGAGGTACCAAACGCAGAGCAAGAGAGTAGTCAGTAAAGCCAGGGTAAATATGAAGCAGAGGACAAATAGTACAAGCAGCAGCAGAGCCAGGAAACAAGCAGAATCACAGGCAAAGGAGAAGCAGGAAATGAAGGTATAAATAGACAGAGGGCGGGAGCTAGCTCCGTCTGGCCAGGCTATGATAGGCTCTCCCACTCCTCAGCCTCCCAGCCTGAGTGGTAGAAGAAGGGGTCACTCTATCAGACTTAGGAGCAGGTGCAGACTGACTAACCACGGGCGTCGACACAGAAGCGGTGTCTGGCAGATCCTTTACAGTACCCCCCCTTTTATGAGGGGCCACTGGACCCTTTCTAGGTGGACCAGGCTTATTGGGGAACCGAAGATGGAACCTCCTGAGCAATACCCCAGCGTGAACATCCCGGGCGGGTGACCAAGTCCTCTCCTCAGGCCCGTATCCTCTCCAATGGACCAGGTACTGGAGGGAGCCTTGGACCATCCTGCTGTCCACAATCTTGGCCACCTCGAATTCTACCCCTTCAGGGGTGAGAACAGGGACTGGAGGTTTCCTCGAGGGAGCCAAGGACGGGGAGCTGCGTTTCAGGAGGGAAGTATGAAACACGTCGTGTATTCGAAAAGACGGGGGTAACTCCAGTCGGAAGGAGACAGGGTTAAGGACCTCAATGACCTTGTACGGCCCTATATACCGGGGAGCAAATTTTTTGGACGGGACTTTAAGGCGCAAATTTTTAGAAGACAGCCACACCAGATCCCCGACCACAAACAAGGGGTTAGCAGAACGTCTTCTATCTGCCTGAGTCTTTTGTATGCTCTGGGACGCCTCTAGGTTCTTCTGAACCTGGGCCCAGACTGTGCACAGTTCCCGATGAACGACATCTACCTCGGGATTGTTGGAACCACCAGGTGAAACGGAAGAGAACCGTGGATAAACCCAAAATTACAGAAAAAGGGGGAGACCCCTGATGAGTTACTGACCCGGTTATTAAGGGAAAATTCAGCGAAGGAAATTAAGGAGACCCCATCATATTGACAGTCAGAGATGAAACACCTTAAATATTGTTCTAGAGACTGATTAGTCCTCTCAGTCTGGTCATTAGTTTCAGGATGGAAGGCCGAGGAGAAGGACAGATCAATCTCCAACTTCTTACAGAAGGCTCTCCAGAACAATGAAACAAATTGTACCCCTCTGTCAGAAACAATATTGACAGGAACCGCATGGAGACGCAGGATGTGTTTGACAAACAAGGTAACTAACGTCTTAGCATTGGGTAGTTTCTTGAGGGGCACAAAGTGGCACATTTTACTGAAGCAGTCTACTACAACCCACACCACCAACTTGCCTTGAGATGGAGGCAGATCGGTGATAAAATCCATGGAGATATGGGTCCAAGGTCTCTGGGGAATGGGCAAAGAACATAGTAAGCCCGCTGGTCGGGACCTGGGAGTCTTGGACCTAGCACAAATTTCACAAGCGGCGACGTAGGCCTTAACGTCTTTAAGCAACCCAGGCCACCAATAGTTTCTGGTAATGAGGTGCTTGGTACCCAGGATGCCTGGATGGCCAGATAGTGCAGAGTCATGATTCTCCCTGAGTACCCTTAGCCGGAATTCCAGGGGAACAAACAGCTTGTTCTCAGGAAGGTTCCCGGGAGCTGAACCTTGATCAGCCGCAATTTCGGAGACTAGGTCAGAATCAACAGAGGAAATTATTATACCTGGGGGCAAAACACAAGCAGGATCTTCCTCCGAAGGAGGGCTGGCCATGAAGCTACGCGACAGTGCATCAGCTTTAATATTTTTAGACCCAGCCCTATAGGTGACCAAAAAGTTGAATCTAGTAAAAAATAACGCCCATCGAGCTTGTCTCGGGTTCAGCCTCCGGGCAGATTCTAGGAAAACCACATTCTTGTGGTCGGTAAGGACCGTTACCTGGTGCCTAGCCCCCTCCAGGAAGTGGCGCCAATCTTCAAATGCCCATTTAATGGCTAAGAGTTTGCGGTTGCCAATGTCATAGTTACTCTCAGTGGGTGAGAACTTCCTGGAGAAGTAGGCACAGGGACGGAGATGGGTGAGGGACCTGGTACCCTGGGACAAGACAGCACCCACTCCCACCTTGGAGGCGTCAACCTCCACCATGAACGGCTCCATTTGGTTAGGCTGAATCAGCACTGGGGCCGAGATAAAGCACTTCTTAAGGACCTCAAAAGCCTGGACCGCCTCAGGAGGCCAGTGGAGGAGATCAGCACCTTTGCGAGTGAGATCCGTAAGAGGCTTAGCGATGACCAAGAAGTTAGCAATAAATCTCCTGTAATAATTAGCAAACCCCAGGAAGCACTGTAACGCCTTCAGGGAGGCAGGTTGGACCCATTCAGCCACAGCCTGAACCTTGGCAGTGAGGATTTGACCCAAAAATGGTATCTCTTGCACCCCAAACACACATTTTTCGGTTTTAGCAAACAGTTTGTTTTCCCGAAGGGCCTGGAGCACCTTCCTGACATGCTCAATGTGGGAGCACCAGTCCTTGGAAAACAGTATGTCATCAAGGTACACTACAAGAAATACCCCCAGGTAGTCTCTTAAAATCTCATTTATGAAATTCTGGAAGACCGCGGGAGCATTACACAACCCAAAGGGCATGACGAGGTATTCGAAATGACCCTCGGGCGTGTTAAACGCAGTCTTCCACTCATCCCCCTCTTTGATGCGGATAACGTTATAAGCCCCCCGTAGATCAAACTTAGAGAACCATCGGGCCCCCTGAACCTGATTGAAGAGATCAGGAATCTCGCAGAATCACAGGCAAAGGAGAAGCAGGAAATGAAGGTATAAATAGACAGAGGGCGGGAGCTAGCTCCATCTGGCCAGGCTGTGATAGGCTCTCCCACTCCTCAGCCTCCCAGCCTGAGTGGTAGAAGAAGGAGTCACTCTATCAGACTTAGGAGCAGGTGCAGACTGACTAACCACGGGCGTCGACACAGAAGCTGTGTCTGGCAGATCCTTACAATGAGCTTTTTGATTGCGTACCTGGCACGCCTACGTATGACGCTCAGGTCCCCATTGCTGGCTAGCGTCATGTGACCCATAGTACATGCCAGAGAGATGGGCACAGTGGTGGGCATAGCCGTACCCCACCTGAGGCTGCGTCAGTTCACACTTTTGCCAATAGGCGTAGGAGGCGCAGTCGCTCTCCTGGGTGTTCACGTAGCGGGGAACGCCGGAGCGGTTATAGATGCCGTTCAAGGAGCAGACACAGTGGGTGATGGTCCCGCAGTTCCCGCAGGGGCTGGTCTGGTCACCATTCCTCTTCATCGTCTGTGAGCAGTAGGGACAGTCGTAACACGAGGTGTTCGCATAGGAGCCGGAGACCTGGGCGGAGTAGGCGGTCCGACAACCGAGGGCAGGAGAGACAACCATCCGCGCCTGCTTCTGCGGTTCCCGTAGTTCCTCTGCTGCCTACCGTGCCGACTCCTAATGCACTACCCCCTACGTATCTGACTGGTGAGTAGTCCTGCGTTCCTGCTTGGGGTAAGGCCACCACTAGTTGCGGGGCTGATATGTTGAATGTTTTACAATGCATGTTAGCAAAATTAGAGGGTCATAGCCCCTCTGAGCATACTCCAGGGTCGCCCATTGCACAGCCTGTGCCGGGCCCGGCTAATCCGGGTTTATTATTTAGTGATTCCTATTTTTGTGGCGTGGCCCCTTTGGGGACGCATTTATCCTCGGAAACGAGAGAAAAAATCGAGAAGTTTGAATTTGTGGATTTATGGTTGTTATTGTCTCCTGAACAGTTAACGGTGGATAAAGAAATGAGGTTTGATAAAACAGATGATAAAAAGCCTAAAGTGGCAAAAACCTTTGGGAACTGGGTTCAAGATTTTGCTATTATGGCTAGTGCGGTTAGTAAAAAGCACCCAGAGAAAGCTTTTGAGTTGTTTACGTATTTAGATACGATTTATTCAGCTTACAAATTGCATGGTGGTGCGGCATGGACGTTTGGATTCAACTTATGTTGTCTCAAAAGCCGTCTAATCGCTTTCAGTCATCCGCCGCTGCAAGACATTCAGTGCAGTCCGCTGTGGCGGGGAGACGTCCCAGAGCGTGCTTGCTCTTTAACAAGGGCCAATGCAGGTTCTTCGCCTCTTTTAAATTTAAGCACGGATGTTCGTTCTGTGGGGGTTCTCACACAGCCCTGCGCTGTTTTAAGAAAGGTAAGATGCCCACCAGACCCGTGGCTTCAAGTAAACAGGAGGACGCCAGTGAGCGCGCAAAATATGCGCCCCTGGCTGGACAGGTATCACAGGAAAGAGGAGGCCGTAATGTTAATTAAAGGTTTCACGGAAGGTTTTTATATTCCACACGTTGTACAATCTGTCGTTGTGTTTTCAGCTAATTTGAAATCTGTTAGGGATTTTCCCATAGTTGTTCAGGAAAAACTGGATAAAGAGGTTAGTCTGGGCCGCGTAGCTGGGCCCTTCACCACTCCACCTTTGGAGAATTTTCGGATATCTCCTTTGGGAGTGGTTCCCAAAAAAGCACCCGGCAAATATAGAATCATCCACCATTTGTCTTTCCCAGAAGGTGATTCAGTTAATGATGGCATACCTAAGGAGGAGTCGGTTGTGTCTTACATGTCTTTTGACTGGGATATAGAATCCGCCTCCCACCTCCTCCCCGTCCATACTGACTGTTTTCATCTGCTGGGTTGTCAATTGGATGGGCTTTATGTCGATCTCTGTTTGCCTATGGGTTGCTCCATATCTTGCCATTGCTTCAAGATGTTTTGCACCTTTCTCGAATGGGTCGTGAGATCGGAGTCGGGTAATTCAGCTCTATTACATTAACTCAACGATTTTTTGTTCGTCGGTCCAGTTAATTTGCCGGTATTTCGTTATACGTTAGAATGTTTTCATTATTTTATGTCTTTCTTTGGGGTTCCTTTAGCGGACAGAAGACGGAGGGCCCCACCACTCGTTTGTCTTTGCTCGGTATCATGATTGATATGGAGAGAATGATCCTTAGCTTACCAGAAGATAAATTAGCCGGCTGCAGGATTGCATAGGCTTATGCCTTAAGGTTAAAAAGGTAGCGTTGAAAAATGTACAATCTCTTCTGGGCCAGTTGGCCTTTGCATTTCGTATATTCCCAATGGGCAGAGTTTTTTCGCGATGTCTATCTTTGGCGACGGCAGGAGTCAAGCGACCTCACCATTTTGTACGGTTATCCGTAGCCTTGAGGATGATGTGCGGATGTGGCAGAAATTTCGGTCAGATTACGACGGGCTCTCGTGTTTTCCCGAACAGGAGAGGTGTAATGCTGATTTCTAATTGTTTACAGGTGCGGCCGGGTCCTTGGGTTATGGTGCAATCTTTGGCTCCAAATGGTCGGCGCACCCTTGGCCCCTGGATTGGGTAGACAAAGGTCTTACCAAGAATTTGACCCTGCTTAGGTTGTTCCCGATCGTGGTTTCCCTAGAGATATGGGGCAGCGATATGCGTAATAAAAGGATATTGTTCTGGTCTGACAATGAGAGTACTGTCATAGCATTAAAAAAACTTACATCGAGCTCTCTGCCAGTACTGGCTTTCTTAAGACATCTTGTGTTCATGTCTTTTTCCTTTAATGTGGTTGTCAAGGCGCGTCACGTGCCTGGTGTATGTAACGAAGTTGCTGATTCTTTGTCTCGTTTCCAGTGGCATAGTTTCAGGGACCTGCACCCCTTGGCGGTCCTGGAGGGTTACCTATGCCCCTCTTTCCTTTGGGATCTGCCGGTGAACATCTGATTCCCTTAGTACAGCCTTTGGTTGCTCCTGCTACGGGGAGCGGTCACGGCAAGGCATGGCGCGAATGGCTATCTTGTGCAGACGGGGATGTACCTCTTTCCCCTCAGAATTGCCATGGCATTATGGTTGCTTACCTGTCCTGGTTACAAGATAAAGGCGTGTCCGCGGGTGTTGCGCAAAAGCGTTTGTCGGGCGTGGAATTTGCTTTCAAGCTATTGGGTTTGACGGACACCAATAATAGTCCGGTTTTCTCTTTGATCCTACGGGGTTGGAAAAAGGAGAAAACATCTGTAGATATGGGCAGGCCAGTTTTCTTTTCTTTGTTGCAGCGGCTGGTAGGTAGCACTGCGGAAACTTGCTTGTTGCCGTATGAGAGTTTATTGTTTTAATGTGCTTTTATGTTATCGTTCTTTTGCGCTTTGCGTATAGGCGAGTTAGTTTCCCCTTCGAGCTTGCGGGTGTCGGGTCTTGTTAGTGAGGATGTTGTGTTAATGCGGGACTCTGTCAGGGTGCGGGTTAGTCATTCCAAAACAGATATATATGGACAGGGTACCTGGTTATCCATTTTTAAGCTCTCTTCATCCTTAAGGCTGTTATCTCGAATTATGTTGCAGTTCGTTCCCAAGATCCCAGTTTTCTGATCCACCGTGATGGTACCCCTCTGACAAAATTCCAATTTAATAACGTTTTCAAGAAGTGTTTGGGCATAGCTGGGGTTAATCCTGTGGAATTTGGTACCCACTCATTCCGCATTGGTGCGGCGACAGAGGCGGAAGCTGCGGGAATGTCAGATTCAGATTCTGTTGGTCGTTGGAAGTCGGACGCATTCCGGCGATATGTTCGTCCTCATTTCTTCGCCTGGTAATTGTTTTTCTTTTCTTTTCTTTATAGGTTTCAAGTGACCGATTGTGTGGCTGCTGGGTCACTCATATATTTACTGGGCTGCACAACGGGCTTCGTATCGGCGTGGGGGCACCAATCTTGGTTTCCTTCAAGCAGAGGTTTCCTGGAAAGGTTTCAGGGGTCTAAAATGGCTCCAGGTTCTCCCTGAAGTTGTTGCCTTGACCAAAGTTATGCACGGGCCTGCGGTTTTGGTCGTGCATGCTGGAGGAAGTGACCTCTGTTCGGTTAGAGTGGCTGAGCTCATATCCGTTATTAGGGCTGATTTCGATCGTTTTGCCACGTTTTTTCCCGAGTTGATTATAGTTTGGTCAGAGATAGTCCCCAGGGTGCTGTGGAATGGTGCTCATAACCATTCGGCCATTGAGAGAGCAAGATGCATGGTCAACATGAGAGTGTCTCGGCATGTCAGATCCAAAGGTGGGGTGGTTATACGTCATCGCCTGTTGGAAGGGGACATCAAGGGTTTGATGTTACATGATGGTGTCCACTTAAATGACATAGGTCTGAACATTATCTTGTGTGGTCTTCAGGATGCTATTGACAGGGCGCTTTTCCTTTTGGCTGGTGGGGGTAGGAGCTCGGTATAGGGGTACACCTCACTCCTGTGTAGGTGTGGAAGGACATTGTAGGGTTTATGGGAGAACAGTCACCTGCCGTATCAACAAAGATGTGCCCACTGCGGCAGCGGTGGCGGGGCACGCGAGATGACAGTATTTTCAAAGAAGAACAAGATCTTCCGATGTTAGCTGCGGACAAGGTTTTCCTCCATGCTATAATAAAAGCTGTGGCCTAGCCTACCCACACTTTATACTCATGCTGAGTCTCCGAGTCAGTTATTTTAACAATACAGGCTATTTATAAATATCCCGGTAGTCTTGACTTTCTGCGCAACACAAACCAGCAAGTTGCACTGTCCGGCAGCTGACTGTGTCTGACTCCCTGCTCCCTTGGCCGCTGCAATCTACTGCCGGCACAAATCTCACACTTGACCTAGTCCTGACGCTGATGATGTTAACTAGGGCTTGGCAGTTTGGCAACAAGGAGTATCCAAGCCAAATAGAAAATAGTGCACAGGCACTGGTTTATTGCCGACAAGTGTAAATACTGGGTAGGCCGGTGGTTAACCGACCTGGTGGCAACCTTACATGCACCTGAAATCACCAAACCTTCACCCGTGCCTTATTAAGACGAGCCACCGACCTAGCATGCCGCCAGGACTTCCGAGGGACAATTTCAGACCAGACTACCACCACACCGGGAAAAAAGTACCATAATCAGAGGAGATCATATTTAATATCCCTAATGAGTTCCCTAAAGTGGCAAAGACCCAGATCATTATCCCCACGTGCAACACCAAAACGTCAGGGGCTCTATCCAACTGTGCATACCGGTGGAAGTCGGGCAGAACCTGGCTCCAGACCATACCTCTGCAGCCAAGCCAGCGAACTAAGACCTCAGCCTGCCTAAAACCCAACTGTCGCCCGTCAGGATGTACGTCAGCCCTCTCCGCCCCCCGGTGCACATAGGAGTGTCCGAGTATCCACACCAATCAGGAGGAGGGATCTACAATGACAAAAAAGAAATGATGGATAAAAAAAATGGGGGGGGAGGAAAGAGGGGGAGGGGGGGAGTTGACAAGGCAAATACTTCAAAACAACAAACGGACAGCCCATTAAATCATCACAAAAACTTAGGGCGCACATAGGACTTATACCTGCCAGAGTCCCAGCGTCCAATATGTTTTACCACCTCATACCCCAACCCCCAGGATGCCACCTCTGTTGCGGCCCCGATGCGAAAGGAATGGGAAGCAAATAATGATCCTTCCAGCCCCAGGGACCCTAAACACAGATGAAATAACCCAAGTAAACTTGTAACGTGACAAATAGGAACCGTCCGCATGACCCAAAAACTGCCCGCCGGTAGGCTGCCGAACAGCCCTGTACTTCGTGAAACATACTATGGGGGACATCCTAATCTCAGCGACAGACCCCAACACAACCCGCTCACCCATCCGCCTAGATCAGTCTTAGAAAGCCTGATCCAAAATTCAACGCTTCTGTCTGACAACAACACATCCTCCACCCACAATCCGCCAGCCCTCTTAGTGCTAGGCGCCACCAGTTCCCCTATCCGGAGGGTCCCAAAAAACACCCACGAAAATGCCAACCTGTATAACGTCACTTTAAAAGCTGAAAAACAAACACTCACCAACACCTCACACAATTGTTCCAACAGAGAAAAAGAGACAGGGCAACGACTATCAGGTAAAACCCTCCCTTGTCGATAACCCCTCAGGGCCTGGCCCACCAGGAAATCTTTTGTGATATCCCTGCAGCCCTGGAGTTTAAAGCCGAAAGCCAGGGCTACCACAAACCGATTGACCCTGGATACTGACTAGCCGCAACAAAAACCAGGCCCAAGATACCAAGCCATGCTACCACCCGATCATCCTCTGTCTGTACCCCATTCAAACCAGCCAGCCATACCTCCCAATCACCCCACGCCATGTTATAAGCCGACCAAGTGCCAGGAGCCAGGGAAGACCATATCAATTCACCCGCGGCTGGTAAGCCAACTCCGATAGCCAGTCGGGGAAGGTGATCCCTTCTGCATCCGCCTCCGGGGCCAAAGAGCGAAACTGAGCCCACTGCAATTGAAAAAGAGAATCCGCTATATTATTTTGAATCCCGGGAACATGCACTGCAATTATCCACGCGTTAAGGGACAAACACCGCAACACCAACTGTCGCAACAGTCGAAACCACAGGGGGGGCAGACGCTGACACGTTATTTATGGCAACTACTACTACACCCAAATTGTGACAATGAAAATGAAGCTTGCTGTCCCGGGACCTGTCGCTTCGAATCTCCACCGCAACCAGAATAGGAAAAAAGTTCCAGGAGTGCAAGGTTCCTTACCAAACCCAGGTCGACCCACTCTTTCGGCCAATGAGACGCAGACCATTGCCCCTTACAATAAGCACCGAAACCCACTCCCCCCAACGCATCCGTAAAGAGCTCCTATTTAAAACTATCGACCACCAGGGACATAATAAGCGACCTTTCATTGTACAAATGTACAATGTAAAAACTCGAACCAAACCGCCAAATCAGCCCTATGTTCTGTATTCAACCGAATAAAATGGTGGGGGCTTTCACGCCGGCCGTCACACCCAACAGATGCCTGGTAAAAATCCAACCCATGGGCATAATTCGACACGCAAAATTCAGATTGCCAAAAAGAGACTGCAACTCGTGAAATGAAATTTTTTGCAAAGGACGAGCCTGCTCCACTTCCGCCCGCAGCCCCTCCAGCTTATCCCTAGGGAGACGACACTCCATCTTAACGGAATCATTCGTGATTCCAAGAAAGACAATGCACATGCTCGGCCCTTCCGTCTTACCAGGGGCCAATGGAACGCCAAACAGTTTTGCAACCCACTCAATCGTGTACAGCAAAGTAGCGAACCTGCAGGGCCGGCGCACAAAAAATCATCCAGGTAGTGGATGACGGACCCGACACCAGCCACATCACAAATCAACTACTCCAAGAAAGAACTAAAACCTCGAAGTAAGCTCAGGAAATCGAGCAACCCATCGGGAGGCATCGATCTACTAAATACACCCCGTCCCAATAACACCCCAATAGCTGTAGGCTATCAGGATGCACCAGGAGGAGGTGAAAAGTGTGTAAACCACAGAACAGAGTTCAGGAGCGATACCATCGTTAAATGACCGCCCTCGCGGGTAAGATAAGTGGTGAATTAGCTGAAATTTATTCGGTTCCGTCTTGGGCACCACCCTGAGCGGTGAGACCACGAGGTCGGGAAGAGGGATTTCAACAAAGGGGCCAGCCATCCTACCCAACTCTACCTCCTTCGCAAACTTGTTCCTCACGACCTCCGAATGCTGCAACGCCGAACGCAGATTGCGTAATGAAAATGGGACCTCGTGAGATAGGGGGGATACGAAAACCAAAACGAAAACCCTCCAACAACAATACTGCCTTCAATCTATCAGGGAATCTATTTAAGTAAGGTTCCATTTCTAACCATTACACCGGGGTCAGGCCCCTGGTTAGCTCCACCACTGGCGGAACTTCTCATCATAGCGCAGCTATGTCTGCTCCCATAAACTTGGTGCGCTTCACAAATAGCATCTATGTAGCAGAAGAGCGTGGAGCAATGCTACGGCGCCTTCTCCCCTATCGGGCTAGCCAAAATGGCAAACGCCTGAAGCCAATTCACAAAAATGTGGGGGATCAATTGATAACAATGCTTCTCCTCTTTCTCCTTTTTGCTCTCCAATCTCTTTCCTTTATCCAGGTTAAATTTCTCCAAGGAGAGTAGAGAGAATATTTTGACATATTCGTCTCTCCATATCTTTTGCCTGACCTACTGTATCAAATGCGCACACAATGGGCCCTCAATACCAAAATACACTTCTTCTTTTGCCTTATCAGAGTTCCCAAACGCAACAAAGCAACTAACAAACCTAACCCCCTCACTACCCCCCACCACGGGATGAGCACCGCTTCCCCCTAACTCCCCCACTGACCCACTCTGTGAGCCACCCCCTATCCCTGGGGACCGAAATATAGCAGGTAAAGAAAATTTAGGTGATATAGACTGCATATATATGTAGAAAATGTAGGTGATATAGTCTGCAAAAGTAGGTGATATAGACTGCATATGTAGGGATGCGTAGGTGCTGTGTCTCTACCAGCTGGAGCGAAGGAGTCCTTCTGACTTTTCGACTGCCCAGTTGTCAGCTTCATCTGGACCAGCTGGACCCGGACAGGTGCCACAGGACCGACAGCCACGACCTTCTCCCGGAATTCCACGGGCCAGCACAATTGACGTGGGCATCTCCTCCCGATGGTTGGGGGCCTCATTCACCCGGCGGCCTGCAGGCAGCCACTCACCATCACTCTGCCGTGTCACCACCGACCACGGCACATGCCTTCGACAGAGGATGTCATCAAGATCCTCGTTCCAGGTAACAGGAGACGGGGCGGTCCCATATGCAAGGGAGTCTGCCCGCCCACCTCCGGCTGCTTGGGCTCAGCGGTGGAGCGGGGGGCCCGGCCTGGAGGGTCCATTGAGGGGCTCCGTACCCGGCCAATGACTCACGGCACCGCCTTGGGGCTCAGACATTCAGGACTGGATAACATCACCGCCTGAGCCCCGGAGGAGCGAGAGGGCACGCTGCCAAGTGCTGCCGGAGCTGAAGGCCCCCGGCAACTCACCACTCCCGATGGTCCCCGCTGCGCTTGGGTCCAACTCCAAGGGGCTGGGTACGGAGCTGCACCAACAAGGCCTCCATGGGTGAGTGACAAAAAAGACAGCGTAGTACAAGTAAAAATGCTGTCTGCACCTGTAATGGCACCAACTGCCTGAACCACCCCTTACATACCTATGCCTTCGCCCTATAATCCAGCTCTAACTCGTACCCCTTCCCTTAGGATTCTTTAACCCCTTCCCTAACTACACCACTGGTCATGCTGGCCTACAACTATGGCCTTTGCCTGTGTCCAGCATGTACGTTATAGAGTGAGAAGGGTTGGCCACTTTCTCGTAACATTTCTAAAATGCACTAAACTGTTGTTCTAACAAAGACAATTCTAAATCCCCCATTCCTTACCCGAGGTCTTCAGTTCAAGGCTTCCTGCTGCCCATAGATAGCACGTCTAAACAATAGACAGTGGCATTCTCTTTGTCTATTGGTTTTTAAGAAGGTGGCTGTCATGGGATTTACACACATGTCCGATTCCCCAGCTGCAGCCTTTGCTACACATGAGCTAAACAGTTTCTGAACACATTCAGCACTTGCGCAGACACAGGAGATTCTGCTGCTTGTATCTGCACATGCCCTGAACAATTTCAATAACAGTTCAGTGCCTGCAAAATAGGGGACACAGACAGGGAAGCCGTCACTTGGATGACCACCGTCATCTTGATGTAGGCTGTTATACTGGTACGTACGGACAGTCCACAGTGTAAATCCTTTGCAGACAGTTTGTCCATTGGTTTCCACACCTTTTTAGTTATCTTCATGCAGACGTTGCGGAAAACTCTGCTGTGGACCATAGGCTGCGGTGCGGAATTTTCAGTCCGCAGCATGCACTGTCTGTTGCGGAGAAGAAGCGGAATTTCACTGCGTATTTCAGCCTTTGCAATGCAAATACTGAAATCTGTGGCAAGTCCGCTGTGTTTTCTGCAACGTCTGAATTACCTGTCAAATATGCAAATGTTTGTGCAGATTTGTTGCATAATTGCCCCAAATCTGCACCAACCTTTGCAGCGGAAAATTCTGCCACGTCTGAACGTGCCCTTACAGTCTATGGGTGTCGGCTCATTCCAGTGCTAAGCGCAGTTAGAGCGGAAGCTGTTCTTGTTTGCTTTATTTGGTTGGTACTGTCTGTATGTTAGGGGCTGGAGGCTTGTGCAGGCCCTCTTGGCGTGCTGCAGTGCTTTTCCCGGGACACTGCAGCTGCCGCTTTCCCTGCTGTCTCCCCAAGGAATTGGGGTCTGCTTTTGGGCAGTGTGGCTGCTGGAGCTGGATTTAAGGTGTACTCACACGGTCCCTTCTCCACTGCACGATTGGAGTTCTCGGCTGGAGCGGTGAAGGGGGATCCAGTGTGTCCGGACCAGAGAGAGGAGAGACACAGGTGCTAGTGGAGGCAGTGGAGCGTTATGTCCTGCAGAGGTGACGGTAGTTGTGCCCGAGGAAAGCGTGGCTGGCTGGACTGTAAGGGAGGAAGCATGGACTCTCCCTGGTACTGTGAAACAGCCCAAGCAAGTAAACTGTACACAAACTTTAAGGGACCTAACAAGGGTAAACTTTGATGGTACCCCAGGACCTTGTATATCAAATGTGCATCGGATGATAAGTGGGATGCATAGTAAGGGTCCAATTGCGAACATTACAGCACAAAAATCCCACAGAAATGGTAGAGCCTCTGGAAGAGAAGTAGGTGATAAAGATTGTTTGATATAGATCTTTTGGCAACCCACGATATCCAACTGCCTTAGTTTCCATTCTTCTGGTCGGATCTGGTTGTGGCTGAACGCATCAACTTGTGTATTTAGTCTACCCCTGATAACAATCTATAAACATTGAAGGATATGACCACTCATACTTGACCCAGGCCAGCAGAGGCGTAGCTAGGTTCTCCAGCATCCGGGGCAAAGATTCAGTTTGGCGCGCCCCCCCAACCTCTTTCCTAACACCTCCTTCCCCCTCGCCATGTTTGTTTTCTCTACCAATCAATGACGTGTTATTTCTTTTCCACATTTTTTTTATGTAACTCGAGCATAAAAACATTTGTACATTTTACAAGCAATATAGTTCTATACATAACACCAGAACCAAGCTCAATACATATATACATCACCAGAACAAAGCTCATTACATATATACAGCACCAGAACAAACCTCATTACATATATACAGCACCAGAACAAAGCTCAGTACATAAATAAAGCTCCAGTACCAAGCTCTGTACATATATACAGCACCAGAACCAAGCTAATTTCATATATACAGCACCAGAACAAAACTCAGTACATAAATACTGCATCAGAACCAAGCTCAATACATATATACATCCCCAGAACCAAGCTCATTACATATATACAGCTCCAGTACCAAGCTCTGTACATATATACACACCAGAACAAGGCTCATTACATATATACTGCACCAGAACCCAGTTTATTACCCATTATCCCGTTGCAGATCATACAGCGACTACAGTACTGATTAGAGGCAGAATAAACATTAACATTATGTGACTCACTGGTGACGTCTCAGATTCTAGTTCTTTTTCTCCATCCGGTCCAGACCTCTATGATGACTTTTCCCGGTCACAGCCCATTTCTGCAGTTTGCCGCTCAGATGTCTTCAGCGTCTCACTTTTCATATATTTCTACACCTATAAACAAAGATAAAGTTCTCATTATACCACACACCATGCCCCTAAATATAATAGCGCCATACACTGTACTTCTAATTATAATAGCACTATACCCTGTGCCCACACACACCGCGCCCCCTGTAGATAGTTCCTGCCATAGAGCCCCCTGTAGATAGTGCCTCCCATAGAGCACCCTGTAGATAGTGCCCCCATATAACCCACCCCTGTATATAGTGTCCCACATATAGTTCCCCCTATAGTGCTCCACAGATAGCCCACCCCTGTATATAGCCCCCTGTAGATATAGCCCATCCCTGTATATAGTGCTCCACATATAGCCGACCCCTGTATATAGTGCTCCACAGATAGCCCACCCCTGTATATAGCCCCATGTAGATATAGCCCACCCCTGTATATAGAGCTCCACGTATAGCCCACCCCTGTATATAATGCTCCACATATAGCCCACCTCAGTATATAGCCCCCTGTAGATAAAGCCCCCCTGTAGATAAAGCCACCCCCTGTAGATAAAGCCCCCCCTGTAGATAAAGCCACACACTTTTTTATTAGGATAAAAAAAAAAATATACAAACTCACCTTAATCCCGTTCCCGCGCCGTCCGGCGGCAATGGAGACCTGCTCTCTTCTGCGCAGATCTCCTGGGGTTGAACAATGCAAGCAGCGCGATGACGTGATCGTGCCTCTTGTGTCTACGAAAGGCAATGATTAGAAGGACATAGTGACTTTCCCTGTCAATCAGCGCCTTTCAACGATGCAAGCGGCGCAAAGTATCGCGCCGCTTCACTCATAGAAAGGCGCTGAATGGCCGGACACGGAACGTACCCAGCCATTCATTGCTTCTAATTGTACCTGTGTCCTATAGACGCAGGTACAATTACATACCTCCCAACTTTCAAGTATCACAAAGAGGGACAATTTTTTTAATTTTAAGCCACGCCTCTAATCCCACCCAATCTCCGCCCATACACACCCGATTCAGCCCACACAGTAACATGCTCTCATAGTGCCTCCCACACAGTATAATACCAAATAGATGCCCCTACACAGTATAATGCCCTCTATCTGCCACCATACAGTATAATGCCCCCATAGCTGCCACCATACAGTATAATGACCCCTAGATGCCCTTATACAGTATAATACCCCCAAAGCTGCCCCTAGTGCCAGTGCCCATATATAAAGTGCCAATGCCCTCTCGATCGTGCCACAGTGCCCATGTAGATAGAGCCCCTATATAGTGCCACAGTTTCCATGTTGATAGTGCAACCCCCCTGTAGATAGCGTCATTGGGACTCCCTCTAGGAGCGGAATACCCAGCCAGAGCATAGGCCGGGGATTCCGCTCCTAGAGGGAAGCCCTGATCATTGTTCATATATGGACAGTGACGTCAGTGGCTACTCCTTGAGCGAATCCCCGTTGCCGACTCTGGCCGGGAATTCCACTCCAGGAGTAGCCACTGACGTCAATGTCCATATATGTACAGTGACCTCAGGGGTTTCCTCTAGGAGCGGAATCCCCGGCCAGATCCTCGGCAACAGGGATTCCGCTCAAGGAGTAGCCACTAATTCTGAAGCAGGGAACTATCAGCTCCCTGCTTCAGAATTAGTTCAGAGTGGTAAGAGCTCCTCCGCTCGCCGAAGACTCCCCGGACACAGCGCTACTTTAAGCGCTGTGTTCAGGGAAGCCTTTGATGGTACTTTCCATATATGGACAGTGACGTCATTGGCTAATACTTGAGCGGAATCCCCGTTGCCGACTCTAGACGGGGATTCCGCTCATAAATGGACAGTACCATCAAGGACTTCCCCGAGCACAGCGCTTAAATGGTTCCCTGCTTCAGAATTAGTTTGACAGCGGGACATACCCCCGGCTGCTTGGGACAGCGGGACACCGCCCGGAATCTGGGACTGTCCAGCTGAATCCGGGACAGTTGGGAGGTATGAGATAGATAATTGATGGACAGATATGAGAGAGATAGATAGATAGATAGATAGATATAGATAGATAGATAGATAGATAGATAGATAGATAGATAGATAGATAGATAGATAGATAGATAGATAGATAGATAGATAGATAGATAGATAGATATGTTTAATGGAGAAATGTGGTTTTTTTATTACCACTATTACTATTCTCCCTCTCCTGCCAGGATGGGTCGGGAGACACAAGAGTTTCTAAAATCATAAAATAATGTAATTTATTTTATGATTTTAGAAACGCTAGTGTTCCCAGGCACTAAATTGTTTAAACTGTGTACTCACCACTGTCCTGTGGCTTCTTTTCCTCTGCAGTGCTCCGCTCCGGTGTGTCTGCTCCCTCTCTCCAGGCAGACTGCTGCATCATGGACGGTGTGGCCCTGGCGCCCCACTCTACAATTGCGCCCCGCCTGCCCCCCCCCCCACCCAGCTACGCCCCTGCAGGCCAGTACATTATAGTAAAAACAAAAAAAAGTGAGAATCCCCATAACATCATATAGTAAAGAAAAATTTGGTATGCTCGCAACCTGTGAAATACTTTTATTACAAAATTCATGTTGATTGTGAATGGCATTAAAAAAAAGTCCTGAACTAATTAATAGAGAGAAAACTGTCAAAAATGTTACACCAAATAGTGGTCAAAAGTGGTCGCAAGTGCAACATATGCATGGTTGATGAAAATTGGCAACATCAAAAAATACAGTACATATTATTAGCGCGGTGTGTCAGATTCGGCTCCTAAAGCAATGTAAAGCTCTATTTCCTCTGAGATATTCATCTGGGTCAATGGGACCCTATGGATACTTTCGGTGTATGCACCTGGAGCTCTACCAGCATGTACACTGCAAACGCATTGTGAATAGAAACCTTAAAACCCTAATCTAATATAGGTTTGTAGATTGAGAATCACCACGAACTCTGTGAACCATTATATAGACATTTTTTGTATTTATTTGAATTTATCGTAACTCTGCATTTTTGATCTCTTACAACTGTAGCCTTTCCCACCCTCCAAACAAACATGCGGGGAAATATATAAAATAGTTTACCCCAAATTCTGTCATAAAAATGCCCATGCCATAGTTGCGTTAAAATTTGCAACTTTTTACTTCTCCGGCCACTTTCCAAAAGTGTTGAGAAAAGGGGGCGAGATTTATCTAAAGGGGGTAGAGCCTCCACCAAAACAACAGATTTACCATAATTTACGCAGGAAACTGGTGTAAGTTATGGCGCAAAATCAGACGTAGATTCGCATTTTTATTGCATGGACAGCCAAAGATGTGCCAAATTTATTAAGAGTTGTGCATTTCCTGTCAATGAAAATTAGTTTAAGACTCTTGTGTGAAAAGCCAATTTTAATATATCCCCCCCCCCCCCCACAAATCTTTTGTCCAGGGATATAAACAGATCATGATCCTGCAAATAACACACATACAAAGGGAATATTTTTCTATTAACAAAAAGACTAGGTATGACTTAGATAATCCCAATGTGAAATATCATTTCCCTGAATAGATGGCACCCTGTAGATAGGGAGTTCTCTTTTTTTGTACAATGAATTAGCAATGTTCTTTGCTGGATTAAGATAGAAATCAATTATTTGAGTGCTTCTGGTAGCCATTCAGCAACGTACAAGGTTGCTCAAAAGTAGCCCCCTAAAGTGTCATCTTTTTTTTCAGATGCTAATTATGTTGCTATGTATATATATATAAAAAGCAAGAACCTTCACCACATCACTATCACAAAGATTTATTTTTTTTAGATCTGCCACTGGCCTGCAAAAGAATGGTAAGAATGATTAGCCTAGGCTATCCACTAATAATATCTTTATCCATTCTATCCCAAGGCTTCCTGTTTTCCTTGTCAAAGTCTATTCGAAAAGCAGAGAATGACGTCTTACTAGATACAATTGCTCTAAGGAAAGCATTAAGGAATGAAGACACAATATACAAATCCTCAACTAACCCGCAGGACCAGTACTCTATGGATGAAGGAGAAGAGGAAAGAAGCAGAAAGGTAAACAAACACTATCTATTTCACTACAGAAAGCAGAACTTTAATGTAATGGAATATGTTAGCGGACTTCAGGCATAGAAGTCGGAGTATTCATTTCTTTAATACCACATGATGTAAAGCTGCATTTATCTTACATGGTCCTTCACACGTTTCTACAAAAGTTTTTTTGTATTGCCCCAACTAACTTCATTACAAAACGTGTCGCTTTACAGAGTGCAGCGTCTGAAAACACTTACTTCAGCCATGATGTTCTACCATTAAATGTTGGTGGGAAACAGATCCCATTTTCGGCACTTAAAAGCTCATCCCAAAATTCAGAGAACGGAAATGAGAATGTTGAGCTAACACATGAAAGAAGAGATCTTGGGGAAGAAGAAAATGCTGCAAAGTTTCCAATCGGGAGAAGAGACTTTGATAGTAAGTATAAAACTGACATTTTGGAGATAATATTATAGATCATAAACACGGATTTTGTCAGTCATTGTATTATGTAATTGTAAAATTTGCTAATATAGTTTGCTTCATTTTCTCACGGTTTTCAAGATCTCTGTTTGTAGTCATTAAAGGGGTTATTAAAATTGATAATCAATATTAGTTCAGTGGGGGTCCGACTGTCAGCACCCCTGCCGAACAGCTGTTAGAAGGGGCCACGGCGATCATACGAGCGCCGCAGCCTCTTCATTGTTTACATGGTTCTTCTTTCTGTTCATACTTGCACACGCTGTTACAATTGTAGCAAGTTATTGCACCACTGTCCCATTCAAGTCCCAAATAGTGAAACATAATCCTTTTTTCTAATCTGTTTTTAATTTTTAATCTTAGATTTTTTAAGTTCTATTTTATGTACATGGCTATGGGGGAAGCCATCGTGCCTGAGCTGAGCATTTAGAGATGTGCTTTACAGCAGCCACATTGACTATAGGAACCTGTGAACAGGAGGGGACCCATTGACTTCTGTGGGAGAATTATCTAGGCATGCTTTGGGACCTGTGTAAAGCTCAATGTGCAGGAAGGGATAGGAGGGTAGATGTGTTCATCACCTATTATCAATGGTGGATCCTGTATTTTCTTGATATAGGTGTTACCTTTCACTATATTCCTGCCTGTGATGATAATGAGATGACTGCTGAGGAGCGATCTCTACAGGACAGGAAGTGTCAGTCATTGTGAGGCTCAGTGGCCAGAGTGAAACCTGCAAGATTTAAGAATAATTTTATAATATAGATAATGACATACATAGAAAATGGAAAAAAAAATCACCTAAAATTCTTAAAGAATATGTTTAACATAAAAACTTGATTCAAACAACAGATCATTTTCTGATAACACATTCCCTTTAAGGCCCTTTTGCATGGGCCAATGATCATACAAATGGTCATCCGCCGGCTGATCGGATCTTTTATAATGCCATAAAAATTATCATTTGTCAGCAGCAATTCTCCCGGTGCAACAGCAGATGTGCTGCCGTCAATATGCAAATGTATTGGGATGAACGATCGTATTAACGATTGTTCGTCCCCATATGACCATGATTATTGCTCTATGCAATTTGAGCAAACGAGCGTTGATAGACATGTCATTATTGTCAATCGGAGTTAGTTAGTGGGCAGGGATCTACACGTAACTAGCCATGTACCTTTACTTATGTGAGCATCACATAACCAGGACAGATTTTTATCCTCTGGAGGTAAATATTGAAGGATCCCATTTAATGACTACAAAGATCTTAAAAACCATGAGGAATTGATACAGTGTATTAGAAAATGACATAACTTATCATGAATAAGCTTAATTTACTGAAACCCCCTTTAAAATGCTGCTTTACAAATAACCTTCTTGTGTATTTATGTATTGAATTCTCCCGGCTGTTCTACTCTACTTTCTAAACCTGTTATGAATATAGTTGAGAAATGCTGTTTATGTAATTCCACTACCTCCTAAGCACAGGCAATCTAAGGCTACATTCAGATGAGCGTCGGCAACCTCGGACGTGAAAAACGGACATTTATCACGTCCGAGGTGCACTTGTGGAGGACGCCTTGTCACGGATCCCACATAGATTAGAGTTTATGGAGGGATGCGTGACACGTAGTAAAATAGGACATGTCCTATTTTTTCGCGGATCCTTCACACGCTCCGTTGAAACAATACATGAGTCTGTGTGACGACCGTTGTTTTAACTGCGGTCACACGGACATGATACATGCTCGTCTGAATGAGCCCTAAGTTTTTTTTCAACTCTGCAAGTAGCATGGGAGCCTCGGGCCCCAGGCGGCCGCCCGAACCGCCCATATGATAATCCGCCATTGGGCCCAGTATTTGAATACAAATATATAAACTCATAGAACAATGCGATAATGGGCTAAGACGTGTCCACAAGGGACACCTTCCCTTTCTTAACAGTTGGGCCACTCCAAAACTAGTACCATACAGAAAAAACGGAGTACAAAGCCATATATATATAAAAGTATAACAATTTTATTAACATGAAGATTTAGACAAACAATTAAAAAGTGGTATCAAAACAGAGAAGACTCTATAAATGTTCACATGTCATATCGGACTAGCAGGACCTATGATGCAAAAGAGGTATACTGTAATCTCCATATAGGAAATGTAAACAAACCCATCGAATAGCGCACGATTGGGTTCATTTTTTACCTGCGAATTTCTTGCGTATTGCTGCAGTTTTGTTGGTATTTTCCAGTAAAATGCAGTAAAATACGCAATGTGTGCATGTTGCCTAAACGCAGTAAGGGCTGGTTCACACACAACGGAATTGCTGCAGAAGATTTTTGCAGCAATTCTGTTGAAAGTCGCAGACTTTCCACTGCGGCAAAAACGCATGCGGTATTTATGGCAGAAAATGGTGCATATTTTGCTGTGTTTTTCACAATGCAAGGAGATGGTGACATCTCCTATTAAAAACGCAGCAATTCAGTCTACTTTCCGCGGTCCGAAAAATACGCAACGCAGGTCACTTTCAGCTCGGAAATTTTACACAGCGTGTGGATGAGATTTGTTAAATCTCATCCACTATGCTGCTACTGCATTCTGCTGCGTTTTCTCCGTCCGCAATAATTAATGGAAGAAAAGTAGCAATTCCGCAGCGTGTGGATGAGCCCTAAAAGAAAAAAAGAAATTTAAATCGAAGAATCACTGTTTTTTGGTCACCTCATCTCCCACAAAAAAAATAGAATAAAAAGATCAATAACTCGCATGTACCCCACAATGGTATCAATAAAAACCACAGCTCGCCCAGCAAAAAAATAAGCCCTGACATTGCTCAATCTACGGAAAAGCACAAAACTAATTTTATTTTTAACAACTAGTATTTTTCATGTAAAAGTAAAATATAAAAAAAAACTCTATAATTTTGGTACTGCAGTAATTGTATTGACCCATAGAAAAAAGTTACCATGTCATTTTAATTGCACGGTGAACGCCGCAAAAACGAAACCCCCAAAAAATATGTAAGGAATTGCTGTTTGTTTCCCATTGCACCTCACAAGGATTTTTTTGTAATTTCCCAGTACATTATATGGCAAGATAAATAGTGGCATGAAAAACGACAACTACTTCCACAAAAATAAAGCACTGAAACGGCTTTATCAACGAAAAAATTAAAAAGTTACGGCTTTTGAATGGTCGGCAGGAAAAAATGTAAATAAAAATCTTAAAAATGGCTGTGGAGGGAAGGGATCAAAGATACCTGCCTGCAGTCATTAAATAGAAACCTTACTTCCAGCAGATAAAAATCTGTCATGGACACGCAGATGCAGGACTGAATACAGTTACAGTAAGGGTGTGTTCACACGGAATATTTCAGCGCTGTTTTTGACGCGGAAACCGCGTCGGAAACAGTGGCAAAAAAAGCCTGAAATCGTCTCCCATTGGCGTTTTTCCTGCGAACAGTAAAAACCGCTCGTGGGAAAAAGAAGCAACAATCTTTTTCTTCAGGCGTTTCCGTCTATGACCTCATGACCAATGGGAGGCAGAGAAAGGGATTTTTGCAGCGTTTTTTGCCCACGGTGCTCAATGGTCGCGGCCGAAAAATGCAGCGAAAAAAGCTCAGAAAAACACAGCAAATGTTAAAATGTCAAAATCTGCCTCAATATTCCTGAACAGGGCCTTAAATTTTAAGGGGTCTGCTTTGGTGTAACCAGGTGTGGCCCGCTACAAGACAGACCCTTATAATTATACTGTAACTGTAATCAGTCCTACACTTGGCTGTCCATCACATGACCAAAGAAAGATTTTTATTCCATAGGACTAAACAGTGCGAGTTCCTATTGAATGACTACAAGCATCTTAAGGAACTGATAAAAAAAAATAACATTTTATAAACCGGAATACCCCTTAACCCTTTCGCGACAATTATCACTCTTTAAATAAAACTTGAATAAGAACATAATAAACTTATTTTATACCCCCATTCTTATATTTTAAAAAGTAGACACCTAGCCCATTGGAAAAAGAAGTCAGCCAGCACTTTATACTCTTGGGCGCCGTCATGTAATTTTGCATTTACATTGTGGGGAAAAAAATGCATAATTCATGTTTAAAGCTAAAAGTTTGAACTAAGCAGAGCCTTAGGCCCCATGCACACGAACATGCTTTTGCGGCCGCAATTCCCCCGAAAATCCACAGGAGAATTGCGGCCCCATTCATTTCCATGGGCCCATGCACACAACCATGGTGGCCTGCCCATGAGCCTGGATCGCAGGCTCATAGAAAATAATGGACGCAGCCATGTGCACAGCCCGTTGACAGTCCGCGGCCGGCCGACCTGAAAATCACGGCCGTGCACATGGCTACGGTTGTGTGCATGAGGCCTTAGACTCACACCACCTCCTAAAAAGAAGATTATAAGATGTGCAGAGTTCATACATGCCACTTATGCCTATGTCTTCACGCACATACACTATATCTACAAAAGTATTGGGACACCTACACATTACACCTACAGGAGCTTTTATGAAATCCCATTCTAAATCCATAGATAAGAGAATAGAAAAAAATTTGGAACCACAATAAAGCGCTGCTAACATCAGGTTGGAGTAGTGGAGAATTTATGTTTAAAAATCCATTTATTGATAATGACTACGCGTTTCAATGCCGCACCGGCGTCTTCATCAGGTCAGAAAGGTTTTTCATTCTGACCTGATGAAGACGCTGGTGCATTGAAATGCGTAGTCCAATGTGTTACTTTAAGCGATCCCCTTTCCAGCGGATTAGCTTTTGAACCTAGCTGCAGCTGCATCACATATCCATTGCCTGTACCAGTGTTGTGCCTGCTATAGCACATCTGTAATAGGTGAGTTCATACCACCTATTCTGCTTTCTCTATACACCGTGTGACCTGCACATGTGGCGCCGTGTTTTTTGTTCCTCTCTAGATTCTAAATCCATAGGATTTAATATAAAGGAAGGCTTTCTATTTTTTGCCTATTCATCCAGAAGAGCATTTGTGAGGTCAGACACTGATGTTGGACGAGAGGGCCTGGTTCGGAATCTCTATTTTAGCTTAACCCAAAGGTGTTCGATGGGGTTGAGGTCAGGTCTCTGTGTGGGCCTGTCAAGTTCTTCCACACCAAACTCACCCAACCATGCCATTATTGACCTTGCTTTGTGCACTGGGGCACAGTCAGAGCCGCTGGGTGTTTTACACTGCTGTCATGGCTCGTCCAGGAACAAAATCCCCGGCCAGACACTCTTGCCGGGGATTCCGCTCCTAGAAGGAGCCCCTATCTAGGAGCGGAATCCCCCCAGAGCGTTGCCGATACTCTTGTCAGAGATTCCGATCATAGAGGGAGCCTCTGACGTGCCAGTCCATATATAGACAGTGACATCAGGGGCTCCCCCTGTACCGAAATCCCCGGCCCAGATTCTAGCCGACGCTCTGGCCTGGGAAACCGGTCCCGGAGACCTTGACATCACTATCCATATATGGACAGTGACGCCAGGGGCTGCTCCAGGAGAGGAATCCCCGGCCAGAGCATCGGCAATGCTTCGGCTGGGGATTCCACTCTAGAGGAAGCCATAATGGCGCTATCTATGGGGAAATGTGTGTACACTATCTACAGGGGTGTGTTTGTAGTGCTATCTACAAGGGGGTGTGTGTGGCACTATCTACAAGGGGGGTGTGGCAATATCTACAAGGGGGTGTGTGGCACTATCTACAAGGGGGGGTGTGGCAATATCTACAAGGGGGTGTGTGTGGCACTATCTACAAGAGGGTGTGTATGTGACTTTCTACAGGGTCTGTGTGGCACTATCTACAGAGGGAACTGTGGCATTATCTACAGAGGGCACTGTATATATGAAGGGCACAATCTGCCAAATGGGGTCACAAACTGCAGTTTTCTTCCATTTTATTTCCAACATGAGTTCCCCCACAAAGGGGATCACTAAGTCTGTGTAGCCCAAGGGCCCACATAAACCTGAAGCTGGCCCTGGGCACAGTCATGCTGAAACAGAAAAGGGCCTTCCCCAAACTCTTTCCACAAAGTTGGAAGCATACAATTGCCTAATGTGTCTTGGTATGCTGAAGCATTAAGATTTCCCTTCACTGAAAAATAATACTGAAAAATAACACCATAGCATTATCCCTCCTCTACTAAACTTTACAGTTGGCACAATGCAGTCAGGCAGGTAACATTCTCTTGGCATTCACCAAACCCAGATTCATTCATATTGCTAGTCCAGTGGCGGCATGCCTTACACTACTCCATCTGACGTTTGGCAATGGGTTTGGTTATGTAAGGGTATGTTCACACGGCAGCGTCCGTAACGGCCGAAATTACGGGGCTGTTTCCAGGAGAAAACAGCCCCGTCATTTCAGCCGTAACGGCATGTGCAGGCGCTTGAACGCCTTGTCCATTACGGACGTAACTGGAGCTGGTTTTCCATGGAGTCCATGGAAAATGGATCCATTTATGTCTGAAGTAGTGACATGACACTTCTTTGGCGCGGGCGTCTATTTACGCACCGTCTTTTGACAGCGACGCGTATATATACGCCTCGTGTGAACAAACGTCAGCCCATTGCTTTCGATGGGCAGATGTTTGTCAACGCTTTCAAGCCGTAATTTTGGACGTAATTCGGGGGTTAAAACGCCCGAATTACGTCCGTAAATAGGCCGTGTGAACATACCCTTAGGCGGGATTCACACGACCGGGTCCCGCCCGAGCCCGAGTATCGGCCGGTAAAATCGGCCATTTTTCCCGGCCGGTTTGCATTATTTTTGCATCCGTTCCGGGCCAGGCAAATCTGGACAGTGACATCAGCGGCAACTCCTGAAGGGGAATCCCCATGTGTTCGTGGATTCCACTTCAGGAGTTTCCCCTGATGTCACTGCCCAGATATGGACAGAGACATCAAGCGCTCTGTCCAGGAGCGGAATCCCCGAACACACGGGGATTCCGCTCCTTCAGGGAGCTAAAATGGAGCTAGCACATAGCAGAGCGGGGAGATACCTCCCTGCTCTGCTATAGTGGCGTCGCTACAGCAGCCGCAGCAGCAGCAGCAGCAGCTGCTAGCGGCGCCATGGAAGGTGTCGCCGGGCCAGGGCGCTTTTAAAACAAGCAGGGGAAGGGAGCCAGCGCAGCGCTCCCTTCCACCTGCTGTACACCCCGGCCCTGCCACACAGTGTACAGCCATTCGTCCAAATGGCATAAACTCCTCCTCCTCACATGCACTCTGCGCTGTGAGAAGATAGAGCGCAAGCGACGGAAAACCCGGCCATCACTCGGGACACATTCCGGTGATGGCCGTGTATTACCCGGCCCCATAGACTTCTTTACCCGGCCGAAAATAGAGCATGACCTATTTTTTGACGGCCGGTTTTCCCGGCCGTCAAAAAATCGGTCGTGTGAATAGCCCCATTAGGGGTCTATTATTCCTAATGCAGCCGGGTGCCGGCCGATTTATGAACGGCCGGCACCCGGCCGGGAAACCCTGTCGTGTGAATGAAGCCTTAAGGGTATGTTCACACGGCCTATTTACGGACGTAAATCGGGCGTTTTTGCCCCGAATTACGCCCGAAAATAGCGCCTCAATAGCGCTGACAAACATCTGCCCATTGAAAGCAATGGGCAGACGTTTGTCTGTTCACACGAGGCGTATATTTACGCGCCGCTGTCAAATGACGGCGCGTAAATAGACGCCCGCGTCAAAGAAGTGACCTGTCACTTCTTTGGCCGTAATTGGAGCCGCTATTCATTGACTCCAATGAATAGCAGCGCTAATTACGGCCGTAATTGACGCGGCGTTCAAGCGCCTGCACATGCCGGTACGGCTGAATTTACGGGGATGTTTTCAGGCTGAAACATCCCCGTAATTTCAGCCGTTACGGACCCCCGCCGTGTGAACATACCCTAAGGCTTGCACTCAGCTGCTCAACCATGGAAACTCATGCCATGAAGCTCCTGAGGAACAGTTTTTGTGCTGATGTTAATTCCAGAGGAGATTCGGAACTCTGCAGTTATTGAGTCAGCAGATCGCTGGCAGCTTTTATGCACTATGTGTGATCCATTGTTACACAAATGTTTATAAAGGCAGACTGCATGGCTAGGTGCTGGATTTTATACACCTGAACTTAATGATTAGGAGGTGTGTCCATATATTTTATCTTCACAAAATCACCAGAACTAAAGAGACCAAAAATCTCTTGCATTCAGATGCAGGTAAACATCAGTCACAGTCTCAACAAATGGTCTGATTAATGCAGGGGGTGATTAGATGTGCAACTGCTCATCTTCTCACCCCTATAAAAGGGGTAATAAAAAAATAAAAAAAGCACTCTTGCACATGACCCTGTGTGTGTCAGCCAATTCCCGTACGTGATATGTGGGAAGATAGGACATATTCTATCTTTCCAGGGATCGGAGTGTCGGGTCCGTTTGCACCGACTAAAGAGAATGGGTCAGTGAAAACTATCGGATGCCGTCAAAAACGGCTTGAGTGGCACTTAGTCGTGTGCAGGAGGGCTAATGTGTTGTGCACAAGAAGCGGATTTGCGGCCAGAAAATTTACAGTGGAAGGCTGTTGTAGGCAAGTGGATGAAAATCTCATCCACATGCTGCTAAACATTTTCCATGTCGAATTCAAAACATGCTTATTCTGTTCAGGATTTTCACAGCGCATTTCCCTCTTTTCAATGAAAAAGGAATTAAATTTTCAGCAAACACTTAAGAAATTCTGCTACGTTTGTGGGTACCCTAAGGTTGTGTTCCCACAGTGCAGATTTGCTGTAGATTTTGCATGTATTTTTTTTTTAAGCCAAAACCAGGAACGGAACCTAAACAGAAGACATATATAAAGCAAGCCTAATAGGTTTCCTCTCCTGGATCCAATTCTGCTTTTGGCTTACAAAATGCAGGTAAAATCTGCAGCAAATCTGCACCTTGGGAAACCAGCCTAAAGCTACATTCACACAAGCGTGTCCGATTGACATGCGTAAAAAACGCAGGGTATCTCTTACATTTCATGTCCGTGTGCCATCAGTGTGCTTTACGTGTGGCATGCGTTTTTCACGTCCGTTTAATTTCCCTGCATTTGATGCGTGAAACACGGACAGCACACGGATGTTGCCTGTGTACTGTCTGTTTTTCACACACCCATAGACTTCAATGAGCGACAAGTTGTGCAAAAACGCACCAATATAGGACATGCAGTGAGTTTCACGCAACGGACAGTCGCTGCGTGAAAACTCACGCATGTCTGGATAGCCCCATTTAAAAATGAATGGGTTCTTATGCTGTCAGTTATTTCAACGGACAGCACACGGACGAAGATTGTGCTCGTCTGAACGAGCCCTAAGGCTGGATTCACACGAGCATGTTCGGTCTGTAAAGGACGGAACGTATTTCGGCCGCAAGTTCCGGACTGAACAGACTGCAGGGAGCCGGGCTCCTAGCATCATAGTTATGTACAACGCTAGGAGTCCCTGCCTCGCTGCGGGACAACTGTCCCATACTGTAATCATGTTTTCAGTACGGGACAGTAGTTCCACGGAGAGGCAGGGACTCCTAGCGTCGTACATAACTATGATGCTAGGAGCCCGGCTCCCTGCAGTGTGTTCGGTCCGGGACTTGCGGCCGAAATACGTTCCGTCCTTTATGGACCGAACATGCTCGTGTGAAACCAGCCTTAATGTGACAGAGAGCATATATCCTCCCTCATTGGTAAGAGGCACGATAAAAATAAAATACCCATATTACCTATGGTCACTGAGGCTGTACATAAAGTAAAAGCTGTAGAATTTCCGCAATGGAATTCTGTGCGGAACTTACGCAGCATTTACAGTAGTAACAAAGTGGATGAGATTTTAAAGATCTCATACCCACTCTGCGGAAAGAAAATGCAGCGAAAATATTCATAAATTGACCTTCGGTGAGGAATTTAACCCTTTAACGACAGACATTTTTAGTTTTTACGTTTTCGGTTTTCACTCCCTGCCTTCCAAGAGACATAACTTTTTCATTTTTCCGTCAATAGAGTGGTGTGAGGGCTTATTTTTGCAGGAGTTGTAGATTCTATTGGCATTTAAAGTACCATATAATGTACTGGGAAACGGAAAAAGGTGGAATTGGGAAAAACCTGAATTCCTTCATTGTTTTTGGGTTTTGTTTTTACGGCTTTCACCGTGCGGTAAAAACGACAACTTGACTTTATTCTGCGGCTCAATACAATTAGGCTGGATTTACACGAGCGTGAGCGTTTTGCGCGCGCAAAAGGTACTTAACAGCTCCGTGTGTCATCACCATATGATGCGTGGCTGCGTGCTTTTCGCGCAGCCGCCATCATTATGACACTCGGTTTGTAAACAGAAAAGCACGTGGTGCTTTTGTTTTCATTCATAGTTTTACTGCTGTTGCGCGAATCACGCGCGTCACACGGAAGTGCTTCCGTGTACTGCACGTGATTTTCATGCACCCATTGACTTCAATGGGAGCGTGATGCGTGAACAACGCACAAATATAGGACATGTCGTGCGTTTCACGCAGAGGACAGACGCTGCGTGAAATCACTGACAGTCTGCACGGCCCCATAGACTAACATAGGTCTGTGCGAGGCGCGTGAAAATCACGCGCGTTGCACGGCCGTATTACACGTTCGTCTAAATAAGACCTTATAGTGATACCAAATTTATAGTTTGTTTTTTTTATATTTTACTACTTTTACAAAGAAAAACCTATTTGTTAAAAAAATTAATTGTTCTGTTTCACCACATTGAGAGCCATAACTTTATATTTTCATCGATTGAGTGGTGTCCGGGCTTATTTTTTTGCGGGACGAGCTGCATTTTTTGGCACATACGATCTTTTTGATCACATTTTATTTAATTTTTTTTTAACGCTAAGGTTACCAGAAAACAACAATTGTGTTTTCAATTTATTTATTTTTCTGCCCTTCACCGTGCGAGTTAAATAATGGTATATTGTAATAGTGCGGACTTTTACGGACGCGGCGATAATAATTTTGTTTATTTTTTACATTGTGCTTGGGGAAAAATGGCAATCGTGAGATCGTGCAGTATATTGAGGCATGGCTTAGCAGAGGCAGACAGAAGGCAGACCTGGGTGCCTTAATTAGGCCCGTGGGCTGCCATGACAACCATCAGTGGCCCACTCTTTCCAACTGGCAACTGTATAAATGCTGCGGTCGCTATTGGCTGAAGCATTTAACTACTTAAATAGCAACGTGTTAGCTGTGATACACAGCTGACACCTGCAGTATATGGAGCCCGCTGCAAATATCACTGTGCCGGCACGGGTCGGGAAGGGGTTAAATCCGCAGCATGTCAATTTATGCTGCATTTTCATTGCTTTTCTGTTGTGGGTTTTCCCCAGTCAATGGGGATGCAAAACGCTCAACAGAAACCCAATCGCACCTCAGAAAAAAAATATAAAAATTCATACTTACTCAGAACTCCTAGCTTCTTCCTCCAGTCCAGCCTTCTGGGATAACATTTCATCCCATGTGATCGCTGCAGCCAATCACAGGCTGCAACATCATCCAGGGAGGCCAGACTGGACGTCAAAGGATGGACGCGTCAACATGACAACGGCCTAGGAAAGTGTGGATTTTTATTGATTTCTACGCTGCTTACCGCAGCGGAAAATCAGTCTAAAAAAACCCAGTTTTTCAGACGAAATGTGCTGCGGTTTCCAGGTCGGATACACTGGGTAGATTTTACGCAGCGTATTCCACCTGTGGGAACCCGGCCAAAGGGTGCAGTGACACACTTGCTTTGTATTTTCGCAGCAACATAACCTGACGAAAACGACAATGTATGCCTATTGGAAAAATATCCTGCAACTGCAGTTCTCGCATTGCGGAATAGATTTCTCATAGACTTACATTGTAAAGGAAGTACAAAGCAAGTACGCCACAAGTGACTGCACCCTAACCGCTTTCCCCCTCCCATCTATCACTTTTCATTTTACGTCCTTGGCAGTGACAGGGTTAAGGGTCTTTTCACACTTGCATTACATTTCTTCTGTCAAATTTTTATCGCTTTTTGAAAGGGAGAATAGCCAGGCATGCGGCACTCTTTATCCAGAGGGGGAAAAAAAAAAAAGGTATAGCTGATGAAAACCTTACAGACCTATTTTAAGTCAATACGAATAAAATAAAAATTGCTGCGGTATTGTTCACGTTTAGTATTTTTATGTTTTACTACTACTCCAACATAAAAAAACATTTTGTTTAAATATCTATATATATTTATTTGGTTTTGCATCACCATATTCTGAGACCAAGAACTTATTCTTCCGTCGATGGAGCAGTGTGGTTTTCCTGGGGCGAAGTGAGGTTTTTATTGGTACCATTACAGTATAGTACAGAAAATCTGGAGATTTTATTTTAGGGTGTTCAACGTACGGGTTAAATAATGTGGTTTGTGATAGTTCAGACTCATGGATTCAATACCAATTATGTTTGTTTATTTATTTTTTTTACATTACTTTTGGGAAAATTTATTTGTTAACCAACATTTTTTTTGTTAAAACATAGATTTTAAAATCTAAAACCTCCTATTTGCATCATACGGACACTGGTTGAGCAGAACAATTATTTTATTACTGTGGTTAAGCTTCCAAAATACTTCGAATTGTCTTTTAGTTACTGCCTTGTAATAACATTAAAAGGGTGTTTAAAAACAAATATATATAAAAAAATTGTTATAGCATATTCATTTGACATGCCAGGAATATGTGATCCCATCTTTTAAATCCCCATCAATCCAGAGGATCGGATTCTAGACCCCCATTTTTGGTGAAGTGATGATCAAGAATGTGGGGTCACTCAAGGTCTGCTTCAGTATATCCCCCACATGAAGAGTGGCTGCACAAGCACAGCAACCTTGTTCTTGGTATCGTGGTGTTTAACTGCAGAGATCAGATATTTATTGCGTAGCAGATCACATTATGTAAAATTCAATGTAAAAGGAAAAACCAAAATAAACAATCTGTTATTTTCTAGTGCTCCGATGCATGCTGGGAAGAGTTTATCGACCTTGCTGGCAGATCTGATGTACTGAAGATTTTTCAAGTTGTGGTCATCTGAACAATGTCGAGTGCCTGTGTAATGAAAAGTCACACCTGAGGAAGCGACAGAACTGAAAATAAATTTAGCATCTTATATTAATGTTGATTAAAAAAAAAAAAAACACAACAAACAAATTGTGAAATGTAAACATGTAGTCAATTTATTAAAATCAAATAAAGTACTATAAAAAGCAAATAAATAACATTTGCCAATAATACAAAAAAACGTAACTTTCAGAACAGAATTTTCAACCGAGAAATTATAAACGGAAGAAGCTTGTGAGCTTAGCTTGACCAACTATCTGTTTGTTTTTTGCTGAAGATTTACTGTTATTTCTAGCCGTGGCGGACTTCTCCTTTAGTTTAGCTGATGGTAAGGTTTTCTTTTGTGGGGGTTCATCGTCCGGGATGTATTGATTTTCACATTTGTCCAACTGCTTTCTCTTTGTACTTTTTCGTACAGGGTCCTTACTAGACTTCTCTTTAACAACGATGACGTCCCGATTTCCTGAATTTATCTGTAATGCTGTTTTTTCTTTTGACACATCACCTAAAATAAAAATATAAAAAAACAAAAAAAAAAAAAAAAAGTCCCAGTTTTACACTTGCCATACAAAACATGGTTGCATGGTTAACACACGAAGTGGATGTAAGTTCTTATATTAAATTTTCCTAAAAATAATTGCTGGCTATTACTAAGTGCATTTAAAACAGTGGTAAAGCCTCTCCAAACATGAGACAATTTAAAAAACTAACGTTTCATCACATCAATTTGTATACATGGCTTCCATACATATGTATTCATACATAGAAGTCGGATGTTAATTATATTTACAGAGTATCAAGATTATTTCAGTAACAACCACTTCAGGCTCTGTTCACATCTGCGTCAGAGGCTCCATTAGGGGCCTCCTTCAGGGTTTGACAGAGATAATAGCGCAGCATGCTGTGTTATTGCGTCTGGTAAACTCGGGAAAACCCACTGACGAAAAGCAGACGGGACTCATTAAAGTCAATGGGTTCCGTCGGCGTCCGTTGTGCAACGGAACCGTTGCTTCCGTTATTCCCTTGTTCTGCTCCTCTGATGGAGCAGTGCAATGAAACTACACAACGGAGATGTGAACATGGCCTAAATTAGACAAAACAGCCCTGATGATGTAGAGAATGAAAACTAAGTGGGGTAGGTTGGGAGGCTAGGGTTCTAGAAAGTGTTTATTGCATGAAAAAAAAGGTGATTAACCAAAAGGTGACAAAATAAATAAATAAAACACGAATGTTTGTAATAGATTTAAAAAAAATAATAAGGGAAAAAATAAAAATTAAGCTTCTGGTTTATATATAAATACTAATGTTATCTATTATTTAGGCTTTGTTCATATCTCTGTCAGGGCTCCGTTCGTTTTGATGGAATCGATAGCGTAGTCTACTACGCTATTGATTCTGTCAAAACGACGGAACCCTTGCACAACGGAGACAAACGGAAACCATTGACACCGGATCAGTCACCATTGAAATCAATGGTGATGGAAACGGAAACCTATGGTTTGCGTCAGTCAGGGCTCAGTTCTGACGGAAAGCTCCAACGGAATAGAGCCCTGACGCAGATGTGAATGAAGCCTTAGTCAACTTGCAATTCAAATTTTAGTACCATTTCAAAATACTAGAAGCTTCTAAATAAATTAAAAACCACAAGGGTTGTGGTGTAAGATTTAATAAACGGTTACCAATTGGTACATCATCATAGCAGAGTACTGGAACAATCTTTGGTGCTGGGTGAATACAGGTTGGAATTTGACTCATACTAGGGAAGGCAGATGGTTTGATTTGGTTTCCAGAATCATCTTTATAAGTGCAGGAGAACTGGGATCTAATCAGGTTTTGCTTTAGCTGGAGAAAAAAAAATAAATAAAATATGTTATGATCAAATGTAACAATATAAACAATACACATAGAATTGTCCCGCTTTTTAAATAATTGATCATGGTGTAGCTATAAAAATAGTCAAAGTGTAACTAAATGTCCAAACTTCTGACATGTCAGAAGTTTCGGTTTGTGGGGTCCAAGCACTGAGACCGCACCAATCTCTAAAACAAAGCAGCAGATGCACTCGTGTGAGTGCTCAGTCACTTAGTTTCTGTTCAGCTTTTTCCGGAAATCAATGTATCAGAGTACTGGCTCAATCGAAAGTCTATGGGCCCGTACTTGGATACATCGGCTATCCGCCGGAAAAACCCAAAACAGAAACGAAGCAGCAAAGCGCTCACACGAGCGCTTCTGCCGTTTCGAGATTGGTGGGGTTCTCCGTGCTCAGACTCCCACCAATCAAAACATCTGACATGTCCCTATGACATATCAGAAGTTTGAACGTTTAGTTACACTTTAAAAGGCTATGCAAACCTTTAAAAGTGACATTTTTAGAAAAAAACCAAACAAACAAGATACAGCTGCTTTGTATCCTGTATATACAGAGCAACTATATCTTTCGCCAAGACCTGAATCCGTCAGTTCCACAGGACTGACTAGTTTAGCATCGGCAGATCCTGCATGTCTCCGACATGCAGGATCCACTTGTAATCAATCACATCTAAGTAATGATCTTAGATGTGATGGATAACAGGTGGATCCTGTGTATCAGACAAGCAGGATCCGCTGACGCTGAACCAGTCAGTCCCGAGGACCTGACCGGTACAGGATTCAGCAAACGATACAGCTGCCCTGTATACAGGACACAAAGCAGCTGTATCTCAAAAAGTCTTAGTTAATTTATGAAAAATTAAAACGTTGTACCAAACAGACATTTTTATCAAAAAACACAAATATAAGCTTTCAAAAGGTTTACATAGCCTTTAAGTTATTAACCCCTTAAGGACACTGCCAAAATTATTTATTCAATTTTGTTTTTTCCTCCCTGCCTTACAAAAGCATTAACTTTCATTTTTTCATCGACACAGCCATATGTTTGCTTGTTTTTTTTGCGGGACAAGTTGTAGTTTTTCATGGCACCATTTAATGTACGGCATAATGTACTGTGAAACTGAAAAAAAATAACTTGTGGGTTGAAATGGGCAAAAAAAAAACCGCAAATACGCCATATCTAAGGGGGTTTGGTTTTTATGGCGTCCATCAGGCGGTAAAAACTACATGTTCACTTTATTCTATGGGTTGATACGATTACGGCGATACCAAATTTATACTTTAATGTCTTACCATTCAAACAATATTTTTTTTGTCGCCACAATCGGAGAGCCATAACTTATTTTTCCATCCATTGACCAACGAGAGGGCTTTTTTGTGGGGCAAGCCGTAGTTTTTTTTTTTTGTACCATTTTGGGGTACATGCGACTGATCAGTTTTTATTCCATTTCTTTCAGGAGCCAAGGTGACCAAAAAGCAGCAATTTATGCGTTTAACCTTTTTTTTAATTTTACACGGCGTTCACAGAGCAGGTTAAATGTAGGCTAATGTATTGCAGTCCATCATGATTCTTACAGCCTACTGGAGTCGGAAAGGCTTCATAGGAGTACAAAGATGGCAGACCTGGGGGCCATCATTAGGCCCCCAGGCTGCCATGATAACCATCGGCGCCACACGATCGCTTTGCGAGGGGGCTGATGGCATGTTGGAGGGGGCCGTTCCCCTGATTCTAACACTTTAGATGCCGTGATCGAGATTGACTGCAGCATCTAAGGGGTTAAAAGGGCAGAATCAACGTGATCTTTGATTCCGACGGTTGAAGTGAGTTGTCGGCTGTATTACACAGCAGTCACCTGCGAAGTATGGAGCATGCTCAGCCTGTTCCATACTCCCCCCTTAATGGCTGCCATGTAAGTGGCATGTCGTTAAGGGGTTAATCACTTTTTACACAGGGCGATTGGGGAAACAACGCTCGATCCCGATCATTGGCCCGTGCAAAGGAGCCAAGCAATCAGCCGATGCAATAATCAGTCAGTAAAAATAATCGTTGTCAGCTGCAAATCTCACCATGTAAACAGGGGATGTTCTGGCGGCAATGATGCAAACAATCCCGTTCGTCCCCATACAATATAATGATTGCTCCATGTAAATGAAGCTAAACAAACGCGGATCAGTCTGCTACAGTTGCAACAACAAGTGAACCCTTTGGAATTACCTGGATTTCTGCCTTAATTACGAATAAGAGGTCTGATTGTTTTCCAAGTTACAAATACAGAAACACAATTTAACTAAAACTAATAACAAACAGTTGTACTGTTCATGTCTGAGCACATTGTGTAAACATCCACAGTGTATGGAGAAAAAGGCACACGACCGTATTTTCGGACCCATTCATTTCTATTGGTCATGGATACCTTTCCGTATTTTTACGGATGGGTGTCTGCTGAAAAAGAACAATAGAACCGGTCCTATTCTTGTACGTAATTACGGTACGGACTCTCCCATAGAAGCCTAAGAGGACTTCCGTAAATACGAATGGCTACGGATGTGCATCCGTAAACAGTCTATTTACGGAAGCGTTGCTATGCAACATGGCGACATCATTTTCAGCCTTTTTTACGGATCCGTATATATGGATCAAATATGGATGCATTACAGACCGTATTTGCGGATACCGTTCCGTATATACAAATAAATTACGGATGACAAAAGATACGTATTTATGGATAGATGAAAATACGGTCGTGTGCATGGGGCCTTAACAAGGAATTTTGGTCTTTCTCCCTGCAAATGTGTGAGTTCCCCAATATACAGCATCTCGATAGGGTTAAGGTCAGGACTGGCTCGGCCATTCCGAAACACAAATTTTCTATTTCAACCATTCTTTGGATGATTTACTGGTATTCCACGGGTCATTTTCTTGTTGCATCATGCAATGTCTCTTCAGCTTGAGGTCATGGACTGCTGCCCTTACATTCTCCTGTAAAAGGTTTAGATTCCTTTTTCCCCTATTGATCCCCAGGCAATGAGGCAGCCCCAAACTATGATATGATGCTCCCTCCACCATGCTTCAGCGTTGGGATGAAGTTTTTATGTGTAGTGTTTTTTCCTTCCAACGTAGCATTGAGCATTTGTGCTAAATGGTTCAACTTGTTCTATGGACAGATGAGACCATTTTCCCAGAAGCATTGTGGAACATCCAGGTGGTCTCAGGCAAACTTGAGATGGGCCACAATGGTTTTTTTGGACAGCAGCAGCGTACTTCCATGGATACCAGTCTTGTTCAGTGTTATTTCTAATAGAGGACACATTAAGGCCAGGATCACACACACCGGTTTGATGCAATTTTGAGCCAAATTCAGAAGTGGATCCAAAAGGAGGGAAAGGTATAAAGAAAAAAACTGAAGCAGCTCCTTTAATCTGTGCCCATTCAAACTGCAACAAAAACTGCATTAAAACGGTGTGTGTGATCCTGGCCTAACAGGTTTTTTTCAGTTTGTAGAGAGTGTTCAGTAAGTCTTTTGAAGTTAGTCTTGGTTTCTCTCACCTTTCAGGATGGACAGTTGTGCTCGAGTGTACGAACACACACACACACACACACACACTGAGGATTTTCCGCAACAGATAAATTGCGGAAAATCTGCAGCGGATTACAGTAGCAGCAGTGTGGGTGAGATTTCAACAAATCTCGTCCCCACACTGCGAAAAAATGAAGCCGAAAAAAAAAAAGCACATATTGACCTGCAGTGCGGTTTCTACAACCGCAGCATGTTAATTAATTCTGCGGAATCACACCTCTTCTGTTACGAGTTTTCCCATTAAATTCAATGGGGTGCTTAAACCCGCAACAAAGTGGTGTGTGTTATATTTGCGGCAGAATCAGTGATTCAGTGATTCTGCTACAAAAAAATAAAATAAATAAAAATAGAAAATAAAAAAAATTAAAATATAACGTTATACTTACCCAGAGTTCCTTGGTTCTTCTCCAGTCTAGCTTCCCTGGAGGACGTTGCAGGATATGTGACCGCTGCAGCCATTCACAGGCTGCAGCGGTCACATGGACCAACTTCATCCAGGGAGGCCGGAGTGGATGTCAGTGAAGGGAGGGGTTAAGTATGTGCGATAGTTTACGCAGGGGAATTAATGCCCGAAAAAAATTTCGGACTGCCTTCTCTGCGGTGTTCAGGGCGGATACGCTGCGCAGCTTGATGAAGTGTATTATTTTTTTTTTTAGAAGAAGTTTAAAATTGCCAGAAAAATTGTGTGGGTCAATGAGGCCTAACAGGACACCCGCTCCTAGGGTGAGTAGCAACAGTCCTAAACGTTATCACTTTTTCGACACAATGGAGCACACATTATTTTTCTTTGTTTTTTTTTTTAACACTTTATTTAAGTACTAAAATTTGTCCTACTAGGGTACTTTACAATATGATCACTCATAATACACTGCAATACTGTATTGCAGCGTAATATGCCTGTCAGTTTTATACTCAGACATTCAATTACGCCTTACTTCTGGCAGGCCGTAATAGAAGTACAAAGATGGCTAACCTGGGGGCTCTGGCTGCCATGCAACCCATCAGCTTAGATGCCGCAATCACTATTGACTGTCATCTAAGGGGTTAAAAGTTGGGGCAGTAATATACAGCGGACACCCACAGCTCCTGAGGCATCCTCAAAAATTACATTCATGGCACTTGGCGCCAAAGGCTTATGAAACAGTAAAATTAGAAAGGTTTATCAGTAAAATTTTAAAATTAAGATAAACCGCAAAGACTCAAAGAGGCCTGCAATCAGCTTTTCTCCCATGGGCTGTGAAACAAGATGTTGGCAAACTTGTGTTATTTGCCTGCCTATGCTAACTGGGAGTGTGCTAGAGACTGCACAGTTTTAGGCCCCATGCACACGAACGTGCTTTTGCGGCCACAATTCCTCCGAAAATCCACGGTAGAATTGCGGCCACATTCATTCCTATGGGGCCATGCACAAGACCGTGGTTTCCACAGTCCATGCATGGCCCAGGAGCCCGGACCGCAGAAAGAATGGGCAAGTCTTATTACGGCCGTGTTCTGCGGTCCTGGCTCAAAGCAAATAATGGCCGCGGCCAGGTGCACGGCCCGTGATTTGCGGTCGGCTTGCGGGTGACACTCAGCCTCCGGCCGACCCGAAAATCACGGCCATGCACATGGCTACGGTCGTGTGCATGAGGCCTTAATGTATTCAAAACTATGCACCCGATGTATTTTTATTTCTTTTTTTAAGAACGGATACCAAGAAAAAAACAAAAAATGTATTTACATTTTAGTTCAGGTTCTCCATTTAAAAATTAGCCCTATGATGAGGTGAAACTTACCCTGGGTTTGTTTTTGTCCATGCACTTCTGCACACGTCGGTTTAAGGGTTTGGGAGATGATCCATTAGGCTGCTCAGGAGATCTAGAGTAAGAAAAAAAAAAGAAATGGTTTGCAGTAAGCTCCATTTACACATCAGTAAGACAGCTCAGACATATTTGTAGCCAAAAACTGGATCGGTTCTTGTGAAAGGCCCCCGACCCTTCATGAAAAGCTCGCCGGATATACAAGTCTGGGATCCAAATGTATTTTAGGCTCCATATATACAGCTTCTACGTATGAATGCCAGTCTAATGTTACTTTAATTTAACTGGAATTATTGATTTGCCATCAGAAACCAGGAGATTGATGGGAAGGGTCTACCAAACGTAACCACATTCTGGCCAATTTTAGTAGCAATGACTTGTAAGAATTTGACAGACTAACAAATGACGAGTGAAAATTGTAAATAGGACAGCATCATGATGGAGGAGGAAGAAAGAAGAAGAAAGAAGAAGAAAGAAGAAGAAAGAAGAAACCTCTCCACACCCCCAATCAGGTTTGTCGTCCTCCGGATAAGATTGTCCTGTGGATCAAGACACTCTCTCCAGGATTGCAGACCACCCAGCAGGTACTCACTAGTGTTCGGGAGGTATTCTGAAGGTGTAAGTCTCTAAAGCAGGGGTCTCAAGCACGCATCCCGCATGTGGCCCCTGGGGCTGTCATCTGCAGCCCACGGGACACAGAGCCGCAAGTACAGACTCTGCTCCGGGACTCTGGAGGATAAGCCCGATACTTGGAGTGTGTGTGGCATTATCTACAGAGGGCACTGTGGGACTATGTAAGACTCTGCGGCAGCATCGGCAGAGGACTCTGCGGCATCATCAGAGGGCACTGCGGCAGCATCCAGAGGGAATTATGGCACTAGCTAAAAAGGGGCTGCCCAATCTTGACATGTGTGTCTGCCAAACACTGCTAACAGAGCCTCCGGACTGCATTTATCGACACAAACTGGAAAACTGGATTGTTGAAATAAGCACGTGGAGAAATCTCAAATTTTAGACCTAGCGGTATTATAGTAATGTAGATTATTATAGTAATATAGTAGATCAAATAACTAATTGATTGACAATAATTTTGTGTCGTATCAAATTTGAAAGTAATGCGGCACGTCAACTTCCCATTTTTTCTATATGTGGCCCACTTACCCGGCCGAGTTTGAGACCCCTGCTCTAAAGGGACCTTAAACCTGGGGCTGGTATCCTCCTCTCCAGGTCACCACTTCCCTCTACGGAGTTGGTAAGCTCCCGTCGCAGGTGGGGTCTCCTCTGTGGGGGGGGGGGGGGGCTTCTCCTGGGGTCAGGCCTGGTTCCAGCTTAAAGAGAGGGAGCCAGGACTCATGGCCCAGCATTCGGCCGCTTCCGGCTCACTGCAGCGACCACTTCCAGTCGTTGCGCACATGACTTCCGGCGGGAGGGACGCATGGACATCCCAGGAAGCGGTGTTCCGGCAGCCCAATTGGGGAGGAAGGGCTACAGCGCGTCATAGCCTGGGAGCCTCCCCAAGGCTTATTTTAGGCCTGAACCAAGATGGCTCCTTCTGAAAAACCAAGCAACCAGTATGGAAGCTCCAGGAAAAGCATGCAGGACGCACGGAGCTATCAGACCAAGCAAGATCCTCCAGTCCGGTACTTTAAACGGCATGGGATCTTCTAGGAAGCATGGTAGGACAAACCTTTTTTTTTTTATTTATGGATTTTGTCCTTCCTTGTATATTACAAGTTTCCTAGGTTAGAGAGGGCCCCAGGAAAAATTTGGACAAGGCTTGAAACAGAGAATGTGCTATGTGTTGTAGGATGCTAGCAGTCTCTTATCAGAAACGTTTATGCCAGTTATGCTTAGATAAGATCCTGGCAGAGGAATCTACCAGCCTTGCCACTAGCATAAAAGATATGGTGCGAACAGAGGTTAAGCATGATCTTCCTAGCACATCGTCTGGCAAGACAAGACCGGGCCCAGGGCTAATTCTTCTTGTGAAGAGGAGATATTTTAGGATGAGGGGGAGTTATGCTCCTCTGAATATTCCTCTGACGAAGATGGACGGGGGGAAAAAATAAAAAATAATAATATTTCCAGCTGAGGATGTGGACCAACTTCTTAAAGCAGTCCAGGCCACTATGAATATTGATGACCCCCAAGGAACCACGGTCCATCCAGGACATTATGTTTGAGGGCCTGGGTCCTAGGAAACAGAGGGCTTTTCCTATTCACAAAAACGTGGCCAGCCTCATTAGAAGGGAATTTTAGAACCCTGACAAAGTTAGGCATTCCCAACATTTTGAGAAGAAAATATCCCTTTGGAGGATGAATTAAGCACTGGGATATTTTTCCCAAACTGGATGCCCCGGTAGCAAAGATATCCAGGAAAAATGCCTTACCTTTTGAAGATCTGGGTTCCCTCCCCAATCCAATGGATAAGAAGGCTGACTATTACTTAGAGGACCTGGTAAGCCTCTGCAGGGGCCTTTAAACCTGGTATTGCCACCACATGTGTAGCCAGGTCACTTAAAATCTGGATAGCTCAACTGGAGCTTCATCTCCAAGAAAACTCCTAGGGATCAGATACTGGTTTCCCTGCCGGTTTTGTCTAAAGCCACAGACTTTTTGGCTAATGACTCAGTGGACTTAGTCCGTCTGTCAGCTAGATCTACAGCCCTATACAACTCAGCCAGAAGTGCTATATGCCTGAAGACATGGAAGGAAGATGCAAGCTCAAAAAGGGAAACTTTGTTCTATCCCTTGTTCAGGAGATTTTTTGTTTGGTCCTCCACTGGATGATCTCCCGGAAAAAGCATCTGACAGGGGGAAAGGGTTTCCTACCCAGAACAAACCAGACTCCTTTCGTCCCAGGAAGTTTAATAAAAAACCCAATCCCAAGGGACAGGAATTTAGATCCAATAAATTCCCTAAGAAGAACATGGGCTTCTTGTTTAAGCCTCAGAACGATCAAGACTAAGGATCACCAACAATGACGCCAGAAGGTGTGGGGTAGGTGTTCGCTTATCCCTATTCTTCCAAGAATGGGAAAAGATCTCATCAAACCAGTGGGTTCTAGATATTATAAAGACAGGATACAAACTAGAATTCATGACCCCTCTGCCAGAGAGATTCCTCCCCACAATGAGGCAGAAAGTTTCAGAGAAACAGCTGGACTTGAGTCAGAGGTTCTCTCTCATTAGGAAGGGGGCTCTAGTACCAGTACCGAAACCAGAGATAGGGAAGGGCTATTATTCCCCCTTTTTCTAGTAAAGAAACCGGAAGGCAGATTCAGGGTTATAATAAACCTAAAACAACGGAACTCCTTCCTAGTTTACAAGAGATTTCAGATGGAGAGTATCCCCTCTACTGGAAGTCTACTCTTCAGGAATTGTATGATGGCATCAATAGATCTGGAGGATGCTTATTACCATGTCCCGGGCTGCATCCCTCACCAAAAGTATTGGAGGGTGGCAGTAGTTTTGAACGACTCTCTAATCCACCTCTAATACCCACCCGTTTGGCATCTCTCAGGCTCCCAGCGTCTTTACCAAACTTATAGCAGAAATTACCTGATATATACGAACGAAGGACTTATCATTCACTACCTATACAACTTTTTAATAGCCATAAAAAGAAATGTAGTCAAGTGGCTCGAAGGGGGGGGGGGCCACTTGACTACATTTCTCTTTATGGGTAAGGCACTTTGCTTTCGATACTTTGATGGGACTGTCCGCTAGCACTTTCAGTTGGGGAACTGTACGATCGGCAGATCGTTCTAGATTTCTCCACCTAGATGTAACCCTGTATTTCACAGTGTATATCTCCTTTATCGGTGGATATGCCATTCATAACTCTGCTTTGTATATTTCACACTAGCATGAACAATATTTCTCATTGCTGACATGTAATAGGCTATCCACTTGTCCCTGAGGGGGCATTGTTTTACATTGATTTTTTTTAAATAAAAGTTAACATTTCCTCTTCAACTTTGTGTGATCTTGTTGCATCAGTAATGCTATCATTTGGTTACCTGTATATGTTATAGTAGCGCATATACAGTCAAATCCAGTTTTGGATCCTCTGTAATTTTAGATGGTCTATTTAAGTGTATCCATAGAGAATTACATTTTCCATTTTCATACCATAATAGTATATGACTCCTGGTTCTCTTTTGTGCATATGTTGATATTTTTGGAGTTTCTATTCCTTGACCTTTGGAGGTGTTATGTTGTACTTAAGAAACACCTAGCCACTTTACCTTGCCGTTGCCTTGTGAGACTAATGTTTATTATAGGTTACAATTGCATTCAGTCACTGACCTGGCATTTGGTAGGAAAGTTCTACAAGCTGGAGTCCCACCCTAAAAATTGGGGTTTTATTTTATACCTCCAGGTGTGCTGATATAGGTGAAATGGCAAGAGATTGATCACTTACCGGTCATCGGTTCTTCATGAACCGATGACAGCACCCCCCCCCCCCCCCCTCCTCTTCAATAAACTTCCTTAGAGTCTCTTGAATATAGGACTATAAATATATATTTATGGTGTGGGGTAGCTTTTCATTAAGGCGCAAAAATAATAATAATATCGAAACAAAAAAAGTGTGTGTGTGTGTGTGTATGTTATATATATATATATATATATATATATATATATATATATATACACACACACATATACACACACACACACACACACACACACACACACACACACAGATAAAAGATAACCATTTCTCACTCTGAGTTCTTTCTAAAGACTGGGTGTGTGGAGAGGTTCTCATTTTTATATCAGGCTTCCTGTCCAGCAAATGGGATGTCTCTCCAGGTGTGCCATCATAGGTTCATGAATAACAAATTACCAGTAATTAATCCATCTTTTTTTCCCTGCCGTGTGGGTGTAAGGAGCATATTCATGTTCTTTTTAGGTTATGTATTTATTATGCTGTAGTCATAAGTTTGCCTTTTGTTGATATTTTTATTAGGTTTTTTTTTTCTGGTTTAAATGGGGCACAGTGCAGGAAGAAAGATCCTCTACAAGACAATGGATCTTATTACACAAATGTCAAGCTGAAGAAAAAGTTGCTCACACATCTAAAGCCGTTCCATTCACGAGAAATGTGTCTGCTGCTTTGCATTGCTAATAAAAAGGGGGAGGTGAAATCTCAATAGATCCTGTATGGGGCATTTTGCTGAACTTGTAAGTCTTACAGGTGCAGCAACCATTATGGCCAGTGCAATAAACCCAACAGTAGAACTCGATAAGAGATAGTAAACATTTTCACAAAATACATAAAAACCATACCTAAAAAGTGACAAAAGAGAAATTGCTCCAAATATGGTATTTTCCTCATCTGCACATAACAACTCGGCTTTGTTTTTGCTAGGAGGGCAAGAAGCTTCTTCATCCAAAAGTATTAGAAATGTTTTTATGGTCTCTCTACCACATAAAGCAGTGCCACGGTTTATTGCATGAATTCTAGGCTGTAAATATACAGAACATAACCCCATCACACCAAGTACAAACAATAGTAACTTCATTAAATAGGTTAGGGGAACCACAAGGAAATACATTTAGCACCTGTATTGTGTTTAATATGATCAAAATAATCATGTCATCATATTTCTGCACAGATTAGGGCCAATATATAAGTCTGCACACCACTGTTAAAAGACCAGGTTTTTCGTCATAGCAAAAAAAAAAAAAAAAAAATGAGTACAAATATGACTAATTTTAGAACTTTTTCCACCTTCAACGTCACCTATAATTTGTACAATGCCATTGAAAAACAAACAGATATGTTTTAGGGTGGAAAAGTAAAAATAAAAAATAAATAATGTGGTAGCATAAATATGCAAACCCTTAACCCCTTAAGGACGCAGCCTAGTTTGGGCCTTAAGGCTCAGAGCCCATTTTTCAAATCTGACATATTTCACTTTATGTGGTAATAACGTCGGGATGCTTAAACCTATCCAAGCGATTCTGAGATTGTTTTCTCGTGACACATTGGGCTTCATGTTCGTGGTAAAATTTGGTCGATATATTCAGTCTTTATTTGTGAAAAATTGCAAAATTTAGAGAAAATTTACAAAAAATAGAATTTTTCAGAATTTAAATGCATCTGCTTGAAAAACAGACGGTTATACCACCCAAAATAGTTACTAGTTCACATTTCCCATATGTCTACTTTAGATTGGCATCGTTTTTTGAACATTATTTTATTTTTCTTGGACGTTACAAGGCTTAGAACATAAACAGCAATTTCTCATATTCTTAAGAAAATTTCAAAAGCCTTTTTTTGAAGGTACCAGTTCAGTTCTGAAGTGGATTTGAGGGGCCTATGTATTAGAAACCCCCATAAAACACCCCATTTTAAAAACTAGACCCCTCAAAGTATTCAAAACAGCATATAGAAAGTTTTTTAACCCTTCAGGCATTTCACAGGAATTAAAGCAAAGTGGAAATGAAATTTGCAAATGTCATTTTTTCTGCTGAATTTCAATTTTATTAAATTTTTTTCTGTAACACAGAAGGTTTTACCAGAGAAACACTACTAAATATGTATTGTCCAGATTCTGCAGTTTTTAGAAATGTCCCACATGTGGCCCTACTGCGCTCGTGGACTAAAACACAAGCCCCAGAAGCAAAGAAGCACCTAGTGCATTTTGAGGCCTCTTTTATTAGAATATATTTTAGGCAGCATGCCAGGTTTGAAGAGGTGTTGAGGTATCAAAACAATGGAAACCCACCAGAAGTGACCCCCATTTTGGAAATTACACCCCTCAAGGAATTCATTTATGGTTTTTGTTATCATTTTGACCGCACAGTTTTTTCACAGCACCTATTTGAATTGGGCTGTGAAATGAAAAAAGATATTTTTTCCAATAAGATGTCATTTTTGATCAAAATTTCTTATTTTCACAGGGAACAACATACCCCATTTTGTTGCCCAATTTGTCCTTAGTGCGGCAATACCCCATTTGTGGTGATAAACTGCCGTTTGGGCCCATGGGAGGGCTCAGAAGGAAAGGACCACCATTTGGCCTACTGGAGCTTTTCTGGTGCTAAGTCATGTATGCAGAAGCCCCTGAGGTACCAGTACAGTTGAAACCCCCGAGAAGTGACCCCATTTTAAAAACTACACCCCTTAAGACATTCATCTAGAGGTGTAGTGAGCATTTTGACCCCACAGGTACTGTGTAAAAGATAATGCGCAGCAGATGGTGCAGTGTGAGATTTGCAATTTTATATATATATATATATATATATATGCCATTTCAGTGCCCAATATATTGTGCCCAGCATGCGCCACCGGAGATATACACCCCTTCAATTGTAATGTGGGTTCTCCTGGGTACGGCAATACCCTACATGTGGCTGTTATCAGCTGCCTGGGCATACGGCAGGGCTCAGAAGGGAAAGATGAGGGGGGTAAGCTGTGCGGAGTGCATCAGGGTAAATTAAAAATCAAGGGGTGTATGATACATTTTAAAACAATCTTTTATACAGAGCCCTGGTTTTTCGGGACACGTGTCACATTGGTATATTGTGACTTTCCTTATCCCCCTCTTATAGCAGACTCTGCACCTCTTTTGACTCTTTCCCTTTCCACCGGTTTGGGGAACTTCTCCTGGAAAGTGTTGCCCTGGTACGATGCGTGTGGCCTTGCTTCCAGAAGTACTGGGTGCCCCCCCTTCCTGGTCCCTAAAGATTAGATCTTGAAATTCCAGGAAAGTTCCCCTCTGGCCTGCACATCGACGTAGCACGTACGCATTGTACAAAGCCATCTGTATGATGTGCCCGGCCAGCTTCTTATACCACACCGCATGGCGCTGTAGGGCTTCAGGACTTGATTTGACAAGTCCATCCCTCCCATGTACCTATTGTAGTCCAGGATGCAGTCTGGTTTGGGGATGGCCTTTCCTTCATATATCCTAAATCTGTAGGTATACCCTGATGCACTCTCGCACAGCTTATACATCTTCACGCCATACCTTGCCCTCTTACCCGGCAGGTACTGGCGGAATTGAACCCTCCCTTTAAAATGTACCAGGGACTCCTCAATAGAAATACACTTCTCGGGGGTGTATGCTTGGGAAAAACCGGGCACTGAAACGGTCTAATAGGGGTGTCCGTTTATACAAACGGTCAAAACTGGGGCCATCTCTGGGTGGGCACGGCTCATTATCAGTATAATGTAAGAAGCGAAGTATTGCCTCATTTATTTATTTTTTTAGGTTCCAGTTCAGTTCTGAAGTTGCTTTGAGGGGCCCATATATTAGAAACCCCTATGAAACACCCCATTTTAGAAACTAGACCCCTCAAAGTATTCACAACAGCATTTAGAAAGTTTATGAACCCTTTAGGTGTTTCACAGAAATTTAGAGCAAAGTAGAGGTGAAATTAACTTTTTTTTTTTGTCAGAAAATCCTCTTTATACCATTTTTTTTAGAACACAAAAGGATTTATCAGAGAAACGCAACTTAATACTTATTGCCCAGATTCTGCAGTTTTGAGAAATATCCCACATGTGGCCCTAGTGCGGTAATGGACTGAAGCACCGGCCTCCGAAGCAAAGGAGCACCTAGTGGATTTTGAGCCCTCTTTTTTTATTAGGCACCATGTCCGGTTTGAAGAGGTCTTGTGGTGCCAAAACATTGGAAACACCCAAAAAGTGACCCCAATTTGGAAACTAGACCCGTTGAGGAATCCATTGTAGTTTTCTTGGGGTGCATGCGGCTTTTTGATCAGTTTTTATTCTATTTTTAGGTGGCGTGGTGACTAAAAAACAGCAATTCTACTATTGTTTTTTTATTCTATTTTTTTTACTGCGTGCTCCGTGCGTTCTAAATGACATATTCACTTTATTCTGCGGGGCGATACGATTACGTCGATACCAGATGTTTATAGTTTTTTTTATGTCTTATGGCGTTTGCACAATAAAATACTTTGTAAAAAATCATTTACTTTTTGTGTTACCTTATTCTAAGAGCCAGAACGTTTTTATTTTTCCATCAATAAAGCCGTGCGAGGACTTATTTTTTGCGTAACGAACTGTAGTTTCCATCAATACCATTTTTCGGTACATGCGACTTTTTGATCTCTTTTTATTCCATTTTTTGCGAGGTGAAGTGACCAAACAATTGTTATTGTGGTACGGTTTATTAATTATTTTTTTTACGGCGTTCACCGTGCGGGATAAATAACAAAATAATTTTGTAGTTCAGGCCGTTACGGACGCGGCGATACCAATTATGTATAGTTTGTTTGTTTATATATTTTTATTAATAATAAATGACTGATAAAAGTAAAAATCCCCCTTTTTACCTTAATACTTTTAAAACTTTTATTTTCTTATTTTTACACAACTTTTTTTAACTTTTTTTTTACTTTATTACTTTGTCCCACTAGGGGACTTGAGGGCAGGAGGCCCTGATCGCTATTCTAATACACTGCACTACACTGCACTGACGTTGTCAGGACCCACTAGGCTTCCGTCTATGGAATAGCCGGACGCCATTGTTTGGTGTCCGGTTGCCATAGTCACCATCGCCGGCCGCTATCGTGTAGCAGGCCGGCGATGGCGGATTAACCCTTAAGAAGCCGCGGTCGCTAATGAACGCGGCTTCTGAGGGGTTAATCGGCGGGGGAGCTCCGCGATCGGTCCCGGCACATTGAGCAGTGATAGTCTGCTGTCGGAAACAGCAGATATCACAGCTCATGAACGCGCTCCGCGCGAACGGCGCCGTGTTTACTCCATGACATACTATTATGTCATGGAGCGCGAACGATGCACTTACCATGACATAATAGTATGTCCTGGAGCGTTAAGGGGTTAAACTAAAACTTTGTTGAGTTACCCTTTGACTTTATGACAGAATTCAGTCTTTTTGGGTAGAAGTCTATCAGCATGGCACATCTTGACTTGGCAATTGTTGCCCACTCCTCCATCCGCTCCAAATCTGTCAGATTGCGAGGGCATTTCCGGTGTACAACCCTCTTCAGGTCACCCCACAGATTTTCAATGGGGTTCAGGTCTGGGCTCTGGCTGGGCCTTTCCAAAACTTTCATCTTCTTCTGGTGAAGCCATTCTTTTGTAGGTATGGAGGTATGCTTTGGGTCGTTGTCGTGCTGAAAGGTGGAATTCCTCTTCATATTCAGCTTTTTAGCAGAGGCCTGCAGGTTTTGTGCCAATATTGCCTGATATTTGGAACCGTTCACAATTCCCTCCACCTTGACTAAATCCCCAGTTCCAGCTGCAGAAAAACGGCCCCAAAGCATAATGCCGGCTCCACCATGCTTCACTGTGGGTATGGTGTTCTTTTGGTGATGTGCAGTGTTGGCTCTGGATGTTTGTCTTGGTTAGAAAAGGCTTCCGTCTTGCAAACCTACCTCACAGTCCAGACATATGAAGAATGTAGTTGGTTGTCGCATGCACTACACAACCAGTACCTGCCAGAAAGTCCTGCAGCAACTTTAATGTTGCTGTAGGCCTCTTGGTAGCCTCCCACACCATTTTTTGTCATGTCTTTCCATCAAGTTTTGAGGAACGTCCAGTACTTGGTAATGTCACTGTTGTGCCAAATATTTTCCACTTCTTGAGGACAGCCTTCACTGTGTTCCGTGGTATATCTGATGCCCTGGAAATTCTTTGGTACCCTTCTCCTGACTGTTGCCTTTCAACATTCAGATCCCTTTGATGTGTTGTAAGCTCTTTACGGACCATGGCTTTTGCTGTCATATGCAACAAAGAAAATATCAGGAAAATCCTAATAGAGCAGCTGAACTTTATATGGGATTACTCAGAATCACTTTAAATAATGGCAGCTGTGTACGGACTGCTATTTAACAAGAGTTTAAATGTGATTGGCTAATTCTGAACACAACCACATCCCCAATTATAAGAGGGTGCTTTATAAAAATAAAGCTACAATAATGTGGTTGCATTTTTCCCCTCTAAATGATTTCAGTTTGTTTTTTAATGGAATTGTACAGATTATGGGTCACATTAAAAAGCTGGAAAACGTTCTGAAATTATTCATTTTGTACTGATTTTTTGACATGACAAAAACCTGGCATTTTAATAGGGGTGTGTAGACATAGATATATACATCTCTATCTAACATTTAGAATCTCCTGCTTACCCGTGCTGGGCTGACGCCTGTGGAGCGCTCATTCTCATTGGATAAATTAAGAAGGTCTTTAACTCTCAAATCCAAATCTTGTGCAACTTCTATTACAGCCTCACTAAAAGAATCTCCGCTGCCTCTTCCTTTTATGAGATGCATCTTAATTGCCGACAGGATTAGTGCACCAGCATTTCTGGAGAGAGAAAGTGGGTGACGTCACCTATTTAGGTTGCATGTCATTATGCCATAAATTCTAGAGATGCCATTATATATATATTTTTTTTTTTTCTACCCAGAGAAATCAATCAACAAAATTGCATTAGGAGCGTACTGCAACCCTGAACAGATAAATCATTTAACAGACAAAACCATCAGATGGCTGAACCGCTGAGAAGTGCGTATTGTCTGAAAGTAATTCTCTGCTGTAAAAAGAATAAAGTACTTTATTATAAAAAAAAAAAAAAAAAAAAAAAAAAAAAAAAGGATATGGCCAATTTCCAAGTGTCTGTTAAAACCTAAAACAGATTCAGAATTACAATTCCAAAAAAATGGAAAGAATGTCACTTTTCAACATGTCTGGACAAAATTTCAGAGCAATCTCAAAAACAGAGTAAAGATTTCTGCGCTCTGCAGAGATTAAAAAATCTATTCTGATAAATTAACATTTTAAAAAAAAATGGTAGTTATTTACTGAAGTAACAATCAAAAGTAAGAAATGGCAAAAAGTGCGGTGCTTAAAAGGGGTTTTCCGGGCACCTTTAATATGCAAGTCAGCGCCGCTTACATATTGACTGACACGCAGGCATGTAGATGCACCGTTCAGCCCCTTGCCACCGTTCTTCTCCTCAGTCACGTGACTACCAAGTTACGATTTTCTATCAGAGTAGACCAAAATGGGCAAGGCCGTGAAACACACCTGTCCTGAATCCTTCCCGCTAACTCCTCTGCATGATGCAGTTCTGTACAGACAACAGACAGCACATGCACCGATAACGGGGAGACAGAAAGTAGTCGCCGTAAACAGGGAGAGATGGTTACATGATGTTATGACCACTGGGGGAGTGTCTATGATTGAGCAGTGAAGGACAGGGGGTCATTACCACTCACTACTAATATAGAGGCACGGTTAAGATAATCACGTGACTAAGGCTACAGTCACACGAGCGAGACATTTACAAGCGTAAAAACCGCACGTAAATCTTGTCAGTGTGTGTTGCGTTATTGCATCTGTGCTTTGCGAGTGGAATGTGTTTTCACACACTCGCAAAGCACTTTTTTTTAAAAAAAAAGTAATTGATGCGCAAGTTACACGCAGCACACGGATGTGCATCCGTGTGCTGTGGGTGGTTTTCACACACCCATTGACTTTAATGGGCGCGTAGGTAAACACACCAATATAGGACATGTAGTGAGTTTCAAGCAGCGGACTCTCGCTGCGTGTAAACTCCTGCATGTGTGAACGGCCCCATTGAAATGAATAGCTCTGATTTCCATGCACAGCACATGGACGAGATTCACGTTCGTGTCAATGGGCCTTAAGTAGGAGAACAGTGGAACGGCGCATCTGGCTGCCCGAGCATTGATCTATATAGCGCTGACTTACATATTAAACTGTGCCCAAACAAGATTTTCATGGAAAACCCCTTTAATTCCTCACCATCGCCCTTTCTTATGTATGCCAAAGTTGCAGAACTAACCTAAGGGTCCAAAAATATGAGCAAACTATATTTACAGGAGACAAAAGTCCAATGTCTATAAGGCTCTTTTCACACTGAGTTTTTTTTACACGTTTTTTGATGTGGAAACCGTGCCACAAAGCCGTCTGAAAATGCCTCCCATTGATTTCAATGGGAGGCGGAAGAGTTTTTTTCCCACGAGCGGTAAAAAACGCTTGTGGGAAAAAGCAGCGAAATGCACTATTTTCCGGCGTTTGTGCCTCTGACCTCCCAGTGACATCAATTGGAGGCAGAGAAAGGATATTTCACTGCGTTTTTGCAGAATTTTGAGGCAGTATTTTCTGCCTGCAAAAAACTGTGTGAACTCAGCCTAATAGGTACATTTTAGGGAAGGTTTTTATAATTTCCTTGTGACGGTTAGGTCAACAAAGTAATAAATAAAGAAGTGTAGGATACAGCTCGCGGCCCGTTGTAGGTGCAGTACCATTATCTTAATTTAACGTTAATCACAACATTCCAGCTAAATTCTACATGCTAAATTAGACGGGGGACTAGTAAAAGAAGTAATAATTGATCAGGAAGGGTTCTTACCTTTCCATGTCACACTATATGGAGATTAATACAGATCCTCAAGAAAATAATTTCTGTCCTCATATTATTAGACATGGAGAACTCTGACATTAAAAGTTACAGTGACAGCCAGTTACCCAATCAGATATGTCAACAAAAATTACCTCGCACTGTGAGTTTCTCCAAGTATCTCTTCCAGTCGGTCAATAAAGTGAACAAACTCTGATAGACCTTTAATGTGTTTTCTTAATGGATCAGATTCCGAAGGAGCATAACCCTTTCCACCAAGTTCCATTGCTCTAATGAATGAGGTCGCCACCTTTAAAAAAATATATATAATTGTTGTGAATGTAGCCTTAGGGTACAAGGAGGGTGGGGGAATGAATGTTTAATGTCGGGATCATGTTCGGAGAACTATTGTAATAGAGGATGGGGGGGTTAAAGGAAAGAAGTCAGCTTAGGGAATGTAATAGGCCTCTCTAAAAAGATATGTTATCAGGGCACGCATAAAAGAATGTACAGCATGCGTAGGGTAGTAGACAGACGACGGAGAAGATGTAAAGGACGTGAGGCACTGTGTAAAGCTCTGTGGGTGAGAGTAATAAGTTTGAATTGTATAATAAAGTGAATGGGCAACCAGTGCAGTGACTGGCACAAGGTCGAGGCATTGGTGTAGCGGTTGGTCAGAAAGGGGAGCCTAACTGCTGCATTAAGGATAGATTGGAGAGGGGAGACTTTAGTGAGGGGAAAACCAATTAGTAGTGAGTTACAGAAGTCAAGAGGAGAATTAATACAATTATATCGGTCAATGCTGTGAATAAAAGGGAAAGCATTCAAAATTGTACTGGAGAAAGTAGGAACTTGCTCGTATAATTCAGTACCAAGCTCAACTTCTCCTCTATAGCGTAACATACCAGAAATAGGGACATCTGCTTATTTCTTGATGCATGTTTAAGGTCTGTGAAAGCTTCTCTACCTAGTCCTCTCTCTGGGCAGTTAATGACTTGGGCTAGTGCAATATCATTCTTAGAATTTACCAAAAGGCTTAAATAGGAACAAAATATTCTCTTGACAACTCCTTTCATCTGCAAAATAGAAGCAAAATAAGCATTTTACCTGCTTGAAATTATTCTCAAAATCAAAAGAACTGATGCATTTATTTTCACAGATTACCTTAATAAAATCCATATTATTTTTACACGGCGTCGAAACGGACATAGAACTGTGGTCTCCGTCTTCTGATTGATGACCCAAGAGAAACTCTTGTAACTGGTCCTACGTAGAACACAAAGTTAGACATCCATAACCAGTACCAGATTTATAGCTCATGGCTCTTGTGAGAGATGTGCTTGGTTACTGCATGACCAGGGTTTTGGGCTTCCAGTGTATTAGAGCATTATTTCAAAAATATCCAGCACACTTGCGTCCCTTGAAAAACTTAATTCACTTTTAAATGCTTGAAGTCCAAAGAAGAAATTTTAAGTGACAAAAGTATGCTGGATTATTATTTTTTTTAAAATGTCATGTGCAGAACATTGTGGTGCAACATTAAAAGGGAATTGGTCATCAGAACTAAACCTACCAAATGACTCCCAGCACTCAAAAAAATGAGAACACATACCTTTGTGTCCCTTCATAGTATCTTCATTGCAGAGAAAATTAACTTTAAAAGGCTATGTAAACTTTTTGAAATTGTTTATTTTATTTTTTTTTATAAAAAAGGTCTGTGTGACTGGTGCAACTTTTACAATACTAGTTTGAGATAGAGCTGCTTTGTATCCTGTATACCGAGCGGCTGTATTGTGTGCCAAGACCTGAATCCTGGAAGAGGAGAAAAAAAAAAAAAAAAAAAAAACACACGGCGCCACATAGTGCAATTATCCACGGGTCATGACAAACCGAAAAACTAGGGCGAATTATGCTCACCTAGAGGGGTTATGCTGACCAGGCACAACGCTGTTAAAAGGTATGAGTCAAGCCTCCATGCAGATCACCGCTGTAGGGATGCGTGAAAAGGAGACACACCCAGGGTGTGTGTAGACAGATCCAAGGTATAGCTGCTGCCCAGGTCCAAAAGCCGGTAAATGGAAATCTACCGCCAGGTATGAAGTCAAAGAGAGGAAAAATAGGACCAAATATGCTAGGAACTGCTGTACTGATTTTGTTTAATGAATGAATTAAGAACCAGGCTACGCAGGACATGCGTCTTCATCAGGCCATAAATATACAATAAAAGATAAGCAAAACATCCTACATATATACACACACGTCAATGTCAGAAAGGGCCAATCACAGGGAAGAAATAGGGAGGGGACAAAGGAAACTCCGGAAGAAAAACGCTGCTAGGGCACCATAATTAATTAATACAATATGTATTAAATTAATCAATCAATGCACCGTAATTGAGTTGAGAGATTAAAAATATGTATATGATTATAACTGGCAGTGAAAAATGCTAAACACTCTAAAATTAGTAACAAAACATGAATCATATTGAAAAGCAACATAGTTATATCAATTAAAAACGAATAATACATCTGACAATTTGATACAATAATTCTAGATAAAATTCATAATATTGGAAGAATTATTTTCTTCATAACCGAGAAAAAAATCTAATTGTACGTTGAAGGGGAGATAGTTAGCGTTCCCGTTGTCATAACAACACCTGTCAACACTAAATAGCCATATTATAAAAGAACAACATATTGCTCAATTAATTAAAAACGAATAATACATGTGACAATTTAATACAATGATTCTAGATGGAATTCATCATATTATAAATATTATTTTGCTCATAAAAGACCAAAATCCAATTTTACGCTAGAAGGGAGGCAAATAGCGTCCCCGTTGTCATAACACCTGTCAAATAAGGATAGCCGAAAGGAGGTATATTAAATTGAAGAGGGAATTATACTGTATTGAACATACTAATAAAACAAAATAGAGTCAATTATAAACTATAAAATGTATTCAATTGTTACATGTATTATTCGTTTTTAATTAATTGAGCAATATGTATAATATTGTATTAATTAATTTTGGTGCCCTAGCGGGACTCTTTTCTTCCGGAGTTTCCTTTGTCCCCTCCCTATTTCTTCCCTGTGATTGGCCCTTTCGGACATTGACATGTATATATATTTAGGATGTTTTGCTTATCTTTTATTGTATATTTATGGCCTGATGAAGACAAATGTCCTGCGTCGAAACGCGTAGCCTGATTCTTAATTCATTCATTAAACAAAATCAGTACAGCAGCGCCTAGCATATTTGGTCCTATTTTTCCTCTCTGACTTCAAGACCTGAATCCGTCAGATCCGTGGGACTGACTGGTACAGTCAAAGCGAATCCTGCGTGTCTAACCCACAGGATCCACCTGTAATTGCTCGCTTCTAAGTTATGAACTTAGATGTGATCTGTAACAGCTCGATCCTGCGTGTCACAAACATGAAGGAACCGCTGACACTGAACCTGACAGATACAAGTTTCAGCGCTAGATACAGCTGCTCTGTATACAGTATACAAAGCAGCTGTATCTCAAAAAGTTAAAATAATTTAAGAAAAAGTATCTTGAAAGTTGCACCAATTACAGATACAATTTTTATTTAAAAAAACAAAAACAAAAAAACGCTACACTATTTCAAAATGTATACATAGCCTTTAATGTGGCGTATATATAGCTCACAAGTGCCATACGTGCAGTCCTAATCCTGGCAAGTGCTCCAGGTCTTGCTTTGTAAACCAACTCCTCTTCGCTTGGTGTGGATTATTGGCTCTAGCATCGGGATACATGATAGTGTGCAGCAAGTAGCATAGCATTGGAGCCAATCAACACTAAGGGTATGTTCACACGATGAAAGGCATTTACGTGTGAAAAGACAGACTGTTAATAGCTGCCTCGTTCCAGACGTAAAAGCTCCTCCTCGCATTATGCGAGGAGTCTGTGACGCTCGTAAATCTTGAGCTGCTCTTCATTGACTTCAATGAAGAACGGCTCAAATTACGCTGCAAAGAAGTGCCCTGCACTTCTTTGCCGAGGCAGTCAATTTACGCATCGTCGTTTGACAGCTGTCAAACGACGACGCGTAAATGACAGGTCGTCTGCACAGTACGTCGGCAAACCCATTCAAATGAAAGGGCAGATGTTTGCCGACGTATTGTAGCCCTATTTTCAGACGTAAAACGAGGCATAATACGCCTCGTTTACGTCTGAAAATAGGTCGTGTGAACCCAGCCTAAGAGGGGAGTCATTGGGTAGGGTTACAACCCGGAGCACCTTCCAGAATTGGAACAGCACGCGTGACACTTGCGTGTTAATTTACATACCGGATTAAAGTTCATTTTCTCAACAATGAAGATGCTATGAAAGTACACAAAGGTATATGTCCACATGTTTTTAAATGCTCTACCAAGTGCTGGGAGTCGTTTGGTTGGCTTAACCCTGATGAAAGATTCCCTTTAAGTTAGTATTAATGTATCCTCTGCAGGCTCTCTGGTCTGCCCCACCGCACAGCAAATGCAGATTAACATAATGCTCAGGTGTGTTTTCATATGTATATGTTTTTTCAAGCAACCCCCCTTCCTCCAGGGACGCTTAAAGACATATAACTACTGTGGCTATAGGTAAATCCGACTTGTCCATAACAACATGTTCCTTAAAGGGAATGTGTTGCCAGAAAAACATGTTTTTTTTAAAAAAATGAAACATTTAGTGTGTGGGTGGTTAAACATTGTTCACATTTTTTTTTTTTTTTGCACAAGTCCAGGAAATATTATAAATTATTTCTAATTTATAATACTACCCATTTTTGGTCACTAGATGGAGCTGTTCCCAAAATTGCAGCATTGCAACATTGGGTTAAAAGCCCTCGCTCTAGTGAGCTCTCAGCATCCCCCCCTCCTTTATCCTGGCTAGTGCCGGGATAAACGAGGGGTTTGAACGGTGTAACCTCCTACACTGTGTGTCGCCATTTTTTAAGGTAACCCACAGTGTAGTAGGTTTACATACAGTAGTAAACACACACAAACACGAACATACATTGAAATCTCTTACCTGCTCCTGCCGCCGCGGCTCCCTCCGGCCCGTCCGCTCCGTTTGCTGCCGCTGGTGCAAGTGCAGAAATCCGGAAGCCGCGACCGGAAGTAGTAATATTACTGTCCGGCTGCGACTTCCGGTCCACAGGAAAATGGCGCCGGACGGCGCCAATTTCGAATAGGACTGTGTGGGAGCGGCGCATGCGCAGTTCCCACACAGACGCCGTACAGTGCAGTCAATGGGACGGGAGCCGCTCGCAGTCCCTATGGGACTGTGGCTGCCGTATTCCATGTCTGTATGTGTCGTTAATCGACACACACAGAAATGGAACAAAAAATGGCAGCCCCCATAGGGAAGAAAAAGTGTAAAAATAAGAAAAAGTAAAACACAAACACACAAATAAATATAAAAGTTTTTAATAAAGCACTAACATCTTTAACATATCAAAAAATAATTTCTGATGACACTGTTCCTTTAAAGAGGCTCTGTCAACACATTATAAGTGGCCTATCTCCTATATAAGGAGATCGGCGTTATAATGTAGGTGACAGCAGTGCTTTTTATTTAGAAAAACTATTTTTACCACTTTGAGCGATTTTTAGCTTTATGCTAATTACTTTCTTAATGCCCAAGTGGGCGTTGTACAGAGGAGTGTATGATGCTGACTAATCAGCGTCATGCACTTCTCTCCATTCATTTACACTGCACTAGCGATATAGCTATATCGTTATGTGCAGCTACATACACACACTAACATTACTGTAGTGTCCTGATAATGAATACACATTACCTCCAGCCAAGACGTGATGTGTATTCAGAATCCTGACACGTCTGAATCTTTTCTGTGAGATTTCCAGCAAGGCAAACGTAATCTCGCGAGATTACGATGTAAACGAGATTACGTTTGCCTTGCTGGTAATCTCACAGAAAAGATTCAGACGTGTCAGGATTCTGAATACACATCACGTCCTGGCTGGAGCTAATGTATATTCATTATCAGGACACTGAGGTAATGTTATAGTGTGTTTATGTGACTGCATATAGCTATATCGCTAATGCAGTGTAAATGAATGGAGAGAAGTGTATGACGCTGACTGGTAAGCGTCATACACTCCTCTGTACAACGCCCACTTGGTCTAAAAAAAAACCAAACAAAAAAAACACGCCCACTTGGGCATTAAGAAAGTAATTCGCATAAAGCTAAAAATCGCTCATAAAGTGGTAAAAATAGATAGTTTTTCTAAATAAAAAGCACTGCTGTCACCTACATTATAGCGCCGATCTCCTTATGTAGGAGATAGGGCACTTATAATGTGGTGACAGTCTCTTTAAAGTTTCAAGTGAAAATTGATCAGTAGAATTATTTTTTTTGTGATGACACAAACTTACTACATTTGAAATTCCAAAAACTGTTGTACTGTCTACTCACAGAAGACATGTTTGTTCCCGTAGAAAAGTTGAGTTTAGAGAATGCCGCATATAAATCTATAAGATCCAATGAATTGCTATTCTTTAGAAGCTGGTCATAAGTGTTCTTGACTAAATCATAATTCTCCGGAGCTGGAATGCCACAATTTATCAGTCCAAGTTTATCTTTAAGCAAGTGTTTCCATGTCAGCAGGACACCACTGAGGGAAGCGAGATATCCATTGCCATTCTAAAACGAAAGAAAAAAAAAAGTGAGAAGCTAATTGGGCATAAGCAAGATACCTATAATCTGGCAGTAACAGATCTGGTGACAGAGCTGCCTTATCTCCTACATAATCTGATCGGCGCTGTAATGTAGATAAGTGTTTTTTTATTTTGAAAAACTATAATTTTTGACAAAGTTATAAACAATTTTAGATTTATGCCAATTAGTTTCTTAATAGACAACTGGGCATGTTTTTACTTTTTACCATTATGAAACTAATTCGCGTAAATCTAAAATTGCTCATAACTTGCTTCAAAAATAGTTTTTCAAAATAAAAACCACTGCTGTTATCTACATTACAGTGCCAATCAGATTATGTAGGAGATAGGGCATTTATAATCTGGTGACAGAGCCTCTTTAAAGCGGTATTTCCAGCTAAGAAATTTATTGCATATCCCGTGGATATGCCATAAAGGTCTTTGATCGGATTAACCCTTTAAAATGTAAAACTCAAAAAAAAAAAAAAAAGGTACCCATACACAGCCTAAACTCTACTACTTCAGTTGGATCAGTCGACAATCTAATGTGTATGGGGGACACCAGACTATCCCCCGACAGCAGATGTTGGAGGGAAAGAATAGTACTCTGATTTAAATTTTCTTGATCCCACGACATCACCACAAGAGAATAATTTCCAGGAGGTACAATGGACTGAAGAACCGTAATCCTGAACGATAGGTTGACAGCAGTAGAAACATCAAACCCATAGTGCCTCAAAAAGGTAAAAAGGAGAAGATCACACTGCAACCTTGCAGATCTATTCGAGACGCCTCCCTACATTCAGCTTAGGAAGTTACCATAGCCCTACTAGAGTGAGCCTTCAAACTTGAAGAATATGCTAGAAAGCGGGGCTGGGCAATTATGACCTAAATAAAAATGACGATTATTTAGGACACACCCTGAATTTGCATGCTATGCCATTGAGCCATTTATCCCGAGCCTGCTGTATACTACTGTATATAATATACCCCCTGACACTGCCCCCACACTGTACAATGACCCATAGCTGCTCCCACACAGTATAATGCCCCAATAATTGCCTCCACACAGTATAACGCCCCGATAGCTGCCCTGACATAGTATAATGCCCCCATAACTGCACCCCACACAGTATAAAGTCCTCCATAGCTGCCCACTCGCAGTATAATGCCCCCACAGCTGCCCCAATAGTGACTGATAAAAATAATATACATACTCACCTAACATCGTTCCAACGACAAGTGGGAGGAGATCCCTCTGCTCCTCTGGTCTGTGCAGACAGGGGTGATGCCAGCACTGCCTCGATAGCGATATATAGTGAATGGTAGAGAAGGGACCTTACAGCCCACTGCTCTACCATTGGATTCAACTATATCTGCGTCCTGAAGATGCAGATACAGCTTAAACTGGGAGAAAATAATTGATAAAACCCCAAATTTGCAAGAGGACGTTGATTAACTGTGTTGAATTTCGATTAATTGCCCAGCCCTACTAGAAAGATAGCCTGCCTGATCCATCTAGCTATGGAATCTCCACTAGCCTACAGATCTCTAGGTTTACAGCAGTACTGAAGAAAAAGATTCGATTTCAATGGGAAATCCGACAGGGCTTTTTTTACGCCTCATTTTCTAAAACTGACGCGTAAAAAGACGCCCCGTAACAAGAAGTGCATGTCATTTCTTGAGCCTTTTTTGGAGCAGTTTTTGATTGACTATAGAAAAACAATAAATTCCAAAAATCAGTGTTGGCAGTGTACATTTAAATTATTGAATATGAAATACTGCCTATCGACGTAATGTGGAAACTGTGCCAGTCAGTGTATCAAACATCACACGGACGCCCACCATCGCGATGTTACCAGGGGGCCGTTCCAGTCAGTGGGCGTCAGTGTGACGTTTGATACACTGATTGGTTCAGGTTCCACATTACGTCGATGATGTGGGTGGGGCCAGCCCTATAAGGCTCTAGTTTCTCCGGGGCATGCTAGACCAGTCAGTTTCTCAGTGCACGCCAGAGAATACATAACAAACAGCATAATATGTGCTGACCGGCAATCGTAAACAAAGCAATTTAGGGGGCGTGGCCTGGACATGGAGCTGGTGAGACGCGTGGTGTAAGAGCTCCTGCTCCCAAGCCCGATTAACAGCGTCTATTTGCGACACACATCGCACTAATGCGAAGGGGATCACGCACCAAACCCCCGACACCCGCAAGAAGCGATCAGACAAGGACGAGGAGAGGTATACCTCATTATTTTTTGGATCCGGGCCTGCCAGCATCTCCGGCCCGTCTCTCCAATATGGCGGACCGCACCGGCACCTCAGGGACGCCGCCTCTGGGAAAGGCAACTCCTCCAGACCAGCCGCAGGATAGCTCGTCGGAACCGCAGAGGGGTGAGTCAGCCTCTAACCCGGCACCAACTCGTATTATGGGCCCTGAGCTGCAGGCACTAACGGCACAAATGGCGGCCATACCCACTAAACAGGATATGGAGGGTTATATTTCCCGCCTTGAAGCGGTTTGCAAAAATGAGATCCGTTCCTTGAAAGAGGACATCACACATATTAATGAAATCGGTGGAAGCTATTGAAGTGCAAACACAGCAGCAGCATCAGGCCTCCCAGCAAATTTTATTGGATCAACACTCTGCACATATACAAATGCTGTTTGATATGACGGATGATGCAGAGAACAGAAATAGGAGAAACAATATTAGAGTCAGGGGTATTCCAGAAGCTACGGCGCCCCAGGACCTCGTTCACACGTTACAGGGGATATTTTACATTCCCCGGTGGAAATTGATAGAGCTCACCGCACCCTGGGCCCAAAAAGCACGGATTTGGCCAGACCGCGCGACGTGGTGTGTAGAATCCACTTTTTTCAACGTAAAGAATCTATAATGAGGCAAGCCCGTAACAGGGGTACACTGGACTTTGACGGGGCTCCGGTGCAATTACTGGCGGATCTTTCTCGTTCCACTTTGGCAAAAAGGAGAGCCCTACGACCCCTACTTGTCGCACTTAGGGAAAAAGATATCCAGTATTCATGGGGATACCCCTTCCAACTACAAGTACGCCGTGAATCCTCCTTGTATTCAGTCTATTCTCCGGAAGATATCCCCGATTTCCTCGCTGCATTGGATCTCCCACAGATTTCCATCTCAGATTGGCCGTATTTTCCTCCTATGCCGCAACGAACACCAAGACGTAATCACCGGATGGATCACTCCTCGACTCCTGCGAGACGCAGAAGAGTCCAGGGCCCGGGAGCTCCCGCTCATGCCTCTCAGGAATCTTGAGATTGCTCCTTTGATGCGCCGCCGGCGGCCTCCATGGTGCCTTACTGAGCTATACAGCGGTTAAGACAGCCACGGTCGCATATGTTGGACTCTGTTCCGCAGGTCCCGAGAAATTACCTCCCTGCCAGGAATATTACAGGACTGGCCTGCCCCGCAGAATTGTCTATGTGAAGCACAGATGGCGGCTACCTCGACATCGGCTACGACCAGGTCAAGATTGCTGGAAGAAGATGTTGGAACATTCTGCTCCGCTGATAAGGAGTGGTTGGGGTTACTTTTTTATGTCCTAACATGCTGCATTGGGGATTTATATATTCATTACAGATCAGAACGAGCCCCAAGGTCGGGATCATGGGTACATACCTCCTCCCTGGCAATTGGCCATGTGGGTTTATATGGACCACCTCGCATCATGTCTGCAGACCTTTGGGATATGGTGGGAGGGAGATGAGAGCTTATGGCCTATATACAGTTCCGCCACGATGGTTTCGGGAGTAACCCCCCCCCCTCCCCTAGGATGGGACCCTAGTCGGGAATAAATGGCAGTATAGTCAGAATAGCAGCTGATATACTTACCTGTATGGTAATGGGAACCGTTTAGACATGATACAGGTTATCTTTGATAAGGGGCAGTTCCCCTTAATGGAGGTAGATGGTGCTAGGCATACATTAGCCAGTTACGGGTCGTTTGATCATTGTTGTTTGATGATGTGATAATTTACATGTGTGTCTATACAAGGCTTCGGGCACTTGGGAGTTGGTTGGGAGCTTCCTTCTTCCATAGTCCAGTCAAACCCACACTTAGGGCGTGTTCGGTTGAACACTTTACTTTAACTTCTTTCCCCTAAACAGAGTAGTTTTGGGGCTGGATCACTGTCTGTAGTGAATCCATTAGTTCACTGACTCTTTCTTCTCCTGTTCCCTCTTACCCTTCCTCCTTTTTCCCAGATGGAGCCCTTAAAATGTTGCTCATTAAATGTTCGGGGATTTAATACCCCACAAAAAAGTGCTCAAATTCTGCATCATATGCACAAACAACGTGTTCAGATTTTACTTTTGCAGGAGACTCATTTCAGGACCAACCATGTGCCCACTCTGAAACATCGATACTATACGCAGTGGTTCCATAGTACCAACCCTGATGCGAAATCCAGAGGAGTGAGTATCGCTATACATAAATCTCTTCCGGTCTCGGTTGTTGCTACCCAATATGATACCCAGGGGCGCTTTGTATTTCTGAAACTTCGAATATGTGAGCGACTGTTCACTGTTGCGAACTTGTATCTCCCTAATCATGACCAGGTGCGCTTATGCAGGAGTTATTTAACGGAACTCTCCAAATTTGCAGAGGGTCTCTTGGTAACTGCAGGAGACTTTAACTTCACAATGGACAGGGTTGCAGACTCCTCGGGCAGATCCTCCGTTTCCGCTTCTCAATTGGCTTCCCTTAAGTCTAAGCTATTCGCCATGCAAATGGTAGACATTTGGCGGATTCTCAACCCCCAAACACGGGACTACACCTTTTATTCTCCGGTACATGACATGTACAGCAGGATAGATTTGTTTCTTATTAGTCATCTACTTTCCTGGTCCCCGAAGTCTCAGATTGGAACTATGATTTTGGCGGATCATGCGCCAGTTTACTTGTCTCTTACCCTCCCAGACACTAAACAGCGGGAATGGCATTGGCGGTTGAACCCCCATCTTTTAAGGGACGCGGTATGCCAAACGGCGATTAACAGATCCATCTCAGAGTTTCTGGATCATCATGAGGTGGACTCCACTCCTCTGCCAGTTCAGTGGGAGGCGTTGAAAAGTGTATTAAGAGGTATATTTATACAGCAAGGCTCGAGACTAAAAAGGGAAGGGGCTTTCAAAATTGAAAAGCTCTTGTCCCAGATACTGACTCTAGAGACCACTCACAAACAGTCCCAACACCCCCAGACTTTAGCAGAGCTACTAGAAGCTCGAAATTCGCTGAGAAATTTATTAGACCAGGCGCATGCGTCGTTTCGAGACCGGATGAGGCGTTTCACTTACGAACATTCTAATAAATGCGAGAGGGCATTAGCTAGATCATTACACCCACGGGCTCCTCAATCCTTTATACCGGCGATAAAAACGACACAGGGTGAGGTCAAACATAAGCCAGAAGACATTGTTAATACATTTAAGGACTACTATCAGGCCCTATCCAACCTCAAGGGGCCTTTGGCAGACATGTCTCCAAGTGCCCTCCAATGGAGGATTGATTCCTATGTTGAACAGACAGCGTTGCCGACTTTAGAGGAGACCGAGACGGCCTCACTAGGGGAGGCCTTCTCGGACTCGGAAATACAGGCAATCATAAAGTCAGCTCCGTCGGGTAAAAGACCGGGTCCGGATGGATTCCCGGCGTCCTTTTACAAGACCTTTGTTACTAAACTTCTTCCCTATATGACTAAGGTATATAATGCAGTTACAACCTCCATGCCATTCATTCTGCAAACGTTAGCGGCCACCATTACGGTGATCCCCAAACCAGGGAAAGATCCCTCGGCTTGTTCCAATTACCGTTCAATCTCCCTGATAAATGTGGATGTAAAACATTATTCTAAGGCCATTGCAAATAGACTAGCCCCACTCCTACCACGTTGTATCCACGGAGATCAGGCGGGATTTGTTCGACACAGAGAGGCGAGGGATAATACCAATAAAACCACTCTTAATATCCTATGTCCTGAAAAAGTCTCTACCCACATGTTTAATATCGGTTGACGCGGAAAAAGCCTTCGATCGGGTACATTGGGGGTTCCTGAAATCGGCACTAACCCAGGTTGGGCTTGGCCCTATTATGCTAGATAAGATACTGTCCCTATACCAGACACCTACTGCACCTACACCTAATACTACGGCACTAGACAGGGATGCCCCCTGTCACCATTACTTTGTCATCACGATGGAGCACTTAGCTGTGGCTATCCGTAATTCCCCAGATATAACAGGGATAGGAATAGGTGGAGATTGTCATAAATTGGCTCTATATGCCGATGATCTCCTGCTCTTCGTGACAAACCCTGTGATCTCCTTACCAGTACTCATTAGAGAATTCGAAGTATTTGGCCAGGTCAGCAACTTTAAAGTAAACTATACGAAAACTGAAGCACTCAACATTTCCTTATCTTCTGAGACACTGGAGCTCTTAGTCATCCTTTAATTTTAAATGGCAGGCGAGGTCAATCAAATATTTGGGAGTCCAGATTCCTAGGGACCTAGTAGAACTTTACACTCTCAATTATCAGCCTTTACTGCAAACCACTCTTAAAAATCTACATTCATATGATCGAGCGCAGCTCTCATGGTTTGGCCGCATAAACGCTATCTGAATGGACATCCTCCCTCGGTTTTTATATCTGTTTCAGGCTCTCCCAGTATTAATCCCCGGAACATTTTTTAAGGCACTGGAGAAAGCCTTTCGGAACTTTGTGTGGGGCACTTTGAGGCCACGCCTTAATTTGAAGTCATTGTCCCGTCCAAAACTGAAGGGGGGAGCTGGACTCCTGGACTTGATCACTTATCAGGCCGCAGTACTCGCAAGGGTGGTGGACTGGTTTCATAATGGATCCAAGAAACAGTGGGTAGAGATTGAGCAGTCCATAGTCGCGCTCTCACTTAGATCGTTGCCATGGATTCTTCCCGATTATAGGCCGGCGCTTGCGACCCTGCCATTGCTAACCCAGCACTGCCTCACTTTATGGGACAGACTGATGGTTAGAAAGGGCCTTTCACATAGACCCGGGCTCCTTAGCCCGCTGTTTGATAACCCAGAATTTCTACCAGCTGTCAATACGAAACAGTTTATGATTTGGTCCTCTTCTGAAAACACGAGATTATGTCAGGTAATGTCGGATGGGGGGAGGCTCCCTCCTTTATCAGAGTTGCGCGGTACTTGCCCGGGGAGGACGCTTTCTTGGATGGAACATGCCCAATTGTCCACCTTCTTACGTTCGGACCTACCGGGCGGGATGCATATCGTCACTAGCACTGCATTTGAGTCGTTGTTGCTTCAAACCGAGCCTCCGGCCCGGGTGATATCTAACCTGTATACCTTACTTCTAGAGGCCTGTGATGATCAGCCTCCTGCATACGTCAGCGCATGGGAGCGAGAACTGGGAGTAACCCTGTCACTGGCTGATTGGGATCGAATATTTTTTCTGTCTCACAAAATGCCGGTGGCATGTCATGCACAGGAAAAAAAAAACTTCAAAATACTGACTAGATGGTACCGTTGCCCACAGATTCTGAGCAGAATGTACCCTGAGGTGTCAGATTTGTGTTGGCGGTGTGGGACTGAGACTGGAACAATGTTGCACATCTGGTGGTCAAGTCAAGTATTGCAGACCTTCTGGAAAGCGATTTTTGAAATCTATACAGAAGTGGAAGGTACACAGATGGTGCCCACTCCTCAGATGGATTTGCTATCCCTAATTCCGGGCCCTTTGCCGAGTATTAGGAAGGGGCTACTACGGCACGAACAGTTATTCCTACACATTGGAAGTCCACTGTGCCGCCTTCAGTTGTCGAATGGGTAGCAGAGATGGATTCTTTATGTCAAATGGAATCTCTGGTTGCAGAGGACAGTGATCGCTTTGGTGCAGTTCTTTCTCTGTGGAGTGCATGGTCATCCTTCAAATCTAGTCCACACTTTGCTAAATGGCTAGGCGGAACCCGCCCCCCCCCCCACCCCGTAGAGGGGTCGGTCAGGAGCAGTCTGCTAATTCAGGGGCTTCCGTCTGGGAGAAGGGAACCCCTTCTTTCCTTCCCAGTCAATCCTCTCATTGCCCCCACTGGGTAGGTGGGACACGGGGAGTTTCTGGGTGGCCCAGGACGTTTAGCTCTGGACGTCTATCTCTTTCCCTATCTATCTCTTTCCCTATCTCTCTCTTTCCCTCTTCTTCTTCCCCCTCCTTTCGTGGGACTTCGAATGATATCACACACTTTACACGAAGCCTTGGATATACTTTTATGATGAGACCTTATCAAGGAGAGACAATGCCTATAGCCTGAGATGTGAATTTCGCAGATAAGGTGTGTGTGTGTAATATGTTGAAACATGCTAATGTCTTACCTAAGAGAACTATAGACAATGCAAATAATAACATGTATGTATATGGAGATGTTTTCTTTGGCTTGTTTGCTTTTGTATTTGCTAAAATTCGTAACAAAAATTTAGATTATGAAAAAAAACAAAAAACAAAGCAATTTAAACCCCTGAGGACGCTCCCCTGTAGTTACAGGGGCGCAGAAACGCGTTGGGACGTTTGCTTACTTGTGGTTAACAGACCATGGTTATAATTGTTAGGGTCCTCTGTGAATGTCTAAAGTGTTGCATGTTCGACATCAGTGCATATAGGACATCTTAAAGGAACAGTGTCATCACAAATTATTTTTTTATATGTTAAAGATGTTAGTGCTTTATTAAAAACGTTTATATTCATTTGTGTGTTTGTGTTTTACTTTTTCTTATTTTTACACTTTTTCTTCCCTATGGGGGCTGCCATTTTTTGTTCCATTTCTGTGTGTGTCGATTAACGACACATACAGACATGGAATACGGCAGCCACAGTCCCATAGGAACTGCGAACGGCTCCCGTCCCATTGACTGCACTGTACGGCGTCTGTGTGGGAACTGCGCATGCGCCGCTCCCACACAGTCCAATTCGAAATTGGCGCCGTCCGGCGCCATTTTCCTGTGGACCGGAAGTCGCGGCCGGACAGTAATATTACTACTTCCGGTCGCGGCTTCCGGATTTGTGCACTTGGACCAGCGGCAGCAAACGGAGCGGACGGGCCGGAGGGAGCCGCGGCGGCAGGAGCAGGTAAGAGATTTCAATGTATGTTCGTGTTTGTGTGTGTTTACTACTGTATGTAAACCTACTACACTGTGTGTTAGCTCAAAAAATGGCGACACACAGTGTAGGAGGTTACACCGTTCAAACCCCTCGTTTATCCCGGCACTAGCCAGGATAAAGGAGGGGGGGATGCTGCCAGGATAAAGGAGGGGGGGATGCTGAGAGCTCACTAGAGCGAGGGCTTTTTACCCAATTTTGCAAAGCTGCAATTTTGGGGACAGCTCCATCTAGTGACCAAAAATGGGTAGTATTATAAATTAGAATTAATTTATAATATTTCCTGACTCGTGAAAAAAATAAAAATTTGAACAATGTTTAATCACCCACACACTAAATGTTTAATTTTTAAAAAAAAAACATGTTTTTCTGGCAACACATTCCCTTTAATGAGGATTGGTGATTTTGTATCGCTATGACAAATAGACCAGTAGTGTGAATCACTACATCTGTCTAGTGCTGCAATGATCTAAGAGTTTACCAAACGTTACTTATTTATCTCAGACACTTTATCAGGGATCTATGATCTGTTTTGCCAACGCCTATACTCAGATTTGTGGGCATTAGTGCCCTATCTTTTAGAATTATACCAATAAAATATTTTTAACCCCTTCCCGACATCCGCTGTATATATACGGCGCACGCCGGGTGGGGGAATATGGAGCGGGCTCACGGGCTGAGTCCGCTCCATAGAGCGAATCTGTCGGCTGTGTGTTACAGCTGACACTTCCGGGTTACGAGCGGGATCGCGCTTTAGCGCGATCCCGCTTGTTTAACCAGTTAAATGCCGCGTTCAATAGAGATCGCGGCATTTAGATTACTAAAAACAGGGGGGCGACCCCCTGTAACGTCTCAACGGCCCCCCTGCGGCGAGATCGGGGGAGCCGTTGGTTCACACGGCTGCCTGGGGGTCTGACGAAGTCCCCCAGGTCCGCCATCTTGGTACTCCTAAGAAGCTCTGCCTCCGGCAGGGCTTCATAGGAGACTGTCAGAATCACGATATACTGCATTACATTAGTATTGCAGTATATCGTGCAAGCGATCTAACGATCGCTGGTTGAAGTCCCCTAGGGGGACTAATAAAAAATGTAAAAATTTGTTAAATAAAGTTGTTTTTTTTGTGTAAAAAAAAATAAAATATTAAAAGTTCAAAAAACCCCCCTTTTCCCATTTTCCCCCTAGAGCATAGTAAAAAATTAAATAAATAAACATAATTGGTATCGCCGCGTCCGTAAAAGTCTGAACTATCACAATATATCATTATTTAACCCGCACGGTGAACGCCGTAAAAAAAACCAAAAATTGTAAAACGCCAGAATCTCTATTTTTTGTTCACCTAATCTCCCACAAAAAATGAAATAAAAAGTGATCAAACCGTCACATTTACACCAAAATGGTATTATTAAAAACGACAGCTTATCCCGCAAAAAATAAGCCCTTATACCACTTAATCGACGGAAAAATAAAGACTTTACGGCTCTCGGAATTTGGCGAAACAAAATAAATTTTCTTTTTTACACTTAGGTTTTTACTTGTAAAAGTAGTAAAATATAGAAAAACCTACACATATTTGGTATCGGCGTAATCGTATTGACCCATAGAATAAAATGAATATGTTTTTTTAATTGTACAGTGAATTCCATAAAAATGGCGCGCAAAAAACCATGGCGGAATCACTTTTTTTCATTTTCTACCCCACAAATAATTTTTTTTCCCGTTTCCTAGTACATTATACTGCAAAATAAATGGTGCTACGAAAAACTACAACTTGTCCCGCAAAAATCAAGCCCTCATAGTACTATATAGACGGAAAAATAAAGGCGTTATGGCCTTTGGAAGGTGGGAAGGGAAAAACGAAAATCTGAAAAAGGGCTGCGGCGTGAAAGGGTTAAACGTTTATATAGGCAGTATTTCATTTACTATAGAAAAACAGCTCCAAAAATGGCCATAAAAAAAAGCAGAGAAAAACGCTAGTTGGATTAAAAAATGGCTGAAAATCAGGAGCTGCTTTCCATTGAAAACCGCTCTGTATTTTCAGACGTGTTTTTTTTTTTTTTTAAGCGTGTGAACATAGCCTAAGAATTCTAATGGAGGAATCTCCTAGGGCTGAGAGTCACATGTGGCAGTGAAAAATTGTAAACTTATGTGTATGGTTTGTCCCTTGCTATACGTAGCTTAATACAAATTTAAATTTAATTCCTATTACTATTTGGGTGGTCAGGAAATAGGGTTCTGTTTGCCTGCAGGCATCCCTTCTTTGACTACATGTGGCTCTCAGACCCCCTCCATGTGTCTCCCAAGCTGTTAGCAGCTCCAGATCCTATTGTGCCCTAGAGGCATTAGGGAGGTCATTACATTGATAGCACCTAGAACAAAGAAAAAACACCCCGCAAATAAAACTACTAAGAGAGTCATACCATTTGATCATAACTTTAGACTTTCGCTGACAAGGGGAGAAGCTCCACTTCTGGGACCATAACGGTGATGTGTTGACAGTGTCTCAGGATGCAGGCAGGACCCCATCTTTATGCGTAGTCCACTACGGTATTGATTCCGTCAAAACTGAGACAAACGGAAACCATTGTCACCGGATCCGTCACTATTGAAATCAATGGTGATAGAAACGGAAGCCTATGGTTTCCGTTTGTGACTGTCAGGGCTCCATTCCCACGGAAAGCTCAGACAAAGTCGAAACGGAGCCCTAGCGCAGATGTGAACGAAGCCTAAGGCTATGTTCACACGGCTCCTAGCATCATAGTTATGTACGACGCTAGGAGTCCCTGCCTCTCCGTGGAACTACTGTCCCGTACTGAAAACATGATTACAGTACGGGACAGTTGCCCCGCAGCGAGGCAGGGACTCCTAGCGTCGTACATAACTATGATGCTAGGAGCCCGGCTCCCTGCAGTGTGTTCAGTCCGGGACTTGCGGCCGAAATACGTTCCGTCCTTTATGGACCGAACATGCTCGTGTGAATCCAGCCTAAGTGTAAAGTCCAACAAAAAACAAGGGAGTCTCGATCCAGCGCTGTTTGATTCCCTTTTAAAAGCACCAGTGTTCCCACTTTTATTATAGTAGAAAAGATAAAAAAAATGAATGAACAAAGTGGGAACACAGATTCCCTTTTAAAGCACCAAAAAGCGCTCTCCATTGTTTTTTTCTTGCAACTTACCGTGGGCCGTCACGGAGATCCTGGTGACGTCTGAGTGCAGTACGCAGGACCAGTGAGCTGGAGGTTTCCTCCCCTTGTTCTTTCTTCTGTAAAGTCCAACCCCTGCAGTCATGTTTCCTCCTCATCCTCAGTCTGGGATTGTTTTTTTTATGCAATTACAGAGCATGTTCTTTAGCCACATGAACCATTTGTTGCCTCTGACTTAATAGATTATTATGAACACAAAAAGTGCCTGGGAACTGTAGTTTCTAATAGGAGAATGGGCAGTTATTTGGCAAGCTGTGCTGGATCTAATATTTTCCTCTCTGCCGGAAAGACATAACAGAGCTGCCAGGGTAAAGAAAATAAAAAATTCCACTGTATATATATCACACATCCACTATATTGGTATAATTATATGAAACCCTAAGGAAATATTTATGGAAAGGGATCATTAACAAATTCAATACATCATGACACCTGACCTTAGCAGATCGATTTTCTAGTGGTAAACTAATACTTGGAAAACTACTCAAAACTGTTGATCTAACGAAAATAAAAATGTTGATTTACGGTTTAGGGTTCATACAGTTTTCTGACAAGCAGAGGAAAATTTTTATATATATATATATATATATATATATATATATATATATATTTATTTCACTGGAGGTATAGGAGGCGGAAACTGCTCCAATATAGGACATTACGTTTTTATTTTTTTATTTTCCCACAAGCTGCCTGGGGAAAAATAAAAAAAATGTCTCTACCTTCTATAGAATACAGTGAAGTGAGATTTGGGCCATTTTTTTTGCCTCAGATGCAAACAGTTTCCGCATCAAAAAGCACTGAACTGGGTTTTAGAAGTACTTATCTTTGTTCCACAAACTATTTGAAATCCAAATAAGAAACAAAATCCAGATAACAGTGACATAACAGCACTTTTTATTATTCATAATAGCAACCACTAGTTGAGGGAGACAGACTTTGTGGGACAGCCTGAGCAGTGTTTTGCTCACGTATGGATGCCAGCTGGATCAAACATAGGGAGAAAAGAGTTCAGAAAGCCCAATGTTAAATCAGCCATGGACATTTGCAAGATTAGATTTCACAAGATTTTCTAAATAAAACAATAAAACTTAGCTAGGCAACTCTGACATGTTGCATTGTACAGTATATAAAGCACTTTTCACTATGTAATATGGGAAAGGAGAATGTAAGAGTATGCTTTTTTTTTTTTCCCTCTAAAGGAAGCCGCTCTGTAAACCCATTACCCTCTTTCTTGTAAGAGGCTCATAGTTTTGCCTTTTATTTAAAGGGTAACTAAACTTTCAAAAGAAAAAAAACAAAAAACTTATGACATGTCATAGTGACAAGTCAGAAGTTTTGATTAGTGGGGGTCTGAGCACTGACAATCCCCCATGATCACTAAAACGAAGTGGCAGAAGCACTCGGGTGAGTACCGAGCTGCTTACTTTTCTCGGAAAGCTGAGCAATCGCTGTACGGGCTCAGACTTTCTACGGAGCACGTATTTTCTGAGAAAATCTTACACCTCTGAGTCCAATTAGGCAATATAGTCCAATTAGACACCTCTGATGCAAGTCTATGGGAAAGCATGATGTGTGATATTACATATGATGGCATCACAAGTGATTGGTCGCCATTGGAGCTTTGGCCTTTAGGTACCTTTACTAATACGGTCTATGTTTTAGAAAGCGTAAACTTAGACCGCGCAGTCAAATTTATCAAAGTGATGCATGCAGTATGATAAATTTGCCACAGCTAACTAGACACTTTTCCATATACTACCTCTTGGTTGGCTTAGTTTATGCATTTAAGCCATGCCCATTGCTGCTAGACCATGCTCCCTTTCCTGCTAAGCCACAACCTGTAATCAAGCGCAGCGCAAAAAGGGTCAACAGTTAAATGTGGCGCTCAATTTGAGCGAGAATTCTGGCGCAGTTTAAAAATAGTAAATCTGCCACAATGATTTTTCAAGCTGATCGATATTTGGCGGTCTGAAAAATCTGTTCCAAGGATATGATGGATTTTCATTACAAGGGTGTGTTCACACGGCTTATTTTCGGGCCGTAAACTCTGATGAAGAACGCCTCCACACATCTGCCCATTGATTTCAATGGCGCGTAAAAAAACGGCCGCAAAAAAGTGCAGGTCACTTCTTGAGCAGTTTTTCATTGACTATTGAAAACCGCTCCAAAAACGGCCATGAAAAACTGCCGCGAAAAACACGAGTGGCTTAAAAAAACATCTGAAAATCAGGAGCTGTTTTCCGTTGAAAACAGCTCTATATTTTCAGAAGTTTTTGGTTAAGGGTGTGAACATACCCTTACAATCTTCACTGCTGGCAAACACAAGGTTGTAAATAAACGCCAGAGTAGTGTCATTGTTGTCTGGCAACTGTGCTTTCCATAGCTATTGTGAAGGATGATTTATTTGCTTATATTCTCTGTATGAAATTACATTGTGAATTATCAAGCAGGATGCTGAATTACTAAGATATGTATTATGTGAAAGTGATGATAATGTTTAAATGATTTCGTTTCGTGCAGCAGCCATCTTGCCTGGAGTTCCCATCTTGGTTCTTTTGTAGTGAATAGAAAAGTCATTGTTCCTTTAATACAAGTAATGTTGATTTCGTATGTTTTATCTTTGACCTTGGTTCCCATGCGAAGATGGGAGGATGGCAAGTATGCGTGAGGGAAGGTCTCCCCCATCTCCATGAGAATATTCTGTCCAAGAGAGAGATAAGACACTTTTAAACATAATGTGTGAAGAATTATAATGATGTATTTTATTGTATGCTTTTTACTGAATAACAAATATTGTTACATTGTCTCTGATTGGTTTACCTCAAGCCTACACCCCTTCTGAATTTCAGTTTAACAGTTTGAGTTTGGTAATAAATCCTTCAGAGGAGCATTTTGAACATTTCAGCGTGTCTGTGTGTTTTCTTCTCCTCTCTCGATATATATCGGTGAAAAATCCTAATTAGGATACTGACTAATGGAGTCTGGCCTTGAGAGTCTGTTGGGACTCTTATAAATTTCAGTCTAATATATTTTGAGCGATGGATTTCCACGACAGTAATGGTGCCGATAAAACCCAGGAAGATTGCATGTCTGATAAGCTGTCACTGGAGAGGTCTGGCTTTGCATCTGTGAATTACAAAACACCGCGGTAGGTAAGGAGCTTATTCTTACACCATTCACACATGTATTGCGTAAGCCTTGGAATCTAGCTGTCAGACGTCACTTCTTTATGGACGAGACTCCTTAGTCAGAACGGGTTGAAAGATGGATCCAAAAAGGTATGTTGAAGCTTTTTGTGTGATGAAGGATTGCAGGTGTATACGTGATCTTAAACTGTTGATATGAAAGACATGAGAGAATTTTTGCCAGCAATTATATTGTTAACCAGGAAAATTGTAAGACCTCCGCCTTTGGACTGCAGTGACGTAGCGCATTGCAGAGAGAAGTCGTAGCTCACATGTGAAGTATTTGAAATGAAAAGATTGTAGTCTGGACTGTGAGGAAAAAACAAAACTTCTGCTTGCTGCTTTGTTGTAGCGTTATTTGTTATTTAGTTGTGAGTAATATCATGTAGTACCACAGGGGCTTCAATGGTTAAGTCCTGATAATGTAGAATCAATTGTGTCTATATTGAATTTGCACTCAATACCATTACCCAGTGCAATAGGGAAAACTTTGAATACTGTATTAGAAAATCATTTATATTTTCCTTGCTCATTGCCAGACAGTGATATTGTGTGTAAGGGTCCATAAACCAGTTGTATGCATTGCCAGACTGGCATAAGGTGGGAATCAGTACAGACTGATTTCTAGCACATGATAATCCGGCATATGCACTTTGATGTAAAATAACATCCAAGTAATTAAGTCTGTAGTAGTATAACATCAGAGCGCTGGATTGAATACCGTTGTAATATAACATCCTGTATTCAATGAATGACCCTGACACTTATCCCAGGTGCCACCTGTGTCGTAGTAGTAATTACAGTGAAGAACATTGGTATTGGATCAGACCCATAGCCCGTAAAGAAATTATCACCAACATAGATAACAGCCCCCTAAACTACAACCCACAAAGTGAACGGCTGAGCGGGGAGGATAATATATATATATATGTTACCAAATATAATTTGCATGTGAAACCATTGCAAAGTGCTAGAAGAAAGCGTTTGGGATATATGCTACATCACGGGCTGTATGAACCGAAAGACACACACCGGCAGCAAGTGTTCTGCATAAGTGAAGTGTTACCAACTCCTGCTTGAATCAATGGAGGTTCATGAATGTCGATTGTGTTGAAGCATTTGCTCTTGTAATTGTCGATTGGCAGCATTTTGTCTGTTCTTGATGTTCAATACAGTGAGGGATCAGAGGATCCTACTGCTAGAATGTCTGGAGGAACGACTTTTGATATCGTATTGGTAAGACAGTCTAGGAGATAGACTGGTCTGAGATATCTGTCGGCAAACGTGGCATAGCCTGTTTGCCTGGAGGTGGGGGATTTACCGGAAATCACCCTACTGCTCTCCGACCATGGGGTCAGGAGGAAGTTGGACAAAGATGCTTTGGGGCACTGGTGCCGGCCAACATTAGAATGAGCAAAAGGAGCTGGGGCTTTAATTGTAAAGAATGTGAAGGCAAAATAACACACTGAAAAAAATTGTTGAAGAGGCTGGCAGCCGTAAGAAGGATGTTTGCATGTGATCAGGTGATTACAGGTAGTTACAAGTAAGATGATGTGAGAAAGAACAATTTAAATACAGGTGTAAATTTTCATTGGAAGAGTGAAGAAAACGGAGCAGCCAGGTACATTGCAGTGACTAACGTGGGTCAGAACGGGGGGAGTGTAATGTGAACAGGTGTGATGAGACATCTGTGTGATACATATGTAATGTGACATCTGTGTGATGTGTGTAATGTAACATGTGTGATGTGATGAGACATCTGTGTGATGTGAAGAGACATCTGTGTGATGTGTGTAATGTAACATGCCTGAAGTTTGAAACTAATGGCCACAATAAAAGCAGAACTATATTGTATGTTTCTTATTTTTAACAGCAGTAATGTCTAAAAATGTTTTTTTTTTATGCAACGTGTCTTATTTTCGCGCACGCACAGTTGTCTGTAGCTACACCAAGCAAGAAAAATATTACAGCTGGCTGGATCTGTTTGTAGAAAGATAAAAGCTATACTGCAGATTAATGTGCTATAATGTGATAAGATTTAATGTTGGAATGTTTTGATGTTGATTCAAATGAATTAAAATACAGATATTGTGAGACACGGGGTTTTGAAATTGTATGTGCCCCCTCTGTTCCCTATTCTTATGTACAGCTTATTGGTTTGCAGTAATTAATATTACCAGATATATTATTTCTGTGTTATTGAATAACCAATTACGTTTTGTTTTTACACATGAGGCACGTGCTATGGTGCTGCCTAAATGTTATTTTAGAAAATGTGAGATGTTTTACAGGTAAATGGTTGCAGGTCATTTTAAAGATAAAATGTATTTTTGTCAGGAGAAAGTAATCTTTTTTTGTTCCAGGCTGTTGTGTATTACACGGGGTTAAACTAGTGCCCCCCCCCCCCCCCCGATAGAGTGTCAAATTTTATTATGTTGATATGTAGTTTTGGACCCTGCTACATTATTTTCGCAGAGTCCAAATGGGAGGGAATGGTGAAGGGACTGATCAGGTAGTTTTGTTTTGTGTTTTGTTTTGAATTAATGAATTTGGTTCTAGGAGATCTACAAAATGTGTATGAGATTCAAGGAGTAATCCAGATTAAATGTGTATGACAGTAACCTACATTTTGAGGTTTTTCTGTGTAGATAGTTCAAGATCCTTCCAGAACGGTAAATATGGCACTGGGTAAGCTGTGCTGTAGTCTCCACCCAATATGAGGTATTGTGTAAAAGACAATCACAGGAGGCAGGGGTGACGTCACTCACAGATGAGTCTTTACAGATTTAGATGGGGAGAAGGCAAAAAATAAATAAAAAATGTTTGAATATTGTTTATTTTATGCCAGATTTCAGTAACATATTTTGTTTGTTTTTGTATTAATCAGGCATTTACAGGACCTGGTGGGTGGGATTTACAAGTGTTCTGGATCATCAGATAAATGTGGAACAATAAAACTCCACCCTTTTGAAATGTTCTATCTATATGTGACATGGGTTTCCAATGTAAATTTGTAATGTAGACATACTTTATCATATACAGTATGTGTAGAACAGGATACGAGGCACAAGGTAAATTACCCAGAAACCACTCTCACCTTCTTGTTCATCTCAAGGAGCGGAGTTGGAGGTGCTCGCTGAGGCTTGTAATCTGGCAGAAGGTAAGACAGCCGACATTTACACTGACTCTAGGTACGCTTTTGGCATCGCCCACAATTATGGGCCCATTGGTAGTAGGAACTTTATTGGATCATTGGGTAAGCCAATTGAGAGAGCAAGAGAAAACAGACCTGACAATAAGGGTATGTGCAGCCAGGTATCAGTAAATTGGCTTGTCCCTGGATACAATAATGCCACCACTAGGTTTGTAGCAGCCGGCATGATGTGCGCACGGCATGACATAGGTAAAACAGCAAAGGTACCTGTGAAAAGTGCAGCCCGGCCAGATTAACAGTCCCAGCGACTGCAGAACATACAACTACTCGAGGTAGAAGTGTATGACAATGTGCTCGTGTGTGTAGACCTGTTCTCAGGGGGGCCTGAAGCCCGGCATTTATTTTCCCCACTGCAGACGTTGTGTGTAAGTGACAGGGGAACAATGTTATACCAAGTATTGACCTGATGTTTGTACAATAAGATATCAGCAGTTCTCCAGATGTTATTCCAAAGTTAGTTTGTTTAATAATTGTATTTAAGAAGTGTTGTGGGAATATTAAATACTGAAGTTAAGTTTTATGTAAAGTTCTGGACCAGCCTCAGCATTGGACTATTAGAGTCATGTGTCAGATAAAAGGTACAGAAGTGGAATATTCCCATTTGAAAACATTTTTAGTTATTTGTTTTTTGTCGTTATTGTGAAAGGAAAATTCTGTGCAGTGTGTGTGTGTATATATATATATATATATATAGCAAACATAGAATGGTGACAGCACCCTGCGACACTAATGCCACCTAAACCACTAAATATAAATAAATATGCACTAAAGCTAAATCTACTTACAAATAGGGAGGTTCTTAGTGCACATTTTGATCAAAAAGTGTTAGCCCACCTGCCACGACAAGGCGACCTCTGTAAGGTGGGAACCTACGCTGCACATACACCCAGAACTGGGACTAAGCCTACATATATACCTGGGGATGGTAGGATCCAGCATTGAACTGATTAAAATCACCCAGGGCAGAATGGGAGGAGTGCAAGAACAACAAGTGGAGGCAGTCACTAACCCCACATATATGGATCCCATAAACACAACAAAAATTTGAACAGCACATTCCAACTAAATGATACAAAATGTATGCAGGTGCAAGAACACCCATGACTGCAGAAATACAGCAAACATAGAATGGTGACAGCACCCTGCGACACTAATGCCACCTAAACCACTAAATATAAATAAATATGCACTAAAGCTAAATCTACTTACAAATAGGGAGGTTCTTAGTGCACATTTTGATCAAAAAGTGTTAGCCCACCTGCCACGACAAGGCGACCTCTGTAAGGTGGGAACCTACGCTGCACATACACCCAGAACTGGGACTAAGCCTACATATATACCTGGGGATGGTAGGATCCAGCATTGAACTGATTAAAATCACCCAGGGCAGAATGGGAGGAGTGCAAGAACAACAAGTGGAGGCAGTCACTAACCCCACATATATGGATCCCATAAACACAACAAAAATTTGAACAGCACATTCCAACTAAATGATACAAAATGTATGCAGGTGCAAGAACACCCATGACTGCAGAAATACAGCAAACATAGAATGGTGACAGCACCCTGCGACACTAATGCCACCTAAACCACTAAATATAAATAAATATGCACTAAAGCTAAATCTACTTACAAATAGGGAGGTTCTTAGTGCACATTTTGATCAAAAAGTGTTAGCCCACCTGCCACGACAAGGCGACCTCTGTAAGGTGGGAACCTACGCTGCACATACACCCAGAACTGGGACTAAGCCTACATATATACCTGGGGATGGTAGGATCCAGCATTGAACTGATTAAAATCACCCAGGGCAGAATGGGAGGAGTGCAAGAACAACAAGTGGAGGCAGTCACTAACCCCACATATATGGATCCCATAAACACAACAAAAATTTGAACAGCACATTCCAACTAAATGATACAAAATGTATGCAGGTGCAAGAACACCCATGACTGCAGAAATACAGCAAACATAGAATGGTGACAGCACCCTGCGACACTAATGCCACCTAAACCACTAAATATAAATAAATATGCACTAAAGCTAAATCTACTTACAAATAGGGAGGTTCTTAGTGCACATTTTGATCAAAAAGTGTTAGCCCACCTGCCACGACAAGGCGACCTCTGTAAGGTGGGAACCTACGCTGCACATACACCCAGAACTGGGACTAAGCCTACATATATACCTGGGGATGGTAGGATCCAGCATTGAACTGATTAAAATCACCCAGGGCAGAATGGGAGGAGTGCAAGAACAACAAGTGGAGGCAGTCACTAACCCCACATATATGGATCCCATAAACACAACAAAAATTTGAACAGCACATTCCAACTAAATGATACAAAATGTATGCAGGTGCAAGAACACCCATGACTGCAGAAATACAGCAAACATAGAATGGTGACAGCACCCTGCGACACTAATGCCACCTAAACCACTAAATATAAATAAATATGCACTAAAGCTAAATCTACTTACAAATAGGGAGGTTCTTAGTGCACATTTTGATCAAAAAGTGTTAGCCCACCTGCCACGACAAGGCGACCTCTGTAAGGTGGGAACCTACGCTGCACATACACCCAGAACTGGGACTAAGCCTACATATATACCTGGGGATGGTAGGATCCAGCATTGAACTGATTAAAATCACCCAGGGCAGAATGGGAGGAGTGCAAGAACAACAAGTGGAGGCAGTCACTAACCCCACATATATGGATCCCATAAACACAACAAAAATTTGAACAGCACATTCCAACTAAATGATACAAAATGTATGCAGGTGCAAGAACACCCATGACTGCAGAAATACAGCAAACATAGAATGGTGACAGCACCCTGCGACACTAATGCCACCTAAACCACTAAATATAAATAAATATGCACTAAAGCTAAATCTACTTACAAATAGGGAGGTTCTTAGTGCACATTTTGATCAAAAAGTGTTAGCCCACCTGCCACGACAAGGCGACCTCTGTAAGGTGGGAACCTACGCTGCACATACACCCAGAACTGGGACTAAGCCTACATATATACCTGGGGATGGTAGGATCCAGCATTGAACTGATTAAAATCACCCAGGGCAGAATGGGAGGAGTGCAAGAACAACAAGTGGAGGCAGTCACTAACCCCACATATATGGATCCCATAAACACAACAAAAATTTGAACAGCACATTCCAACTAAATGATACAAAATGTATGCAGGTGCAAGAACACCCATGACTGCAGAAATACAGCAAACATAGAATGGTGACAGCACCCTGCGACACTAATGCCACCTAAACCACTAAATATAAATAAATATGCACTAAAGCTAAATCTACTTACAAATAGGGAGGTTCTTAGTGCACATTTTGATCAAAAAGTGTTAGCCCACCTGCCACGACAAGGCGACCTCTGTAAGGTGGGAACCTACGCTGCACATACACCCAGAACTGGGACTAAGCCTACATATATACCTGGGGATGGTAGGATCCAGCATTGAACTGATTAAAATCACCCAGGGCAGAATGGGAGGAGTGCAAGAACAACAAGTGGAGGCAGTCACTAACCCCACATATATGGATCCCATAAACACAACAAAAATTTGAACAGCACATTCCAACTAAATGATACAAAATGTATGCAGGTGCAAGAACACCCATGACTGCAGAAATACAGCAAACATAGAATGGTGACAGCACCCTGCGACACTAATGCCACCTAAACCACTAAATATAAATAAATATGCACTAAAGCTAAATCTACTTACAAATAGGGAGGTTCTTAGTGCACATTTTGATCAAAAAGTGTTAGCCCACCTGCCACGACAAGGCGACCTCTGTAAGGTGGGAACCTACGCTGCACATACACCCAGAACTGGGACTAAGCCTACATATATACCTGGGGATGGTAGGATCCAGCATTGAACTGATTAAAATCACCCAGGGCAGAATGGGAGGAGTGCAAGAACAACAAGTGGAGGCAGTCACTAACCCCACATATATGGATCCCATAAACACAACAAAAATTTGAACAGCACATTCCAACTAAATGATACAAAATGTATGCAGGTGCAAGAACACCCATGACTGCAGAAATACAGCAAACATAGAATGGTGACAGCACCCTGCGACACTAATGCCACCTAAACCACTAAATATAAATAAATATGCACTAAAGCTAAATCTACTTACAAATAGGGAGGTTCTTAGTGCACATTTTGATCAAAAAGTGTTAGCCCACCTGCCACGACAAGGCGACCTCTGTAAGGTGGGAACCTACGCTGCACATACACCCAGAACTGGGACTAAGCCTACATATATACCTGGGGATGGTAGGATCCAGCATTGAACTGATTAAAATCACCCAGGGCAGAATGGGAGGAGTGCAAGAACAACAAGTGGAGGCAGTCACTAACCCCACATATATGGATCCCATAAACACAACAAAAATTTGAACAGCACATTCCAACTAAATGATACAAAATGTATGCAGGTGCAAGAACACCCATGACTGCAGAAATACAGCAAACATAGAATGGTGACAGCACCCTGCGACACTAATGCCACCTAAACCACTAAATATAAATAAATATGCACTAAAGCTAAATCTACTTACAAATAGGGAGGTTCTTAGTGCACATTTTGATCAAAAAGTGTTAGCCCACCTGCCACGACAAGGCGACCTCTGTAAGGTGGGAACCTACGCTGCACATACACCCAGAACTGGGACTAAGCCTACATATATACCTGGGGATGGTAGGATCCAGCATTGAACTGATTAAAATCACCCAGGGCAGAATGGGAGGAGTGCAAGAACAACAAGTGGAGGCAGTCACTAACCCCACATATATGGATCCCATAAACACAACAAAAATTTGAACAGCACATTCCAACTAAATGATACAAAATGTATGCAGGTGCAAGAACACCCATGACTGCAGAAATACAGCAAACATAGAATGGTGACAGCACCCTGCGACACTAATGCCACCTAAACCACTAAATATAAATAAATATGCACTAAAGCTAAATCTACTTACAAATAGGGAGGTTCTTAGTGCACATTTTGATCAAAAAGTGTTAGCCCACCTGCCACGACAAGGCGACCTCTGTAAGGTGGGAACCTACGCTGCACATACACCCAGAACTGGGACTAAGCCTACATATATACCTGGGGATGGTAGGATCCAGCATTGAACTGATTAAAATCACCCAGGGCAGAATGGGAGGAGTGCAAGAACAACAAGTGGAGGCAGTCACTAACCCCACATATATGGATCCCATAAACACAACAAAAATTTGAACAGCACATTCCAACTAAATGATACAAAATGTATGCAGGTGCAAGAACACCCATGACTGCAGAAATACAGCAAACATAGAATGGTGACAGCACCCTGCGACACTAATGCCACCTAAACCACTAAATATAAATAAATATGCACTAAAGCTAAATCTACTTACAAATAGGGAGGTTCTTAGTGCACATTTTGATCAAAAAGTGTTAGCCCACCTGCCACGACAAGGCGACCTCTGTAAGGTGGGAACCTACGCTGCACATACACCCAGAACTGGGACTAAGCCTACATATATACCTGGGGATGGTAGGATCCAGCATTGAACTGATTAAAATCACCCAGGGCAGAATGGGAGGAGTGCAAGAACAACAAGTGGAGGCAGTCACTAACCCCACATATATGGATCCCATAAACACAACAAAAATTTGAACAGCACATTCCAACTAAATGATACAAAATGTATGCAGGTGCAAGAACACCCATGACTGCAGAAATACAGCAAACATAGAATGGTGACAGCACCCTGCGACACTAATGCCACCTAAACCACTAAATATAAATAAATATGCACTAAAGCTAAATCTACTTACAAATAGGGAGGTTCTTAGTGCACATTTTGATCAAAAAGTGTTAGCCCACCTGCCACGACAAGGCGACCTCTGTAAGGTGGGAACCTACGCTGCACATACACCCAGAACTGGGACTAAGCCTACATATATACCTGGGGATGGTAGGATCCAGCATTGAACTGATTAAAATCACCCAGGGCAGAATGGGAGGAGTGCAAGAACAACAAGTGGAGGCAGTCACTAACCCCACATATATGGATCCCATAAACACAACAAAAATTTGAACAGCACATTCCAACTAAATGATACAAAATGTATGCAGGTGCAAGAACACCCATGACTGCAGAAATACAGCAAACATAGAATGGTGACAGCACCCTGCGACACTAATGCCACCTAAACCACTAAATATAAATAAATATGCACTAAAGCTAAATCTACTTACAAATAGGGAGGTTCTTAGTGCACATTTTGATCAAAAAGTGTTAGCCCACCTGCCACGACAAGGCGACCTCTGTAAGGTGGGAACCTACGCTGCACATACACCCAGAACTGGGACTAAGCCTACATATATACCTGGGGATGGTAGGATCCAGCATTGAACTGATTAAAATCACCCAGGGCAGAATGGGAGGAGTGCAAGAACAACAAGTGGAGGCAGTCACTAACCCCACATATATGGATCCCATAAACACAACAAAAATTTGAACAGCACATTCCAACTAAATGATACAAAATGTATGCAGGTGCAAGAACACCCATGACTGCAGAAATACAGCAAACATAGAATGGTGACAGCACCCTGCGACACTAATGCCACCTAAACCACTAAATATAAATAAATATGCACTAAAGCTAAATCTACTTACAAATAGGGAGGTTCTTAGTGCACATTTTGATCAAAAAGTGTTAGCCCACCTGCCACGACAAGGCGACCTCTGTAAGGTGGGAACCTACGCTGCACATACACCCAGAACTGGGACTAAGCCTACATATATACCTGGGGATGGTAGGATCCAGCATTGAACTGATTAAAATCACCCAGGGCAGAATGGGAGGAGTGCAAGAACAACAAGTGGAGGCAGTCACTAACCCCACATATATGGATCCCATAAACACAACAAAAATTTGAACAGCACATTCCAACTAAATGATACAAAATGTATGCAGGTGCAAGAACACCCATGACTGCAGAAATACAGCAAACATAGAATGGTGACAGCACCCTGCGACACTAATGCCACCTAAACCACTAAATATAAATAAATATGCACTAAAGCTAAATCTACTTACAAATAGGGAGGTTCTTAGTGCACATTTTGATCAAAAAGTGTTAGCCCACCTGCCACGACAAGGCGACCTCTGTAAGGTGGGAACCTACGCTGCACATACACCCAGAACTGGGACTAAGCCTACATATATACCTGGGGATGGTAGGATCCAGCATTGAACTGATTAAAATCACCCAGGGCAGAATGGGAGGAGTGCAAGAACAACAAGTGGAGGCAGTCACTAACCCCACATATATGGATCCCATAAACACAACAAAAATTTGAACAGCACATTCCAACTAAATGATACAAAATGTATGCAGGTGCAAGAACACCCATGACTGCAGAAATACAGCAAACATAGAATGGTGACAGCACCCTGCGACACTAATGCCACCTAAACCACTAAATATAAATAAATATGCACTAAAGCTAAATCTACTTACAAATAGGGAGGTTCTTAGTGCACATTTTGATCAAAAAGTGTTAGCCCACCTGCCACGACAAGGCGACCTCTGTAAGGTGGGAACCTACGCTGCACATACACCCAGAACTGGGACTAAGCCTACATATATACCTGGGGATGGTAGGATCCAGCATTGAACTGATTAAAATCACCCAGGGCAGAATGGGAGGAGTGCAAGAACAACAAGTGGAGGCAGTCACTAACCCCACATATATGGATCCCATAAACACAACAAAAATTTGAACAGCACATTCCAACTAAATGATACAAAATGTATGCAGGTGCAAGAACACCCATGACTGCAGAAATACAGCAAACATAGAATGGTGACAGCACCCTGCGACACTAATGCCACCTAAACCACTAAATATAAATAAATATGCACTAAAGCTAAATCTACTTACAAATAGGGAGGTTCTTAGTGCACATTTTGATCAAAAAGTGTTAGCCCACCTGCCACGACAAGGCGACCTCTGTAAGGTGGGAACCTACGCTGCACATACACCCAGAACTGGGACTAAGCCTACATATATACCTGGGGATGGTAGGATCCAGCATTGAACTGATTAAAATCACCCAGGGCAGAATGGGAGGAGTGCAAGAACAACAAGTGGAGGCAGTCACTAACCCCACATATATGGATCCCATAAACACAACAAAAATTTGAACAGCACATTCCAACTAAATGATACAAAATGTATGCAGGTGCAAGAACACCCATGACTGCAGAAATACAGCAAACATAGAATGGTGACAGCACCCTGCGACACTAATGCCACCTAAACCACTAAATATAAATAAATATGCACTAAAGCTAAATCTACTTACAAATAGGGAGGTTCTTAGTGCACATTTTGATCAAAAAGTGTTAGCCCACCTGCCACGACAAGGCGACCTCTGTAAGGTGGGAACCTACGCTGCACATACACCCAGAACTGGGACTAAGCCTACATATATACCTGGGGATGGTAGGATCCAGCATTGAACTGATTAAAATCACCCAGGGCAGAATGGGAGGAGTGCAAGAACAACAAGTGGAGGCAGTCACTAACCCCACATATATGGATCCCATAAACACAACAAAAATTTGAACAGCACATTCCAACTAAATGATACAAAATGTATGCAGGTGCAAGAACACCCATGACTGCAGAAATACAGCAAACATAGAATGGTGACAGCACCCTGCGACACTAATGCCACCTAAACCACTAAATATAAATAAATATGCACTAAAGCTAAATCTACTTACAAATAGGGAGGTTCTTAGTGCACATTTTGATCAAAAAGTGTTAGCCCACCTGCCACGACAAGGCGACCTCTGTAAGGTGGGAACCTACGCTGCACATACACCCAGAACTGGGACTAAGCCTACATATATACCTGGGGATGGTAGGATCCAGCATTGAACTGATTAAAATCACCCAGGGCAGAATGGGAGGAGTGCAAGAACAACAAGTGGAGGCAGTCACTAACCCCACATATATGGATCCCATAAACACAACAAAAATTTGAACAGCACATTCCAACTAAATGATACAAAATGTATGCAGGTGCAAGAACACCCATGACTGCAGAAATACAGCAAACATAGAATGGTGACAGCACCCTGCGACACTAATGCCACCTAAACCACTAAATATAAATAAATATGCACTAAAGCTAAATCTACTTACAAATAGGGAGGTTCTTAGTGCACATTTTGATCAAAAAGTGTTAGCCCACCTGCCACGACAAGGCGACCTCTGTAATATATATGTATATATATATATATATATATATATATAAAAAGAAGAAAAATGAGTTTGCATGTATCACTTTTAGTTATTGCTCAATGTGAATGTTTGATGTAAAGATGTTATTTGTTAATGTTTTTCTTCAAATTAATTATTTGATTAAGATCAATTAATGTTTATACAATGAAAAAGCTTGTTCTCCACAGGAAGAGTCCAACTGGGAGCGGAAGGCGTGAGAACCAGATTCTAACAGAATGTGGACGGATAAGGGAACGTGAACCGGTAAGACCCAAGGCACTCTTGATGGCTTTTGCATTGATGGTGTATGACCTCACATATGCCCCAAGACTGCAAGGATCGATTTGGTAAGATCTAATTGGTATGTCCCAGGCTTTACAGCTGTTGCTGCTAAATTCTGTTAGAGCTGTTTGATTTGCCTACAGAACAGTCCTGGCAGACCGGTGCCAACCTTATCATACCCGCCTCCCACAAAGAGAACAGACCTTGAGAGGCCTTCCAATGCAATACAAATTAGAGTAAGAAAAATTGGTTTGCGACATTTGTCAGATAAACATGTGGAATCTGTGTATATTTTGGTGAGCTGGAAATGTTCCAGGCAATCAGCTCAGATCAAGGTACAAATCCTGCTGGAAAGCGTGACACCAAGTGTAAATGAAATGTACCCAATAATTACACATCTTCTAGGTGCCCTGTCCATTGGAACAGAGAAGTTTTTCTTATATAAAAGGTGTTTGTTTGATTTAGTTTAAGGGCCTGACATTGTTATTGTATGTACTTAGAACAACTTTTATAGTACGTAGATGTTATCACCAGATTAGTAACAATTGACAAGGGTTGGGGTTCCCCAGCAAGTGAACTAAAAGATTTTTAATACGATGAACTCCATCACTGAGGTGCGGCAGGCGCAGCCGAAGCCAGTACAACGCGTTTGTCATGAACTGACGGCAGTGTCACAATTCCAAGCAGCCGCCCAGACAAGTAACTTACCGGAGGAAGAAGACAGATTAGCGGAGGGTTTGTGGGTCATAATAACACTCCACTAATCCGCCTACGTGGGATCTCACACCAGGCTCACAGCATGAGGTGTAGTGTACAGCCCGGTGACGTAAACTAAAAGAGACGGGGTCTGAAAGATGAGAAGGACCCAACCAAGTCCTGATGACATCAGCAAAGTTCAAAGTAAGGACCAAAGACCTGAGTGAATCCATCAGCAGTAGCAAGTGTTTTAATCAGAAGACAGGAGAAGAAGAGGACAATGATGTACATGACTTGTCAATACACTGGTGGGACCCCATACCCTAACCGGACATTGGTGATGGCATCATATTAGTTGTGGCCCTATTAATATATTGTTTGAGTTTCATAATAATGATATATAAATTCTGTAATTTAATATGAGGAAAAGGGAGGTTTGTGAAGGATGATTTATTTGCTTATATTCTCTGCATGAAATTACATTGTGAATTATCAAGCAGGATGCCGAATTACTAAGATATGTATTATGTGAAAGTGATAATGTTTAAATGATTTCGTTTCGTGCAGCAGCCATCTTGGTTCTTTTGTAGTGAATAGAAAAGTCATTGTTCCTTTAATACAAGTAATGTTGATTTCATATGTTTTATCTTTGACCTTGGTTCCCATGCAAAGATGGACAGGGAGTGAGATGGGAGGATGGCAAGTATGCGTGAGGGAAGGTCTCCCCCATCTCCATGAGAATATTCTGTCCAAGAGAGAGATAAGACACTTTTAAACATAATGTGTGAAGAATTATAATGATGTATTTTATTGTATGCTTTTTACTGAATAACAAATATTGTTACATTGTCTCTGATTGGTTTACCTCAAGCCTACACCCCTTCTGAATTTCAGTTTAACAGTTTGAGTTTGGTAATAAATCCTTCAGAGGAGCATTTTGAACATTTCAGCGTGTCTGTGTGTTTTCTTCTCCTCTCTCGATATATATCGGTGAAATATCCTAATTAGGATACTGACTAATGGAGTCTGGCCTTGAGAGTCTGTTGGGACTCTTATAAATTTCAGTCGAATATATTTTGAGCGATGGATTTCCACGACACTATTGTAAATGTTGCCAATGCTGCATTTACAGGTTGAGCTGTTGATAACAATGGCGCGATCAATGAAGACTTGTTATTGATCTTTTCCTGCATTCACACTGGCGAATAACGCATACGATTGCTCAGAAGCACTAATTGGACAATGTAAATGGGCCTCTACACAAACTTTGGTAATGGGAAAAAAAAAAAAAAAAAAAAGAAGTATAAAAGCATATGAACACATTGACGCCTTAAAGGGGTTGTCCCAAGTTGACTCAAATTTTTTTTTTTAAACATTCTAAGCAGGAAATGAATTTTAAAACATTTGCTGTTAAAAAAAATTTAAAATTCATTTCCTAAGTGCCTTTTTTTTACACTTGATAACTCAGCAAGTGCTGGTTATCTTTTCTAAAAAGGGGCGTGAGCGGCTCGATGTCAATCAAGCCGCTCCGCTCTGCAGTGTGCGCGCTCCCGATGTTGCTAGATACTGTAGTTCTAGCAGCATCGGGAGAATGTTCGTCTCAAGCGGGCATGGTAAGCCCGATTGAGACGAACTTACCGTGAATGTCAACTACCCTACACTACACTACATTTACCCCGTTTCGGCAAACAACTTCTCCCCCACCCTGTCACTACATGTAATGTTTGTAGCCGCCGTACCGGTGCTGCATCAGCACCCGGCGAACAACTAAAAATATATAAAAAAAATAAACTCACCTAAGACGTTCTAACGGCGCTCTGAACGGTCCCGTCACTTGCCATCTTCCTTCTTCTTGGCGCCGCTCGCATTCATAGTAATTCAATGCGTTGTGGCGCAGATGACGTAATCATATCAGGCCCACGTGATTACGTCATCTGCACCCACCGCTATGTTATTGTGAATGGGAGAAGAAAAGTGACGGGACCTTTCAGCTCTTCGTGGGAACGTCTTAGTGAGTTTATTTTTGTATGTATGTTGTCATGTATGTGTATATGTGCATGTATGTTTTCTTGTATGTATGTTGTCCTGTTTGTATGTGTATATGTGCATGTATGTATGTTTTCATGTATGTATGTTGTCATGTTTGTATGTGTATATGTGCATGTATGTTTTCATGTATGTTGTCATGTTTGTATGTGTGTATGTTTTCATGTATGTATGTTTTCATGTAGGTATGTTTGCATGTATGTTTGTATGTATGTTGTCATGTATGTTTGCATGTATGTAAGTTTTCATGTATGTATGTTTGCATGTATGTATATATGTACATGTTTGTATGTATGGTTGAATGCAAGTATGTATATATGTATGTTTGCATGTATGTATGTTTGCATGTATGTTTGTATGTATGTATGTTTGCATGTATGTATGTTTTCTTGTATGTATGTTGTCATGTTTGTATGTGTATATGTGCATGTATGTTTGCATGTATGTATGTTTTCATGTATGTATGTTTGCATGTATGTATGTTTTCTTGTATGTATGTTGTCATGTTTGTATGTGTATATGTGCATGTATGTTTGCATGTATGTATGTTTGCATGTATGTATGTTTGCTTGTATGTATGTTTACATGTATGTTTGTTTGCTTGTATGTATGTTTGCTTGTATGCATGTATGTTTGCTTGCATGTATGTATGTTTGCTTGCATGTATGTATGTTTGCTTGCATGTATGTTTGTATGTATGTTTTCTTGTATGTATGTTGTCATGTTTGTATGTGTATATGTGCATGTATGTGTATGTATGTATGTTTGCTTGTATGTATGTTTGCTTGTATGTATGTATGTATGCTTGTATGTATGTATGTTTGCTTGTATGTATGTTCTCATATTTGTATGTGTATATGTGCATGTATGTTTGCATGTATGTATGTTTTCATGTATGTATGTTTTCTTGTATGTATGTTGTCATGTTTGTATGTGTATATGTGCATGTATGTGTATATGTGCATGTATGTTTGCATGTATGTATGTTTGTATGTATGTTTTCATGTTTGTATGTGTATATGTGCATGTATGTGTATGTATGTATGTATGTTTGCTTGTATGTATGTATGTATGCTTGTATGTATGTATGTTTGCTTGTATGTATGTTGTCATATTTGTATGTGTATATGTGCATGTATGTATGTTTTCATGTATGTATGTTTTCTTGTATGTATGTTGTCATGTTTGTATGTGTATATGTGCATGTATGTTTGCATGTATGTATGTTTTCATGTATGTATGTATGTTTTCTTGTATGTATGTTGTCATGTTTGTATGTGTATATGTGCATGTATGTATGCTTGCATGTATGTTTGCTTGTATGTATGTTTGCTTGTATGTATGTATGTTTGCATGTATGTATGTTTGCATGCATGTATGTATGTTTGCTTGTATGTTTGCTTGTATGTATGTTTGTTTGCTTGTATGTATGTTTGCTTGTATGTATGTATGTTTGTTTGTATAAATGTCTGTATGGCCATGTATGATACTGTCTGCCCTGTATCTAAGCCAACTTTGCCGCAGGCTTCTATACATGGTATAACAGTCAGTATCACACATGAAAGTGAAACTAAGCCTACGACATGTTTTATTTCATTTTTTTTTTTTATATTTTTGATTTTTTACAGGTTTGGTGTTTGGACTACGTCGGTTTCGAGGACTACTTAGATGACGCTTTTTTATTTCATCAATAAAATGGTTAATGAGGGTTGTGTTGGGGGTGCTTTATTTCAATAAAATATTTTATCTATATCTTTGTGTTTTATTTTCAAGTTTTATTACTATCACTTTAGTAATGGCCGCTGTCTGAGTGACAAGGTCCATTACTAAGGGGAGGCTTAGTGTTAGCCGGTACAGAGGCTAACACTAAACACCATTATTACCCCGGTACCCACCACCACCAGGGGTGCCGGGAAGAGCTGGGTACGATCCAGTACCCGACCATCTATTGTGATGGTCGGGCTCCGGGGCGGCCGCAGGCTGGTATTATGAGGCTGGGAAGGGCCAAAAACAGTGGACCTTCCCACCCTTGTAATGCTAGGCTGCTGCTGCTGTGTTGTATCTGGCTGGTTATAAAAATGGGGGGGACCCCCACGTCGTTTTTTTTTTATTATTTATTATTTTTTTTTATTAAAAAGACATGGGGTTCCACCCAATTTATCATAACCAGCCACATACAACACAGTGTTATTAGCCTGGGAATGTACTAAGCCAGTGGCCCCTCCCACCCGTGTAATGCCAGGCTGCTGCGGCCTTGTATATGGCTGGTTATTAAAAATGTGGACCCAACGTCTATTGTTAAATTGAAAAAAAAAAACGACGTGGGGGTCCCCCACATTTTTATAACCAGCCCGATACAACACAGCAGCAGCAGCAGCCTAGCATTACAAGGGTGGGAAGGTCCACTGTTTTTGGCCCTTCCCAGCCTCATAATACCAGCCTACGGCCACCCCAGTACCCGACCATCACAACAGATGGTCGGGTACTGGATCGTACCAAGCTCTTCCCGGCACCCCTGGTGGTGGTGGGTACCGGGGTAATAATGGGTGGTTAGTGCTAGCCTCTGCACCAGCTAACACTAAGTACCGCCTTAATAATGGACGCTGTCAATCAGCCAACTACCATCATCTAGGCACTAATAAAGTTTGAAAAAAAAAGACAAAGACAATTTTTTTTTTATTGAAATAAGAAATCCCCAACAAAACCCTCGTTAACCATTTTATTAAAATTTTCAAAAAACGTAGATCTACGCAGTAGTCCAAAGAATTGAAGATGTAGTCCAATTGGTACATCAAAATCTGCAACAACATAAAAAAAAAGTTATCAATGTGAACAATACCGATACTTATACTCACCTACACACACACACACACACACACACACACACACACACACACACACACACACACACACAAACAACCACACACAAACATATACACAAACACATAAACACACACCCATATATTACACAAACACACATAAACACATACACACAAACATATACACACAAATACACACATGTACACAAACACACCCATATTTACACAAACACACATAAACAAACACACAAATATACATATACAAAAATACACACACATACACACAAACATATGCACAAACACACCCATATATACACAAACACACACACACACACAAACACATGTACACAAACACACCCAAATATACACAAACACACACACAAACATATACACAAACACACCCATATACACACATACACAAAAATATACACAAACATATACACATACACACAAATACACCCATATATACACTCACACATAAACACACACACACATATGCACAAACACATATACACAAACACACACACATATACACAAACACATGTACACAAACACACCCAAATATACACAAACACACACATATACATATACACACAAACACACCCATATATACACAAACACATACACAAACCCACACATATACAAAAACACACACACACAAACATATACACACACAAACACAAAAATATACACAAACATATACACATACACACAAATACACCCATATATACACTCACACATAAACACACACACACACACACACACACACACAAACACATATACACAAACACACCCATATATACACAGACACACACACACAAACATATACACACTTACCTTTAGCGGAGCGCAGACTTCTCCTTGCGACGGGTGCCTTTCCACTGCATCTTCTGCGCATGCGCCGAGAAGCGCCGAGATGCGCGTTCACGAGCAAATGACATCCTCTGCTCCGGACGCAGAGGATGTCATTACACATGCGCGGCCACCGCCAAAGGTAAATAGCGGTGGCCGGGAACCTAGGCAACGAGCAGGATACAAAGAGGGACCGACCGCAACTTCAATCAAGAATAGCAAGAAAACGACATCGCTGGACGACGGACAGGTAATTAGAATTCTTCTTATTTTTACATGGGGGAGCTTTATAGCTCCATTTATCAACTTGGGACAACCCCTTTAATTACCACCAATGCGCCTTTTTACAGTGGTCATTATAGGGTCCACATGTCACAGAACTGCCTTTTTACAGTGGCGCTTTAAATTTATACCCCAGGAGACACTGATCGAGAACTGGTCCAGGATCACCGTTAAACTTGCGAGAGTGGAAATTCGGTTTCTCTCTTCTCACAGAATATGTTCATACACCACTGACTAAAACTCAAAGGGGATTCATTGAAGTGGTTATACCACAGTTTAGACAATATATCCCATGCTAAAATATACTTGCTGCAAGCTTCTCGGTTTTCTCCCCTCACTACTCCGGTTTCTATGGCCTTCCTATTCGAGCAATAAGGTCAGTCCTGTTGGTTATATCAAGTGACCACGCTGATGCAATCTGGGAACTGTAGTTTCCCAGAAGCATTGGAATCTCCACTTTTCTGTTTCGTCAAAAGAACCGAATAACAAAATGCTTCAGTTTAAAGGGAAGGGGGTCATGATTTTTTTTATTATTATATTGCTTTTAATAAAATAAACAAAAATTGTATTTATTAGTGTTGTGACTTTAAACTTTTTACTGTGCTCTTACTTTTACTTCTCTATGGGGGCTGCCATTTTTTTTTCCTCTCTGTATGTGTCAATTAACGACACATACAGAGATGGAATACGGCACATACAACCCCATAGAGATTGCGAACGGGAGCCGTTCCATTCACAGAATTGTACGCCGTCTGTGTGGGAATCCCGCACAGACCAAGACTAAGCTCGTTCGTAGAGCGAAAACAGGCGCTATTTTCATGTGGACTGAAAGCCGCTGCCGGACAGTAAGATGACGACTTCTGGCCGCGGCTTCCGGCCATATGTTCAACGAAGCGAAGGCGCAAGGAGTGTAGACCAGCGGAGGCGGCAGTAGCAGGTAATTTATGTTAGTGTATGTGATGTGTGTATTATGTTCGTGTGATACTGTCTGCTGAGCCCTGTATCTAATCCTCCTACACTGTGCAGTTGCTCAGAAAATGGCGGCACACAGTGTAGAAGGTTTGAAGACCTTCAAACCCCTCCTTCTCCTGGCACTAGCCAGAAGGGAGGGGGGGTGGATTATGTGAGGACACTAGAGGAGAGTGTGTCCGCCCCAAATTTGCAGCATAAAGCAATGAGGTTAATTTACCACAGTGACCATGCTGCAATTTTGGGATTTCTCCCTCTACAGACCAGCACATGGAAATGTTGGGAAATGTTATAAATTAGAATCTAATTTATAATATTTCCTGACTTGTGAAAAAATTAAAACAATGTGTAATCACTCAAATACTAATTGTTTAACTGAAAAAAAAAAAAAATATTTCTAGCAACACATTCCCTTAAATCACACATTGAGTTCAATGAGTGTTTAAAGAGTTATTTCCAACCCAGACATTTATGGCATATCCTGCTCTGGGACCTGCACCTATATAAAAAAAATGGGCGTAATCGACTCCTGCCTCCCCCGGCTGACTATTTCAGACAGTGACTGTGTGGAGAGATGGGCATGCACGCAGTTCTCTCCATTATGTTCTATTGGCGTTACGGAAACAGTCAAGCAAGCGGCTGCCTCACCAGGTGAAACGGGTCGGGTGACCCCAGTTCGCTGCATAGATTTGGGTCCCAAAGCTGGGACGCACATTTTACAGACGCTTATGGCATATCCTGAATTAGGAATAAAACATTAAAGGGGTTATCCGGGGAGCAAAAATTGAATTGCAATAATATATTGATGTGAAACTAAGTAACTTACTAATATATTTTAATTAAAAAATATGTGCTAAATGGTGCAGTTCAAACCTCATGAATTATTCAGGAATTGCTGAAGCTTTTCTAAAAGAGATGACGCTCCGACATGGGCCCACGTGACTGAGCTCTTGCTTCATGTGCTGTTCGTGAACATGACCGCAAGGGGCTGTCACGTTGCATATTGCTCGAGTCCCGAGTAGAGCATCAGCTAGCGCTTTGCTCGGGACTCCAGCACTGCTGCCGAGGTCTATATTTGGTCAATTCAGGGGTTTCCCAACACTGGGAAACACCGCTATTAATCAGCCGTCTCAGTGACGATTGTCACTAATACCGTGTTTCCCCGAAAGTAAGACAGTGTCTTACTTTCTTTTTATCCCCAAAAGCCCCACTATGTCTTACTTTCGGGGTATGTCTTATATTGGAAAAAAATTGTCGAATTATTTTTATTTATTTTTTCACAAACTTTATTTAACAGTTTTACATTTTTTTTTTAGTCCCACCAGGGGACTTCACTATGCGATGTGCCGATCGCATATATAATGCTTTGGTATACTTAGTATACCGAAGCATTATTGCCTGTCAGTGTAAAACTGACAGGCAACCTATTAGGTCATGCCTCCGGCATCGCCTAACAGGCAGATGCTGAAGGCAGACCTGGGGGTCTTTGTTAGACCCCCGGCTGTCATGGAAACCCGACGGCGACCCGCGATTTGTTTGCGGGGGCGCCGATCGGGTGACAGAGGGAGCTCCCCCCTCTGTCAAACACATTAAATGCCGCTGTCACTATTGACAGCGGCATTTAATGGGTTAAACTGCCGGAATCGGCGCGCGCTTCGATTACGGCAGTTGCAGCAGGAGCCAGGCTGTGTATAACAGCCGTGCTCCTGCCGCTGATCGCGTGGGTACAGTCTCAGTACCCGCGCCATCACAGGACGGCGCGGTGACGTATGGAGAGGGGGGCGGCGCGGAAGTGGGCAGGAGGCGGCAATACCCCCGTGTTTCCCCGAAAGTAAGACATATGTCTTACTTTCGGGGTACGGCTTATATTAGCCGACCCCCCTGAAACCCCCGATACGTCTTACAATCGGGGGTGTCTTACTATCGGGGAAACACGGTAGGACTGTGCTGGGTCTAGTTAGACCCAGCAGCAGTCTGTCACCAACGGCACCAGGTGACCAGTCACCTGATCACCGGGAGCGCGGCCGCTGCCTCTATTCCTATACACAGCTCGCATTAAGCGCTGTGTAAAAGAGATCGGAGAAGACAGAAGCAACGAAAGCTGCTCCTATCTTCTCCTCAGGGTCCCCGGCAGTCACTAACAGCCGGAGACCCGACATTCAGATGCCCGATCGCTCGGGCAGCAGGTTAAAACCCACGCCGTAAAAAGTCTATGGCGCGGGTTTTAAGCTATGTTCACACTGAGTTTCTTGCAGGCGGAATTTCTGCCTCAAAATTCCGTTTGGAAGTTTAAGGCAGATTTTCCTCTTCCTGCACGCTGATTTTCACTGTGTTTTTCCGCACACGGCCATTGAGCGCCGCGGGCATATAACGCTGCAAAATACGCTTTCTCTGCCTCCCATTAATGTCAATGGGAGGTCAGAGGTGTAAACGCCCGAAGATAGGGCATGTCCCTTCTTTCTCCCGCGAGACGGTTTTACCGCTCGCGGGAAAAAGACTCCTCCGCCTCCCATTGAAATCAATGGGAGGCATTTTCACAACATTTTTGACAAGTTTTGCGGCGCGGTTTCCGCATCAAAAAACTCAGTGTGAACATAGCCTAAAGGACCCTGACCGTAAAAACACAGCCAGCGGTCGAGAACCAGTCAAGGACATGCCGCAGCATGCATTATCGGTCATGGTTTTGGAGCGGATTTGCAGTTCCCCCCCCCCCCCCCCACTGAACTCAAATGGGAAAAAAAAAAAAAAACACGCAGCAAAGAAAAAATTCAATCAAGGTTTCTCCATGCGGTATCAAGACGTGGTATTCCATAAAAACAGTTCTAGGAACAATTTCCTTCATTTTTAATAAAAAAGGCCACAACTGCACTTATAATTAGTTTTTGACAGCGCTTTCGGGCTATACCACTATTGGCATGTGTATAGGTTGGTACCCTTGTACACGATCATATTACAGCTCTGTGCAGGAAATGTAGATTTAGGACATGGCCAGACGTGGCGGAATTGCTCTGGAATTTCGCTGCGGAAATCCGCAGCAGACATTTTCTCCATTGGTTTCCACACCTTTTTAGTTAGGTTCGTGCACACGTGGCGGAAAACTCCGCTGCGGACCATAGGCTGCGGTGCGGAATTTGGTGTCCGCAGCATACACTGGCTGTTGCGGACGTGTAGCGGACTTATTGCAGACTCATTGCGGAATTTCTCCATTGACTTCAATGGAGATTCAAAATTGCGCAATGAAATCCGCAGATGTTATGTGTGTTGCGTTGCATATTGGTTTTAAGAAAAAGATATTTCTTCATTCTGGCTGGACCTACTTTCATTTCTAGGTCTATAGCCAGACTGAGATGAAATGTTTTAAAAGACAGAAGTAAGTACTCTTCACCTGAATACGCAACGGCTAATCCGCATCAATTTACTGCTCATTTTAGGCAAAGCTGCAACAGAATCTGCAATGCAGATTATGTGCGGCATTGATGCAGACAGTGTCTGCAGAAATACGCCACGTCTGGCCATGCCCTAATGGTCAAGAAAGGGATCAGCATAAAAAGATTGAGTGGTTACTGGTGTAAACAGTAGGAAATAGAGGCATCTCCAATGAACACTTGTTCCCAACCATTGCCCTCAGAAACACACAATATACTTTCTCTTTTATTCTATTCAGTTTCAAATTATATTGGAAAGTTTTAAAATACTAAACATCTTCTTATGTACTTTTATTTCTCGTACAGCATTACCTCTGCGCAGCTTCAGTACCCATCAATAAGTGCACACAGAACCATTGCACAACTAACGTCATTTGGAGTAGTCCAGTGGCCCCACGCTCAGCTCTCAGAGCCGCTGTCTTTTGTACTTTACTTGGTTGCCAACATAACCCAAAGCAAATTCAGTCTTACGCATGTGAATATACAGGAGATGGATTTTATGCACAGTACAGGGGTTGATGTAACCTCTGATGTCATTAACTAAAATTATGCATGTAAATACAGAACTGGGTTCAGCTGGATTCACACACGGCATAGCGAATCTACCACAAAAACGCATGTTTTACATGCGAATTTGCCGAGGACTGCTGTGGCTTTCACCATTTGCCATGGCCGATCCGCAACTGGTTTAAATTTGCAGCAATTCCACGGCAAAGCTGGAACAAATTCCAAATGTGAAGCGTGCAGATTTTGTAGTAGATTCTCTGTGGCCAAGTCCAAGGCGTGAACATTTGCCACGTGTGAACCCAGCCTTACGATTGGCGGCAAAATTGTATGAAGCAGACATTACCTTTTTATTGATTTCAGCCACAGCTAACTGCAACATTAGCAGCATATTATCCACGCCGCATACAGTGGTTCTTTCCCATTCGCACACAAGAGGCCATTGCCGTCTGAAGCATTTGATCAAATCTAGCACATTTTGCTGAAGAGCGGCCATTGTAACCTGGAAGGAGATGTAGATTTGCAGATCAGTGGGATGATAATTTCCATCACAACGCTTAAAGTGTAGCTAAACATTTGACAAACTTCTGACATGTCATAGTGACATTTCAGAAGTTTGGATTGGTGGGGGTCCGGGCACTGAGACCCCCACCAATTGCGCGAACGAAGCAGCTGAAGTGCCCATGTGAGCGCTCTGCCGGTGTGTGTGTGTGTGTGTGTGTGTGTCCACCTACAGAGGGACTGCCCGATTTGGATATTCTTGTGTCTGCCAAACGCTGCCAACGGAGCAGCCAGGCTGCATTTAGCAACACTCAAACTGTATTGTTAAAACAAGAACGTGGAGTGAACTCACAAATTTCGGGTAAGTTTAAACCTAGAGGTATCGTTATAGTAATGTAGCAGTGTTCTAGTAGTTAAAATAAAGAATTGATTAACAATTTTGTATCGTGTCAAATTGGAAAATAATTCGGCCAGTCAACTTCACATTTTTTTTCTATGTGCGGCCCATTTACCCGGCCAAGTTTGAGACCCCTGGCATAGACTATCAATTGCCACAATAAAGTAATTCATACATGTGTATACATTAAATGCACAATAAACATAGATTTAAAAAAATATATATATATGTTCACTTATTTGATCAAGCGCTAATTATTACGGCTGGTAAATTAACAAATAGAAGACGAGACAGCACACCAATTTAGAAAAATACCCAAGTACCCATGCAGTGACGTTTCAGTCCTCACACTGGGGTTTTTCTCAAGCTGTTGAGAAATGCCCCAGTGAGGGCTTAAACGTCGCTGCAAAGGTGAAGAAATGCCACTATGGTATTTTTCTAAAATGGTGTGCTGGCCCATCTTCTATTTGATACCAGTGTGATCAGAGGGTACTGGGAGTCAGGGTTGTATCGAGATGTGCACCCAAACGTGATTCCTCAAAGCTTGGTGCTTTTGGAGTTAATTTTTTTTGTTTTTTATTTAAAGTTGTTAGGGTCAGTTCTCACTGAGGTTTTTGTCAGGCAGAAAAAAAACACAAAAAACCCGCCACAAAATTCTTTCAGGATTTCTTAGGCAGATTTTGAAATGCCAGCGTTTTTTGTTTTTTTTTAAATGAATCAAAACCAAAATACGCTGCATGAACTGACCCTTAGGGCTGCATCTACATGGGACGAAAGTGCTCTGCATTTTCATTGAAAAAAAAACATTTCAAACGTAATGTGTAAATACATTCATAGGGCCAACTTATAGGACTATACTATGGATCTGTGTGGTAGAAATCTTTGGGCCCATACTGTAACATCCAATTTTATATGAAGGCTCACAGAAACTTCACCTTATGGACAGTACTATTCTTCCCGTTAAAAAGAGAAAATACTATGGTGGAAACTGACAGGAGACCCATTGTAAGTAAAAGGGGTCTGTGAGGGACAGGGGATATCCGTTAGATCTGGTAGAGTGTTGTGGCTTCTGTTCTTAACCCCTTAAGGACGCAGCCACTTTTGGACCAAATGACACAGCCTCATTTTTTAAATCTGTCACGTGTCACTTTATGTGGTAATAACTCCGGAATGCTTTTACCTATCCAAGCATACTGGCCTCCAGGTCTGCCTAGCACGGAAGCCGGTCAGGACCCGCCCGGCGGCGGAGCCTGAACGGCTTCCATAGCCACCAAGATGGCACCGGCTCAGGAACTGAGCCTGCGTCATCAGCGGTGGATGTCAGCTGTATGTTACAGCTGACATCCACCTGTAACGGCAGGAACCGCTCCGATCCTTGCCATTAACCCCTTCGATGCAGCGATCGAAAGAGATTGCTGCATCTTAGCGGTTGCTAGCACATCGCCAGCCCTGACATGCAATCAGGGCTGCCGACTGTAGCTATGGCAACAGAAGACACAATGGCCTCCTGCTCTGCCGTTACGGAAGCCGATTAGTCCCCGCTGGGAGGTGAAGCCCAATCGGCTCGCTGTCAGTGAATAACTGACAGATCTAATACATTGCACTACATACGTAGTGCAATGTATTAGAAAAAAAGACAAAAAAAAACAGACAGTTGGACCTTCGAGTCCCCTAGTGGGACTTGGAAAAACAAAAGTGTAAAAAAAAAAAAAGTGACAAAAGTAATAAAGTTTGAAAACATAATAAAAGTTTCAAGTAATAAAATAAAACACAATCGCCCGGTTCCCTTATCAAGTCCTTTATTAGTGAAAAAATAATAATAAACCATACGTATTTGGTATCGCCGCGACCGTAACGACCTGAGGTATAAAAATATTATATTATTTATTGCACGCGGTAAACAGGGTAAAAAAAAAAACCCGTAAAAACCATACCAGAATTTCTGTTTTTTGGTCACTTTGCCCCACACATATTGGAATAAAAAAAGTGTCAAAAAGTCGCACGTATCCAAAAATGGTACCTATAAAAACTATAGCTCATCCCGCAAAAAACAAGCCCTCATACAGCTTTGTCGATGAAAAAATTAAAAAGTTATGGTTCTCACAACATGGCAACAGAAAAAATACATTATTTTTACAAAAGTAATTTTATTGTGCAAAACGTTGTAAAACATAAGAGTGCTATAAATTAGGTATCGCCGGAATCGTACTGACCCGCAGAATAAAGTTAACATGTAATTTATAACACATGGTGAACGCTGTATAAAAAAAAAAAAAAACTATGCCAGAATTGCAGTTTTTTGGGTTACCTGGAATCCCAAAAAAATAGGATAATAAGTGATCAAAAAGTCGCATGTACCCCAAAATGGTACCAATAACAACTACAGCTCGTCCCACAAAAAAAACAGCCCTCATTCCACTAAGTCAATGAAAAAATAAAATTAGTTAAGGCTCCAATAAGTCAGGAAATAAAAAATATGCAGTTGTGCAGGTCCGAGGGGAACATTTCTTCTGTTTCAAGAGGCGATTTATCAAAGCCCTAAAATTAGGGAACCAGGAAGGGGAGGGCCCAAACATATCTGCTGGAAGTGAGGGCGCCTGTATTATACCAGGGCAACACTTTCCCAGCAAAATTCCCCGAACTGCAAAAGGTGCACAGTGTGGACCAAAAGAGGGATAAGAAACTTCACCATTTATCAGTGCGACACCGGCCTGTGCAGAATGGATTTCTCCACAGCGTAACACACATCTGTGGATTATTTTATTGTTTTTTTACCCCATTATTATACCACCTGACTATGCCCCTGATATACTCTGCCCAGCTTAAACGTAGCCCCATATTATAAACGGAAACACCAGCAATACTCAAAACTACTACGAAGCAAAATCCACGCTCCAAAAGCCAAACGGGGCTCCCTCCCTTCTGAACCCTACAGCGTGCCCAAAGAGCGGTTTACTTCCACATATATGGCATCGCCATACCCGGAAGAACCCTTTTAACAATTTTTGGGGTGTGTCCCCCCCAGTGGCACAAGCTGGGCACAACATATTTGCAACTGAAATGGCATATCTAGGGAAAAATATTAGTTTTTAATTTGCACCATCCGCAGCGCATTCATTTATGGAAAAGACCTTTAGGTGAAAATGCTCACTACACCTCTTAATAAATGCCTTGAGGGGTGTAGTTTCCAAAATGGGGTCACTTCAGGGGTTTATTGTATTTCACAACAGAACCCTGCAATTGTGACCCAATACTTTGTAAATCACCAAATTAGGCCTCAATTTTATATGGTACTCTTTCACCCCTGAGTCCTGTCAAATGTACAGGCAAAAGATTAGGGCCACATGTAGGGTGTTTCTTAAACCGGGAAACACTGCATAATAATTAGAGAGCGGTCTTGTTACGGTGGCACAAGCTGGGCACCACATATTAACATATCTATGGAAAAAATCCCATTTTCACTCTGCAAAATCAAGTGCACACTAATTTCTACAAAACACCTGTGTGGTTAACATGCTCACTACATGCCTAGGTAAATGCATTGAGGGGGTGTAGTTTCCAAAATGTGGTCACTTTCTGGGGGGTTTCCACTGTTTTGGTCCCAAAGGCGTCCAGAAACCAATCCAGCAAAATCTGCACTCCAAAAGCCGCTCCTTCCATTCGGTGCCCTACTGTGTGCCCAAACAGAAGTTTATGACCACATATGAGGTATTGCCATACTCTCGAGAAATTGCTTTACAAATGTTGGGTTATTTTTTTCCTTTATTTGTTGAGAAAATGAAAAATTGAGCTAAAGCTAAGTCTTATTGAAGAAAAGGGAGTTTTTATTTTCACTGCCGAATTCTAATAAATTCTATGAAACACCTGTGGGGTCAAAATGCTCAACCCCTAGATGAATTCCGCAAGGGGTGTAGTTTCCAAAATGGGGTCACTTGTGGGGGGGTTTCCACGGTTTTGTCCCCTCAGGGGCTTTGTAAATGCGACATGGAATCTGCAAACCATTCCTGCTAAATGTGATCTCCAAAAGCCAAATCACGCTCTTTCCGTTCGAAGCCCTGCCATGTTTCCAAACAGCCGTTTACGACCACATTTGGGATATTGTTTTACTCGGGAGAAAATGCTTTACAAATTTTGCGGTGCTTTTTCTCCTTTAGTCTTTGTGCAAATTAGAAAAAATTAGCTAAACCTACATTTTCTTTGAAAAAAAATTAGATTTTCATTTTCACGGCCTAATTCCAATAATTTCTGCAAAAAACCTGTGGTATCAAAATGCTCACTATATCCCTAGATAATTTCCTCAATGGGTGTAGTTTCCAAAATGGGGTCACTTGTGGGGGTTTCCACTATTTTGGCACCACAAGAGCCCTTAAAACATGGTGCCTAAAATATATTCTAATAAAAAGAAGGCCCCAAAATCCACTAGGTGCTCCCTTGCTTCTGAGGCGGGTGCTTCAGTCCAGTAGCGCGCTAGGGCCAAATGTGGGATATTTCCTAAAACAGCAGAACCTGGGCAATAAATATTGAGTTGCATTTCTCTGGTAAAACCTTCCGTGTTACAAAAAAAATAAAAAATTGGATTCAAAATGTATTTCTGCAAAAAAATATGACATTTGTACATTTCACCTCTACGTTGCTTTAATTCCTGTGAAACGTCTAAAGGGTTAAGAAACTTTCTAAATGCTGTTTTGAATACTTTGAGGGGTGACGTTTTTAAAATGGGGTGACTTTTTGGAGGTTTGTAATATATAAAGCCCTAAAAGCCACTTCACAACTGAACTGCCCCCTGTAAAAATAGCAATTAGACCTACCGGTAATTGTATTTCCAGGAATCCATCATGACAGCACTACAGGAGGTTGCCCTATTGACCTCTGTAGGGACAGGAAGACAGAGGTTAAAAGGCCCCTCCCACTTGCCAGTGTTTTTCAATTACTACACCAGGATGGATGCAACCCTATTTTATTTCTAGGGATAATAACGGACATGTTAATTGTACAAATCAGAATTCAATAAGGGGGGGATGTAATGGTGCTGTCATGATGGATTCCTGGAAATACAATTACCGGTAGGTCTAATTGCTATTTTCCAGTACATCCCTCATGACAGCACTACAGGAGCAATACCAGATTATAATGCTCAGGGCGGGACTACGGATTGAAGGACTTTCCGTCCAAAACTTAAATCCTGTTTCGGACAGAACATCGAGCCTATAATGTTTGCAAAACGTATGATGGCTTGACCAAGTGGCAGCTCTGCAGATTTGGTCCATAGAGGCTTCTCTTCTTTCTGCCCAGGATGCCGAAACTGCCCTCGTTGAATGGGCTCTGATGCCTTGTGGGGCACATAGTCCTTGGGACTTGTAGGCTTCTTGTATGGTAGTTTTTACCCATCTCGCTAGAGAGCCTTTTGAGGCTCTCTTTCCTCTATTCTTTCCCCCAAACAGGACAAATAGATTTTTATCTGGTCTCCAGGAGGAGGTTCTATCTAGATACTGAAGAATTGTTCGCCTGACATCCAGGCAATGGAATTTTTCTTCTTGTTGGTTTTTTGGATCTGGATAAAAGGAAGGTGGAATTATTTCTTGTTCTCGATGGAAAGCAGTAGATACCTTTGGAATAAAGGAAGGGTCCAGCTTTAGGATGATCTTATCCTCTTGTACTTTTAGGTACGGTTCTATGACTGACAGATTGGATTTCTCCAATCCTTCTTGCTGAAGTAATAGCGATTAAGAATGCAGCTTTTAGTGTTAAAAAGTGCATACTAATTGTGTCGAGCGGCTCAAAGGGGGCTCACAAAGAGTCGTTAACACCACATTCAAATCCCAGGTAGGAACGGATTTCTTTAGGGAAGGTTTCAGTTTAGAGACCGCTTGAGTGAATATTCTGATCCACCGATGTTCAGCCAGAGGAGTGTTAAAAAAATTACCTAAGGCTGAAATCTGTACTTTTAAGGTACTAGGACTAAGCCCTTTCTTGAATCCCGATTGTAAAAAATCTAGGATTTTCACGATGTTGGGAGAAAAGGGGTCTGGTCCTGGGTATTCATACCAGGAACAGAATTTCTTCCAAATTTTTTGATAGATTTTTGAGACTCACGTGACCCTGGGACATATCTGGAGTTCCATCAGGACGAGGAAGTTCCATACCGCGACAGGTAACAGGAAATGCAATATGCAATCCACAAAAATAATCCAAGTTAGAGTTATCAGCTCTAACTACATACCTGTGCGTGTCCCTTTAAATGCGGGCGTTTTGAATTTCCCGCCTTCCAAGATGGCCGCGGACCGGAAGTAGCCCGACGTCATTTCCGGTCGGCTATTCGTCTCCAGCATGTTTTTCCTTTGGAGTGCAGCCGCCATAGCCAGCGACTGAGGCTTGCTATGCGGCGCAGCGAGGATCCCTGCCGGTGCGTCCACGTTTATGGAGCTGCCGGTCCCCGCCTGGTCCGCGGCCAAGCCGAAGCCTGCTTGGGAATCCCCAGCCCCCACACACTACCCGAACCCTGCCTAGGATTCCTCCGGTAGGTGTCTCAGGGTGGGAGCTAAGGGACCCCTCGTTCGAGGGGTGTTAGCCTGGGCTTTAGGGGGAAGAGAAGGGGGAGTGCACGGACCCCCCGATCTTGCCCCCTGCCCGAGTTTCTTTTTCCTGCCGTAATACAGGAGCGACGTCTCTCTGCTCCTGACCCTGTGGGGACAGGAAGAACACTGGCAAGTGGGTGGTGGGAGGGGCCTTTTAACCTCTGTCTTCCTGTCCCTACAGAGGTCAATAGGGCAACCTCCTGTAGTGCTGTCATGAGGGATGTACTGGAAAATAGCCTATTGACATTTTCTTGAAAATGTGAGAAATTCCTGCTCAAGTTCAAAGCCTTGTAACTTCGTAGAAAAATAAAAGGATGTTCAAAAAACGATGCCAATCTAAAGTAGACATATGGGGGATGTTAATTAGGAACAATTTTGTGTGGTATAACAAACTGTCTTACAAGCAGATACATTTAAATTTAGTAAAATGCAAATTATTGCAACTTTTCACTAAATTTTGGTGTTTTTCACAATTAAATACTGAACGTACCGAGCAAATTTTGCCAGTAACAAAGTCCAATGTGTCACGAGAAAAATTGCTTGAATAGGTAAAAGCATTCCGAAGTTATCACATAAAGTGAAACATGTCAGATTTGAAAAATGAGGATCTGTCAGGAAGGTCAAAAGTGGCCAAAGCAGGAAAGGATTAAAAAACACTAACGTTATTAAAACGTAACATGTGTTTTAATTGCATTTTATTGTGGCTTTTTTTATGTGGTATTATTTTGTACGGTTTTTTTCTGCTTTTTTTTTTTTTAGGCACCTTTGAAATTGTTTTAAGTTTTCTTTTAATAAATGTTTTGTGTTACTTCCTAAATACTTTTTATTAAAAATGATTTTTACTTTTTGAGATACAGCTGCTTTGTATCCTGTATACAGAGCAGCTGTATCTTGCACGGAGACCTGAATACATCAGGTTAGTGGCACTGACGGGCTCAGTGTCAGCTGGTCAGGATCGAGTTGTTACCGATCACAAGGGTTCATGCTCTATGTTAGGCCCTGTTCACACAGAGTTTTTTGGCGCGGAAACCGCTCCGCAAAACTCGTCAAAAAACGCCTGAAAATGCCTCCCATTGATTTCAATGGGAGTTGCACAAGTTTTTTTTACCACGAGTAAAAAAAAACGCGTCACGGTAAAAAGAAGCGACATGACCCATCTTGAGGCGGATTCCGCCTCCAAAATCCCATTTCAATCAGTCAGAAAGGGTAAAAAAAAAAAAAAACACATTGACGAGTGTTTTGACGAGTTTTTGTCAAACCACTGTGCAAAAAACGTCTGGAGCAGTTTTTGCAGGAGGAATTTTCCTCCTGCAAAAAACTCAGTGTGAACACAGCCTTAGGGAGAAAAAGGTTTCACCACCATCACAGACGGGAATTCTTTAGGGTATGAACACACATGGCGTATTCAGGGTGGATACACTGCGTCAAGCTGCGCAGCGTATCCGCCCTAAACACTGCAGGGAATGCCATCCGAGATCCTGCACCACACTGCGGTGCGTTTTTCAGGCGGTATATTCCGCTGCGTAAATTATCGCACATACTTAGCCCCTCCTCTGATGTCTGCTCCAGTCTCCCTGGATGACGTTGCAGGCCATGTGATTGGCTGCAGCAGTCACATGGCCAGCAACGTCATCCAGGGAGGCCGAACTGGAGAAGCAGCAGGGAACTCTGGGTAAGTAGAACGTTATTTTTTTACTTGCGATTTTTGTGGCGGAATCACTGTGATTCTGCCGTAAATATCACAACACACACCACTTTGTTGCAGGTTTAAGCACCCCATTGAATTCAATTGGAAAACCCGCAACAAAAGAGAAGCGATTCCGAAGAATTGATTGACACGCTGCAATTGAAGAAACCGCACCGCAGGTCAATTTATGTGCGTTTTTTTGGCGAAATTTTTCTGCAGTGTGGGGACGAGATTTGCAGAAAATCCGCAGTGTTTATGCTGTGTGTTCATACCCTGACGGTGAGAGCAGTGAGACTATGGAACTCAAGATATTGTGATGGTTGATTGTATGAACAAGTTCAAGAAGGGCCTTGATGCGGTTCTTGAAAAATATAATATTACAAGTTTTAAGTGCTAGATTCTGGAGATGGGACCTTGATCCAGGGATTTATTCTGATTGCCATATTAGGAGTCAGGGAGGACTTTATCCCCTAATGAAGCAATTAGCATCCACCTCATGGGGGCTTTGCCTTCCTCTGGATTAACACAGTAGGATTATAGGCTGGACTTGATGGACCTGTGTCTTTTTTCAACTATGTAACTATGTATTTAGAAAGTTGCAAAACACACACTGACATTTTTATTTAAAAAAAAAATTATAATTTCAGAAGGAGTACATACTGCAGCCTTTTCTCCCATTCACTTCAATGGGGCAAAATAGACGCAATACCTGTGAATCACCACTAAACGTGCATCGAGGACTCACAGTGAGCAAGAAGAAATGAAGGGGAAGCAGCGACCCCTTCAAAACAGCTGGTCGACGGGGGTCCCGAAAGTAAGACCCCGACCCATCAGTTATTGATGGCCTATCCTGAGGATAGGCCATCATTTTTCAGTGGCTGGAAAACCCGTTTTAGGGCTTATTCAGACACACGTATAATACGTCTGTGCTACGCGCGTGATTTTCACGCGCGTCGCACGGACCTATGTTAGTCAATGGGGCCGTTCAGACTGTCCGTGATTTTCACGCAGCGTATGTCTGCTGCGTAAAACTCACGACATGTCCTATATTTGCCTGTTTTTCGCGCATCACGCACCCATTGAAGTCAAAGGGTGCGTGAAAACCGTGCACGGCCCACAGACGCACTTCCGTGTGCCGCGCGCTACAGTAGTCAAAACTATGAATGAAAACAGAAAAGCACCACGTGGTTTTCTGTTTGCAAACATTTAAACAGTGTCATAATGATGGCGGCTGCGCGAAAATCACACAGCCACGTATCATATGGTGATGACACATGGAGCTTTTATGGACCTTATGCGCGCGCAAAACACCGCGTTTTTTGCACGAGCAAAATGCACACGCTCGTGTGAATCCGGCCTAAGTCCTATAGAGAAGCCTATGAGAAAAAACACCTGACAAAAAACCCTACACTGAGAGAATGCGGTGTTTGGAAAAAAAACACTGACCACGAAACTGCGTCAAAAACGCCACAAACCAAAACACAGTTGTACGTAGTGAATGTTATATTTTATAATAGACTTTAATGTAACATCTAGCTGCACTAACAAAACACCATTAAAAACGCCAAGCAAAACACTGTGTGAATCCACCCTGAGGCCCTGTTCACAGTTTTTTGCAGGCAGAAAAATCAGTCTCAAAATTCCCCTGGAATTTGGAGGCAGATTTTGACCTGCCTGCTCGTCATGTTTCTCGCCCGCGGCCATTGAGCGCCGCGGGCAAAACACTTTCTCTGCCTCACATTGATGTCAACGGGAGGTCAGAGACTTAAACGTCCGAAGATAGGGCATGTTGCTTCTACTACATTATGTGTACTCGAGAGTTATCACTGTGTTTTATCTATGGTGTTACATAGGACTGCAGGTGACATCTACTACATTATCTGTTCCAAGAGCGTTATCACTGTGTGATCTGTGGTGTTACATAGGACTGGAGGTTACATCTACTACATTATCTGTACCAAGAGTGATCACTGTGTTCTCTGTGGTGTTACATAGGACTGCAGGCAACATCTACTACATTATGTGTACTCCAAGAGTTATCACTGTGTTTTATCTATGGTGTTAAATAGGACTGTAGGTGACATCTACTCCATTATCTGTACCAAGAGTTATCATTGTGTGATCTGTAGTGTTACATAGGACTGCAAGCAACAGCTACTACATTATCTGTAATCAGAGAGTTATCACTGTGTTATCTGCGGTGTTACATAGTACTGCAAGTAACACTAATACTTTATCTGTAATCAGAGAGTTATCAGTGTGTTATCTGTGGTGTTACATAGGACTGCAGGTGACATCTACTACATTATCTGTACCAAGCGTTATCACTGTTATCCGTAGTGTTACATAGGACTGCAGGTAACACCTACTACATTATCTGCACAGTGTATATATGTGCCTGTGTGGGTATATATGGGTCTGTATGTGAATGTGTCTTTACATATGTGCCTTTTATGTATTTGTATATGTTTCTCTCTATGTATTTATGTGCCTGTGTGTGTCAATGTCTTTATGTATGTACAGTATATATGTACCAGTATGTATGTGTCGATATATGTGGTTAATTTCTGGAGGGCGGCAATAGAGGGTGCCGCACCGGATGCCATCCAACCGAAGGCCGACCCTGCAAATAACACGGGGGGGGGGGGGGGGGGGAGATTTAGCCACGCATTTGGCACTGATAAGTGTGGCATTCAGCATCAGAAAAGTGGGCAGTTTTCACAGCCTCGCGGTGCGACAGATTTATTTCTGCCAGATCTCCTCGTTGGAACCGGACCCTAGAAGCGTGCGCCACGTTAAGGCACATGTCACACAATACACAACTTTCAGGCACCAGTTGAAGTGACGCACTGTGAACAGGCAACTCAGTTGGAGAAACTTATCAAAACTGGTGCAAAGGAAAAATGGAATCGTTACCCATAGAAACCAATCAGGTTCTACCTCTCATTTTTCAGGTCCTTTTGAATAAGAAAGAAGCAATCTGATTTGTTGCTGTGGGCAACAACAAATTTTGCAACGCTTCAGTTTTGATAAATCTCTCCAGTACATTCGGGGTGCCAAGTCGTGCAGCCACAAGGTAACGCACAACAAATCATTGCGATTTGGCCCAAAGCCAAAAAATAGCAACAATACACCTGAAGACATTCAATCAGAATTGTGGAGATTATCTTATACCATAGCACAGTCAGGTGCTTGAATACTAGAATGAAAGTCTCATGCATACGCGGCTGTCTCCATTATATCCTGTCTTATACCTGTATATTGCGGAAAAATGCCGAGACCTCAGTTTAACTCAGCTGCGACAACGGCTACTGGTCTCCTCGCACATAAACATAGATTTAAATGCTTACTGCGTCATCACCGCGCAAGCCAATCACAGGTCGCGACCCAAAGCCCCGGATGTAATATGTTCTAGTGACGTCACGTCTACAAATCTGCTGGCGGGAGCGGGGAGCACGGTGTGTATGTCAGCGGGTGGTGCGGTACCGGTGTGAGGTTGCGGTTACTGTGTAGCGGGAGAATTGCTGTTTATTTTGTGGTTTGTGGAAGATATAAGCACCGCCCTGTTGATAATATTACTTGTATTAAAGGAACTCTTAACATAAAGCCTGTATTATATACAACTGCTGTGACGTTACATGCATTCTATTGTTATCAGTCGCTGCAATAGGCTGACTGTGAAAGTTATTCTATGTGTACAGAAAGTTCACAAAAACGTCAGCCCCATTATTACTACTTATTTCACATATGTCTAGTTCTGGGACTCTCCAGAGACCTTTACATACGAGATATTCGCAGTTCATGTACTTTAGGTTCAGTGCTCCTTTAAAGTGCGTGCGTGATTTTACAGCCTCATTCAGACAGCTGCAGTGCCAGACTCCATGCGGTTGAAGTAAACCGAATTTAGATCAACATGGACCTCCTATGGTGATCTAAGTTCAGTTCACTTGAACCAGGAGGGGGGTCCAGGTCTTGTCAATGTAAGGGCTTGTCCACACGTAACGGAATTGCTGTGTATTTTCCATCCGGAATTGTGAACGTAAAATACGCAGCGGAATACAGTAGCAGCAAAGTGGGTGAGATCTAACAAATCTCATCCACGCGCTACATAAAGTTTCCGAGCAGAAATTCACTTGCGGTGCATATTTTCGTACTGCAGCATGTAATGCAGTGTCACCCGCGAGCTGCCTGCAAATCGCAGGCTGTGCACATGACCGCGTGCATTATTTTTTATGAGCCTGGACCGCAAAACACGGCCGTAATAAGATATGTCCGTTCTTTTTGCGGTCCAGGCTCCTGGAAACCACGGTCGTGTGTATGGGCTCATTGAAGTGTATGGGGGCTCAAATCACCTGCAGATTTGTGGGTGAATTGCGGCCACAAAAATATGTCTGGGTACTACACACCCTGTGTGATGTCTTCCCCCTCCATCTTTCAGACTGTGTTGTTTTTTCGTGTCTCCCTATTTTTACACCGACAGTCTGTGTGAACTGCCCTCCCTAAAGACTTGCTTTTCTTCAATTCCACATTCTGATTTGCCATGTACAATCTCCTCCCTGTGCCTGCTGCAATTTCTAAGGCCTTACGCCTCATTCCGAGTTTGCATCCGTTCCGGGCCGTGTTGCCGTTTTTAACGGCCGATTTTGACCCGTTTTGCATCAGTTTTTTTACCTGTCCGTTTTAAAATCGGATTAAGGCAGGATTCACACGACCGGGTACCGCCTGTGCCCGAGTATCGGCCGGTAAAATCGGCCATTTTCCCCGGCCGGTTTGCATAAAGTTTTGCCGGCCGGTTTGCATCCGGGCCGTGTTGCCGTTTTTAACGGCCGATTTTGACCCGTTTTGCATCCTTTTTTTCCCTGTCCGTTTTAACCCCTTAGTGACCAGCCCATTTTAGGCCTTAATGACCAAGCTATTTTATTCGTTTTTCTATAGTCGCATTCAAAGAGCTATAAAGTTTTTATTTTTTCGTCTACATAGCTGTATGAGGACTTGTTTTTTGCGGGATTAGTTGTGCTTTTTAATAGCACCATTTTTGGGTACATATAATTTTTATATTAACTTTTATTAACCTTTTTGGGGGGGATTATAACAAAAACCTGAAATTCCGCCATTGTTCTATGCGTTTTTAAATTGACGCCGTTCAATGTGCGACGTAATTAACATGTTACCTTTATTCTATGGGTCGGTACGATTACGGCGATACCACATGTGTAGAGGTTTTTTTTATGTTTTACGACTTGCACAATAAAAACGCTTTTGAACTAAAATTATTTATTTTTGCATCATCGCTTTGCAAGAGCCGTAATTTTTTTATTTTTCCATCAATGTAGTGATTTTTTGGGCTTGTTTTCTGCGGGACAAGACGTAGTTTTGAATGGTACTGTTTTGGGGTGCATGGGACTTATTGATTCATTTTTATTATGACTTTTTTGGGGGGCAATGGAAAAAAATTGCAATTTCGCCATTGTTTTTTGCGTTTTTTTTTTACGGTGTTCACCTTGCGGTTTAAATGACATATTAACTTTATTAATGGAGTCATTACGGTCGCGGCGATACCACATATGTGTACTTTTTTTTTTTTTTTTACACTTTTACTAAATAAAACCACTTTTTATGGAAAAAAATGATTTTATTTATTTTTTTACTGTAGTTTTTACTAATAATCTTTATTTCACTTTGATGACTTATTTTATTAGTCCCACTAGGGGACTTTACTGTGCGATGTTCCGATCGCTGCTATAATGCTTTGGTATACTTCGTATAACAGAGCATTATTGCCTGTCAGTGTAAATCTGACAGGCAATCTGTTAGGACGTGCCTCCGGCGCGTCCTAACAGGAATATGTCCAGGGCAGACCTGGAGGCTTTTATCAAGCCCCCGGCTGCCATGACACCCCATCGGAGACCCGCGATTGCATTCGCGGGCCGCCGATGGGTGACAGAGGGAGCGCACTCCCTTTGTAAACCAAGTTAAATGCCGCGGTCGCTATTGACCGCGGCATTTAACGGGTTAAACGGCCGCGATCGAAGTAAACTTCGATCGCGGGCGTTGGAGCAGGAGCTCAGCTGTCATCAGACAGCAGAGCCCCGGCTCCTGCCTGCACGGGAGACCCGTGCAGGACTTAGACTAGGCTGACGTGAAAAGGCGTCAGCCTAGCCTAAAGCCCATTAGTGACTCACGTGAAAAGACGTATTGGTGGTCACTAAGAGGTTAAAATCGGATTAAGGCAGGATTCACACGACCGGGTCCCGCCCGAGCCCGAGTATCGGCCGGTAAAATCGCCCATTTTGCCCGGCCGGTTTGCATAAAGTTTTGCATCCGGGCTGGGCAGATCTGGACAGTGACATCAGCGGCAACTCCTGAAGGGGAATCCCCATGTGTTCGGGGATTCCGCTTCAGGAGTTTCCCCTGATGTCACTGCCCAGATATTGACAGAGACATCAAGCGCTCTGTCCAGGAGCGGAATCCCCGAAAACACGGGGATTCCGCTCCTTCAAGGAGCTAAAGTGGGGCTAGCACATAGCAGAGCGGGGAGATACCTCCCTGCTCTGCTATAGTGGCGTCGCTACAGTAGTAGCAGCAGCTGCTAGCGGCGCCATGGAAGGTGTCGCCGGGCCAGGGTGCTTTTAAAACAAGCGGGGGAAGGGAGCCAGCACAGCGCTCCCCCCACCTGCTGTACACCCATGCCCTGCCACACAGTGTACAACGTACAGCCATTCGTCCGAATGGCATCAACTCCTCCTCCTCACATGCACTCTGCGCTGTGAGGAGGAGGAGATAGAGCGCAAGCCACGGAAAACCCGGCCATCACTCGGGACACATTCCGGTGATGGCCGTGTATTACCCGGCCCCATAGACTTCTATGGGGGCCGGGTACCCGGCCGAAAATAGAGCATGTCCTATTTTTTGACGGCCGGTTTTCCCGGCCGTCAAAAAATCGGTCGTGTGAATAGCCCCATTAGGGGTCTATTATTCCTAATGCAGCCGGGTGCCGGCCGATTTATGAACGGCTGGCACCCGGCCGGGAAAACCTGTCGTGTGAATGAGGCCTAATTTAATTTAACTTTGTTGACACACACAGCCCTTTGTAGGTAATGCCACCCAGCCCCCTGTAGGTAATGCCACCCAGCCCCCTGTTGGTAATGCCACCCTGCCCCTTGTAGGTAATGCCACCCTGCCCCTTGTAGGTAATGCCACCCTGCCCCTTGTAGGTAATGCCACCCTGCCCCTTGTAGGTAATGCCAACCTGCCCCCTGTTGGTGATGCCACCAAGCCCCCTGTTGGTGATGCCACCAAGCCCCCTGTAGGTGATGCCACCAAGCCCCCTGTAGGTGATGCCACCAAGCCCCCTGTAGGTGATGCCACCAAGCCCCCTGTAGGTGATGCCACACAGCCCCCTGTAGGTTGTACCCATCCCCCCCTCCCACATTCCAGGAGAAGTCACTGACTTCAATGTCCATATATGGACCGTGTAGTCACTGACTTCTCCTGGAGAGGAATTCCCTGCCACAGGTCGGGAATTCCGCTTCAGAAGTGAGTGACGTCACTGTGTCCATATATGGACAGTGTAGTCACTCACTTCTCCTGTAGTGGAATCCCCGGCCATAGAATCGGGGATTCCGCTGCAGAAGTGAGTGACATCGCTGTGTCCATATATGGACAGTGTAGTCACTCACTTCTCCTGTAGCGGAATCCCCGGCCATAGAGTTGTGGATTCCGCTGCAGAAGTGAGTGACATCCCTGTGTCCATATATTGACAGTGTAGTCACGCACTTCTACTGTAGCGGAATCCCCAATCCCCGGCCGGGGATTGGGGATTCCGACTCCTACAGGGAGCAAAAAAAGACCCTCCTCCTCACATGCACTCTGCACTGTGAGGAGGAGGAGAGAGAGCACGAGCGACGGAATACATGGCCATCACTCGGGACACATTCCGGTGATGGCCGTGTATTACCCGGCCCCATAGACTTCTATGGGGGCCGGGTTAACGGCCGAAAATAGGGCATGTCCCATTTTTTGACGGCCAGGTTTCCCGGGCCGTCAAAAAATCGGTCGTGTGGTGGCCCCATTAGGGGTCTATTGTTCCTAATGCAGCCGGGTGACGGCCGATTTATGAACGGCCGTCACCCGGACGGGAAACCCTGTCGTGTGAATAAGGGCTAATTCACACGAATGTGTGTCAAATCAGCCATGAAAAACTGCAGTTTTTCACGGCTGATTTGCATCCATGCGGGACCCGATTTCACAGATCCCTCGTTGACTTGAGTTTATTGAGGGATTCGTAAAAACGGACAAATATAGGGCATGTCCTATTTTTTTCATGGGCCGTTCACGCAGTCCGTTAAAACAATAGTTGTGGAACTTACAGCACAGCGTGATCTCGCGATATCACGCTGTGCTGTGAGTAAGTCCCACAGAAACTTTACCGAAGTGTCGGGAGTGTGAACAGACATCACATCCTGGCTGAGGCAATGTCTATTCACTCTCAAGACACTTTGGTAAAGTTAATGTGGGAGTATGTGACAGCACAGCATGATCTTGCGAGATCACGCTGTGCTGTGAGTACTGCTAAAAATGAATGGAGAGAAGTGTATTACGCTGATTGGTCAGTGTCATACACTTCTCTTTACAACGCCCACTTGGTAAAAAGTTAAAAACGCCCAGTTGTCTATTAAGAAACGAATTAGCATAAATCTAAAATTGTTCATAACTTGGCACTTATAATGTGGTGACAGGGCCTCTTTAAAGATGAAATTCTGAAAATCGGAAGAGGTAAAATAGGAAATACTGTAGTTTCTTGAGACTGGTGAACTCTCGCTATCAATACAGTTCATGTATAATCAGTGTTGATCTTCTAGGCTCTTTGTTTTATGAGTAAGTCTGGATTCACACGAGCATGTTACGTCCGTAATGGACGGACATATTTCGGCCGCAAGTCCCGGACGGAACACACTGCAGGGAGCCGGGCTCCTAGCATCATAGTTATGTACGACGCTAAGAGTCCCTGCCTCGCTGCCGGACAACTGTCCCGTACTGTAATCATGTTTTCAGTACTGGACAGTAGTTCCACGGAGAGGCAGGGACTCCTAGCATCGTACATAACTATGATGCTAGGAGCCCGGCTCCCTGCAGTGTGTTCGGTCCGGGACTTGCGGCCGAAATACGTTCCGTCCATTACGGACGTAACATGCTCGTGTGAATCCAGCCTAAGGATGAAAAATGTATGCTGTACTATATATATATATATATATATATATATATATACTTATACTGTTTTGATTAAAAAAAATCTTTGCTATTTCAGTTTGAAAGTAATGCAGCAGAGAATGAAACAAGACTCCTCTAGAAATGCCACATACACAGTGGACTGTGAAGACTTTGTACATGTGGTGGAATTTAATCCTTTTGATTCTGGGGGTGTTGAGTCCTTAATCGCCTATGGTGGCAACAACTATGTAGTCGTCGCTTCTTGTCGATTTAAGGTAGGTGCAAAGTGGCATTATTTCTTAATATAATTCATGTGCAGTATACTGAAAACTGTTGCAGCAATATTAAATATATAAAGTACAAATAAAAGCATGTTTTATGGGAATAATGTATTTATGTCCCTGCATTACAAGAGTTGTTTTGTTTTCTCATTGATGTTTTGATGACTTGTTTTTTTTAGGACGAGTTGTAGAGTTTAGGCGCTGTTCACACTGAGTTTTTTTGCAGGCAGAAAATTCTGCCTCAAAATTGTGTCTGGAATTTTGAGGCAGATTTTGATCTGTTTGCCGCGTTTTTCGCCCGCGGCCATTGAGCGCCGCGAAAAACGCTTTCTCTGTCTCCCATTGATGTCAATGGGAGGTCAGAGACGTAAACACTCGAATATAGGGCATACCGCTTCTTATTCCCGCGAGACGGTTTTATCGGTCGCGGGAAAAAAATGACCACGCCTCCCTTTGAAATCAATGGGAGGCGTTTTCAAGGCGCATTTTAAAGTCGCAGTTTCCCGATCAAAAACCGTGTAAAAAAAAACTGTGAACAGGGCCTTACTGGCACCGTGTTGAGATACATAGAACTTATTGATACACTTTTTTTTTTTTTTCTTAATGAATTGTGCTTTATTGAACTTTTTTTCTATTAGTCCCACTAAGGAACTATAAGCTGCGATCAGTTGATCACTTATATAATACTTAAAATTCCAAGTGTCTTATCTGTCTGCTTCCCCTAGTCCAACACATCACTCAGGAGTGACAGCCATGGGGACACAGCAGATCACTTGCTTTATCTGTTTCCATAAGCAAGCCATCAGCTATAGGTATGTCTCCATAGCCACGGGTTGCACATAACAGCGTTGTCGGACGCAAATTGTGCATCCCTGCTTTAACCCTTTCGCTGTCAGGTGTTTTTGACATTTTGCCCTTCTGGTAGCCAGGGCAATTTTCTCACTTTTGAGATGTACAAATAAAACCTAAATTAAAAAAAAAAAAGATTAAACTAAACCCCCTTACCTATATATTTTCTGAAAGTAGACCCCTAGAACATTGTCACAATGCCACGCAGCATTTTATACATTCAATTTTGTGTCAAAGTGCAATTTGTCATAAAAAATGTGTACAAATTTATATTTGTGGCTAGAAGTGTGACCCAAGTAGAAAGTAAGACGCACCACACATCCTAAAAATAAACGATCAATAAGTGCAGAGTTCATACAAAGAAATGTTGCAGAATTGACTTTGTCCCTTACCAGACATTATCTGCAATTGTCTGTGTTCCAAATTAATTAATATTCTCTCTCTGGAGGTTTGAGAGAGGCCGGCCAGAGATACGAGGACACGCAGCGTCGGTGTTCAAACTAAGCCTCTACCATGAGGGGCAGGACGGTACGTTATTTATGATAATACGAGAGTAGGCATTACCCTCATACTGACACTTATACATTCCACGTATGGTATAATACAGAATCGTCCAAGCTCCTCTTAGCCTCAGTATGTATCTTTAGCCCAATGGAATATAAAGGTCATTGGGTCAAATACCATAAGGCCCCATGCACACGACCGTGCCCGCAATCACGGCCCGCCGCCGACTGACAGCCGCATTTTCGGGCCGTGCTCACATACAAAGTATGGGAGCACGGCCCGCAAAATGCAAAAGAACGGACATGTTCCATAATTCCCGGAACATTTCCACGGCACGGACACCCTTCCGTAGTGCTATGGAAAGGTGTCAGCGTTCAATGAAAGTGAATGGCTCCGTTTTTGCGGTCCGCAAAAACTGAGGTTTTTTACGGTCGTGTGCATGGGGCCTAAGTCTTAGAAATACAGGGTGGCCCATTTATATGGATACACCTAAATAAAATGGGAATGGTTGGTGATATTAACTTCCTGTTTGTGGCACATTAGTATATGGGAGGGGGGAAACTTTTCAAGCTGGGTGTTGTCAATGCAACCCTCTTCTCCCACTCTTCACACACTGATAGCAACACCGCAGAAGAAATGCTAGCACAGGCTTCCAGTATCCGTAGTTTTAGTTGCTGCACATCTCGTATCTTCACAGCATAGACAATTGCCTAGATATGACCCCAAAGATAAAAGTCTAAGGGGGTCAGATTGGGAAGCATTTCTTCTGCGGTGTTGCTATCAGTGTGTGAAGAGTGGGAGAAGAGGGTTACATTGACAATCCAACACAATGGGCAGCACTTTGAACACATTTTATAAGTGGTCAGAAACTTGTAAATAACTCATGAAAGAATAAAGTAACGTTAAAACCAAGCACACCATTGTTTTTCTTGTGAAATTCTCGATAAGTTTGATGTGTCACATGACCCTCTTCCCATTGAAAAAACTAAAGTTGGATACAAAATGGCCGACTTCAAAATGGCCGCCATGGTCAACACCCAGCTTGAAAAGTTTCCCCCCTCCCATATACTAATGTGCCACAAACAGGAAGTTAATATCACCAGCCATTCCCATTTTATTTAGGTGTATCCATATAAATGGCCCACCCTGTAGAATACCCATTCTGTTCTGTAGGCTATTTTAAAGAGGCTCTGTCACCAGATTTTGCAACCCCTATCTGCTATTGCAGCAGATAGGCGCTGCAATGTAGATTACAGTAACGTTTTTATTTTAAAAAAACGAGCATTTTTGGCCAAGTTATGACCATTTTTGTAGTTATGCAAATGAGGCTTGCAAAAGTCCAAGTGGGTGTGTTTAAAAGTAAAAGTCCAAGTGGGTGTGTATTATGTGCGTACATCGGGGCGTTTTTAATACTTTCACTAGCTGGGCGCTGTGAAGAGAAGTAACATCCTCTTCTCTTCAGAACGCCCAGCTTCTGACAGTGCAGATCTGTGACGTCACTCACAGGTCCTGCATCGTGACGGCCACATCGGCACCAGAGGCTACAGTTGATTCTGCAGCAGCATCAGCATTTGCAGGTAAGTCAATCTTACCTGCAAACGCTGATGCTGCTGCAGAATCAACTGTAGCCTCTGGTGCCGATGTGGCCGTCACGATGCAGGACCTGTGAGTGACGTCACAGATCTGCACTGTCAGAAGCTGGGCGTTCTGAAGAGAAGAGGATGTTACTTCTCTTCACAGCGCCCAGCTAGTGAAAGTATTAAAAACGCCCCGATGTACGCACATAATACACACCCACTTGGACTTTTACTTTTAAACACACCCTCTTGGACTTTTGCAAGCCTCATTTGCATAACTACAAAAATGGTCATAACTTGGCCAAAAATGCTCGTTTTTTTAAAATAAAAACGTTACTGTAATCTACATTGCAGCGCCTATCTGCTGCAATAGCAGATAGGGGTTGCAAAATCTGGTGACAGAGCCTCTTTAAAGTTACAACTGTACAGAGCGATTTTAGGTTCATATAATGAAGTAATATTAAAATATCTTTGACACAACCTATGCCTAAGTCTTCATGTACGTATCTTCTTCAAATCCGGCTTTGAGATGGAAATTTTAAATAAGTAACAACCTATTAAATGCAAGGATATCACACCTTAAAAAGTGAGTGCACCCCTAAATCCTATATATTTCCTGAAAGCAGAAAACCTGACGTTTGCAATTGTCTTGACGGGCTGTTGACAGCCATGTCTAACTTCACATAACGTTGTGGCAAACAGGAATAAAGAAAAAAAAAAAAAGATTATAAAATTGGCACCTAAAACTCACACACAAGCAGAGGTTTACACACAAAAACAATGTAAAAATAATAGACCAAGGTGTTAAAAATTCATATATACCATTTACATCTACATCAACAAGAGCTTGTGCTCTCAAAAACGCTGAAACACAGACCATGCAATATTTGCTAGTCATCCACAAAATCTATTTTTTTTTTTTTAAGAGCACAGCATACCGTGCATAAGAATACAACTTAATAACTTATACAACAAACCACCTTCACACAACTTTGCATCAAACAGTGGTTATAAGTAAAAATTGCATGAAAATTCAGCTTTGTGGCTAAAATGCGTACTCAAGCATATCCCTAATGCAAAAAACTTGTAAGATGTGAGGAGTTGATGTCATGTCATATAAAAAAAAAATCTGCAAAACCGCTACATTTTGCCACAATTATGCAAAAATCGCAGCAAATTGACCGCAGCGTGTGAACACGCCTAACCCTGATCAATAATCACAATTACTTAAACATTTACTTTTTTTTTTAGTGGAACTGGTTGGAAACGATCGTTTATCGTGATCATCAGTGGATGAAAATTAATTTTTTGACTGGCAGAAATCTTTTCCATCCATCAGAAATCTATTAGAAATTCTATTGATAATCGTTATAGTTTTTGACTGTAGCAAAGCTGATTTTACACTACAGTTCGGGTAGGGACAGACAGAGGTTCCGAAAACACCTATAGAGGCGTCGTTGGCGCCTGTAAAGTTACCTGAGCGCCTTAAAGGGAATGTGTCGCGAATTAAACGTTTTTTTTATTAAAGTAAGTTACCTATTTCTATTATATTTTTAGTTTTTTGCTGTATTTTATTTTTCTTCCGCGTGGTGGAAAGTATTAAAACTTGAATAATAATTTGACATGTTTTCCTATGTTGGCCACCAGAGGGAGCACTTCCCAGAATTACAGCAAGGTGAATAAGGCAAAGCAACCTGACTCTCACAGCTGCCGTAAATGTGGGATGGAATCTCACCCCCCCCCCCCCTCCCCTCCTACAAGCCGGGAAAAGGTGTCTTCAAATTGCTAAGCAGTGTCCGGCTGCCATTTAGGGTGTGATTGTACATATAGGACCCACCAAAAGGCTGAGGCTCTGTTCACACGCTTACTAAACAAAGGGAAAATAGCTTCTGATTTTCAGCCATTTTTTAATCAAACTCGCATTTTTGGCGGCGTTTTTTACGGCCGTTTTTGGAGCGGTTTTTCTATAGAGTCAATGAAAAACGGCTCCAAAAACGTCCCAAGAAGTGATATGCACTTCTTTTTGGCGGGCGTAATTTTACGTGCTGTTTTTGGAAAACGGCCCTGTAAAAAAATGCCCGTCAGAACAAATCGCCGTATTTTCCATTGAAACCAATGGGGAGATGTTTGTAGGTTTTCTGCTTCCGATTTTTCAGACGTTTTTCGGGACGTTTACGGCCCGAAAAACGGCTGAAAACACTGTGTATGAACATACCCTTAGAATGATGAAAGTGAAGTGAATGACTTTTCAGTTGACAGGCTCCCATGGCGTGTATTTGACACATTTTTTTTGGCGCATTTTACGTGCCAAAAACCGCATCAAAAAAAACGTTTGATTACGCTTAATTTTGCATGTTTAGGGGGATTTGTGTGTGTGTGGGGGGGGGTGTGCTCGCCGCTGATTCTTCAAAACAGCTGATAAGCGGCTATGAAGGATCAGCAACGTCCGTGCATACTCCGCTGCACAAAAATAGGACACACTACACACAGCTCTACTGCACGAGCGTACACACTCAGCTCTGCTACATACAGCCACACACTCAGCTCTGCTACATACAGCCACACACTCAGCTCTGCTACATACAGCCACACACTCAGCTCTGCTACATACAGCCACACACTCAGCTCTGCTACATACAGCCACACACTCAGCTCTGCTACATACAGCCACACACTCAGCTCTGCTACATACAGCCACACACTCAGCTCTGCTACATACAGCCACACACTCAGCTCTGCTACATACAGCCACACACTCAGCTCTGCTACATACAGCCACACACTCAGCTCTGCTACATACAGCCACACACTCAGCACTTCTACACACACTCAGCTCTGCTACATACAGACACACACACCGTTACAGCCTGTGTGGGGGAGGGGGGGTTCCGTGGGATCACGAGGGCAGGGGTCTGTGTGAGAGAGGGACAGACAGAGACACACACGCCTTTCCTGAAGTGTAGCCGGTCTTCATAATGCGGCTGTACAGAGCCGGAAGGCAGATTCAATATGAACGGCTCCCGTTCATTTTGTCCTATGCACTGTGCTGCTGTATTCCATCTGTGTATGTGTCGTTAAAGAGGCTCTGTCACCACATTATAAGTGCCCTATCTCCTACATAAGAAGATCGGCGCTATAATGTAGGTGACAGTAATGCTTTTTATTTAGAAAAACAATCTATTTTAAACCACTTTATGAGCGATTTTTCACTTTATGCTAATGAGTTTCTTAAATCAATAAATTTTTATTTAAATATTTTTAAAAAATTTTTCAAACCGTATAAACCATCCTTGGTCCTAGAACATGGACCTGCATACAATAATACATACATGTGATATGTCATTGAAGGATATACATAAACATAAACAAGAAACAACAGACAACTTTGCTATGCCATTTTCAATCCAATGTTAATACTAATTATGTCATGTTACCAGATAAATTTCTTCACTTAAGTGTAATACTTCGAATTTACCCAAAGCTCCCAATAACGTGAATTCTTGGCATAACAAGAGGGAGATTGTAATAGCATGGATTCATGGTGACATGCTACATTTACCCTGCCTATCACTTCCGATAAAGAAGGGGAAATAGTTGATTTCCAGGACTTGGCAATTGCCATTCTAGCAGCAATGAAAACATGGTGTACTATTACCCGATGCTCTGCCATTATGTCTTCCAAACCAATGTCTAGAATAGCCAATTCCGGACAGCACTGCATAGATTCTCCTGTAATTTCTAGTATGAGGCGAAATACCTCCCTCCACATTTTCCCCACCTTGGGACAGGACCACCACATATGCAAGGTGGATCCCAGGCAACCACATCCTCTCCAGCAGCCATCGGAACTGCTTTGAAATATATGTGCACATCTGGAAGGTGTTAGGTACCATCTCATGTGAATTTTACGGGTGAGTTCAATGTGGTTAACACATTTGGAATGACGAGTAATCCAACTAGAGGCCTTCAGCCATTGTGCCATGGAAAACGTAGACCCCCATCTCCCGTTCCCATCGTAATATATGTTCTGTCTTCCCCGAGGACTGTTTTTTCAAAATTAGATCGTAGCTACAAGCTAAACCCTTACTGTGACCTTGCCATTTAAACAGGAATTTGTGATATGGGGAAAGATTTATAGGTTGAGCTGGGATGGCAATTGTTTGTATCATATGTCGTATCTGGAGATACTGGTAAAACATGGATTTATTTACGTCATATTCCCTTACCAACTGCTCAAAAGATTTCAAGTGTTTTCCCTCATATAAATCTGAGAGGGCTGTTAGGCCTAGCGATTCCCATGTCTGCAAAAATACATGTGAGACTAAAGGTTGAAATGCTTGCAATGGTATATGTTCATTAGATAGGTACACCCAACGATTTGCGCATACCTTTTAATTTCCATAATTTCAGTGCATCAGATGTGGTTACCAAGAACACCTTAGACCTATCTGTCCCCACATATGTCGCGGCCATCAGATTACATATGGAGGATCGGGGAAACATCTCATTTTCCAACTGGGCCCAAAGTGACCGAGCCGTGGAGTTCCATAACGAACCTAACTGGTCTAAGATGGCAGCTACATTATATGCCGTTACCTCTGGGACTCCCAAACCCCCTTCCTTAACCTTCTGATACAATAAAGTTTTTGCTACCCTCGCTCTTTTATTATTCCAAATGAACTGGAGAAACATATGTTGAATTTGAGAGGTGATGCTAGTAGGTATTAACAGTGGAATAGTCCTACAAAAATACAAGTATTTGGGAAGCAATAACATTTTAACCAAATTGACTCTAGCGATCCAGGATAACTGGAACTTATTCAGTCTTTCACACTCCAATTTTAAATCTGCTATTAGCCCTGAGTAATTTTCTTGCAGAACCAGAGACAGCGAGGAGTAAAGTTTTATCCCCAAGTATACCAACCCTGATTCTGCCCATGCCATATTAAAGTTGGACAAAGTGTGTTTCAATTGAGGCTCTACATGTATTGGTAACCTCATGGACTTAGAGACATTTAATTTATAATATGATACTTCTGAAAACTTAGAAATGATGCTGAGTAGTTCTGTCAGAGATAGGAGGGGAGAAGTACAAGTCACAATAACATCATCCGCATATAATCCGATTTTGTGTTCTCTTCCCCCCACCCGTATACCTGAGATATTTTCAGAATTTCGAATCATTTCTGCAAATGGTTCCATACATAGGGTAAAAATTAGTGGGGATAGAGGGCACCCCTGCCTAGTCCCATTAGTGATGTTAAAAGATCTAGAAAGAATCCCGGAAGACAGAACCCTAGCCGATGGCGAGGAATATAGAGAAAGTATGGCTGATTTTATAAATGAATGGAAACCAAATTTGTCTAAGGGGCCTTCCAGGTATTGCCAGTTAACACGGTCAAATGCCTTTTTGGCATCTAGAGAAATAAAGAGGGAGGCACTTTTAGATTCTCCGGCTATCTGTATAAGATCTAACATCCTGCGCGTACCGTCACAAGCTTGCCGGCACTTGACAAACCCTACTTGTTCTAGCGCTATTAGGGATGGTAAGCATTCATTCAATCTATGCGCCAATATTTTGGCATATAATTTAATGTCGCAGTTTAATAGGGATATTGGACGAAAATTGTCCGGGGAATCAGGGGATTTACCCGGCTTAGGGAGTGTGACTATCGTGGCCTGTAACATCTCAGGGGGAGGGGCTGCTTATTCGCGATACCCATAAAAGTAGCTTGCATATATGGAATCAGCGAGTCTGCAGAAAGTTCGGTAATACTCATTTGGCAACCCATCCGGTCCCGGGGATTTATTCTGTTTGGATCGCAGAATGGTTAGTTTAATTTCTTCGACCGTAAAAGGGCAATTTAATTGATTAATTTGGGCCTCCGATAGAGCAGGCAATTGAATTTATCTTAAAAAATCATTCACCCCAGATTCGGACACCTCAGGAAGGTGTTTATCCTGTTTGAGATTATAAAGGGTACTGTAATAAGACGCAAATGTATCAGTAATCTCCTGAGGATCATACACTTTTGTCCCTTCTGATGTGTTCAACCATGAAATTTTGGATTTAGCAACGTATTATTTTACTCTCTTTGCTAGAATTTTACTGGGTTTGTCACCTTGGATATAAAAGTTCCATTTGAGTTTTTTTAAAGTTTTCTCATATAGGAAAAGTTGGTGATTGCGCAGTTTGTCCCTAAAATGTCTTAGATCGTCTCGTAAGGTGGGAGAAGGAGAAACGTTTCATTTTGCCTCTAATTTCTGTATGTTGTCGATAAGGAATTAAAATTCTTTATTTCTCGCCCTCTTTGCTTTAGCAGCAGCCTGAATAAACAGGCCTCTTACAAACGCCTTATGTGTACACCAGAGGAGTTCAGGTGATGAGGCCGATGGGCCATTAATCTCAAAAAATTATTTCAAAGCCGAGTCTATTTTGGCTTTGAGATCTGGGGAATTTAATAAGAATGTGTTTAACCTCCAAGAAGAGCTCCGGGGTGTAATATAGTGCTCTGAAAGTTGAAGCGTAATTGGTGCATGATCTGACCAAGTTATCAGGCCAAGGGAAGAGGTAACCGAATTTGTTAAAACTTCTCTATCCACCAGAAAATAGTCAATCCTAGAGTACACCTTATGTGGGGAAGAATAGAACGTGTAATCCCTTTCAGAAGCATGCTGGTATCGCCATACGTCATGTAAGTCTTCCTCCTGCACCCAGGAACTCAAGTCCTGAGACAATCTAGTATTTCCCCCAGAGCGATCTATATCCTTGTTTACCACTATATTAAAATCCCCACATAATATTAATCCACCTTTCTGCACTGATTTAGCTTTTGACAGTACCTTTTTAAGGAAGGGAAGTTGTCTTACATTAGGGGCATATACAGATACCAACTTGTATGAGAGGTTATCAATTTCACATACTAAAATAATAAATCTACCCTGTGGATCAGAAACAACAGATATGTATTTAAAAGCAAGTGACTCTTATACCGCAATAATTACCCCCGCCTTCTTTCCACTGTTAGAGGCATAGTACACATGGGGAAATTTTTTATGTTTAAATAGGTGGCAGTCTTTGGAGGACAAATGTGACTCCTGCACACATATTACATCTCCCTTGGACTTGAACGCTTCTTTCCAAAGTAAAGATCTCTTGAAGGGAGAATTCAAGCCATGAGCATTAACAGAAAGTATTGTAAGACCCATTAAGACATAAGAGAAAAGTAATTATGGTTATGGCATAGCACTGGAGAACCAACATAGAACATCCCAAAAAAGGAAACTTGGAAAAACAACCAATATGAATATGCTATATAGCACATTCACTTCAACCAGGAGATTCCCTCTTGCAGGGAAAAGAAAAATGGAGGCAAAAGTTCAGCCTAAGAACTGTAGACAGAAAAAGAACCGTCCACCTGAGAACTCCGAAAGCCTTGATGTGCCGTTCGTACCCTGGAAGCCCCAATTTTCAGTCAGGCGGTCTCCGTTCCGGCTTACTCCTTGCATCCGACCACAATGGCGAAATCATCTCCGGCTTAGAAGGATTCCTGAGACGGGGATTTGAAGACGGGGACGACATGAGACCCCAAGAAAGCAACAGGTCTTTCGCCGAGGTTGGTGAGAGGCAGACATGTTGCGTGCCATTCCTGGTGATTATTAATTTTACTGGGAATCCCCATTTGTACAATATGCCGTTATCTCTCAGAAGTTTTGTCATCACAGCAAACTCTTTTCGGCGTAGCATAGTCGCCGCTGACAAATCCGGGAATAAAGTAATGTCCTTAAAGCGGTCAGGAGAGGTCTTCAATCCTCTAAGAAATTCATCCTTAATATGAAAGAAGTGGATTCGAGCAATTGTATCTCTTGGAAGGTGAGCGGCAATGTGTTTAGGTTTAGGGATTCTGTGAATCCTATCTATGGTGAGATCCAGGGCGGATTTTTGCGGTAAAACAATTCCCATGAGGTCCGTGAGGAATTTCGCTAATAGATCTGGTGTGACCGATTCAGGTATACCTCTAATACGGACATTATTTCTTCTGGATCTGTCCTCTAGATCCAAAACTTTGGTAGATAAACGCATAACTTCTTCCTCCAGATTGTAGTTCGCATCTATGAGCGAGTTATGAGATTTCACGAATTCCTCCAATTTATGCTCCACATGATCGGTCCGCGAGGCAATAGCTTGTATATCTACTCTTAAGTCTCCAATAACTTGCCGTAAATCTGATTGAATTGAGTCTCTCAATGAATTCAGAAGACGTTTTATCATATGCTCAGAAACAGGCTGAGATTCCATGTCATCCTGCATGTCGCGTTCTACAGATGCATCCCTAGAAGATGGAGCGAGGGAGAGAGGGATATTCGGCGGTTCACCACCACTTGTTGAGAAGAGGACGAGGGGAAAAACTCTGTGAGCTTAGACGGCTTTGCTTTAGTATTTCTTTTAGATGTGCCCCCCATTGTGACAAGGGAAAAATCGCTGTTTGATTCTAAGCTGCAACGATACTGAAATATCCTCCACAGAAGACCAATGTAATATAAGTATTTCTTCAGGTATGCTCTTGTTAGCGTTATATTTCTCCAACAGGTTTTAATCAATGCCAGGGAAGTTGCAGTACTGTGTCTCACTATCTGTGCTGTACTGTTTCACTCTTGTTGCTGCCACTCCCAGCCCTGTACTTCTCTGCACCTGGCTATCTGAATTAAGATGGCCTCTGGGGGAGGGGGAGTCGTTTTGTCTTCAGGAGACTTGGGGTATGTGCACACACACTAATTACGTCCGTAATTGACGGACGTATTTCGGCCGCAAGTAGTGGACCGAACTCAGTGCAGGGAGCCGGGCTCCTAGCATCATACATATGTACGATGCTAGGAGTCCCTGCCTCTCCGTGGAACTACTGTCCCGTACTGAAAACATGATTACAGTACGGCACAGTTGTCCTGCAGCGAGGCAGGGACTCCTAGCATCGTACATAAGTATGATGCTAGGAGCCCGGCTCCCTGCACTGTGTTCGGTCCGGTACTTGCGGCCGAAATACGTCCGTCAATTACGGACGTAATTAGTGTGTGTGCACATACCCTTAGGGTATGTGCACACGATGAGAGGCTTTTACGGCTGAAATGACAGACTGTTTTCAGGAGAAAACAGCTGCCTCGTTTCAGCCGTAATTCCTCCTCCTCGCATTTTGCGAGGCTTGTCTGACAGCCGTAAATTTTGAGCTGCTCTTCATTGAGTTCAATGAAGTACGGCTCAAATTACGTCTGAAAGAAGTGTCCTGCACTTCTTTTGATGAGGCTGTATTTTTACGCGTCGTCGTTTGACAGCTGTCGACGCGTAAATGACAGGTCGTCTGCACAGTACGTCGGCAAACCCATTCAAATGAATGGGCAGATGTTTGCCGACGTATTGTAGCCGTATTTTCAGACGTAAAAAGAGGCATAATACGCCTCTTTTACATCTGAAAAGTCGTGTGAACCCAGCCTTAGATTTAAATCTTCTCCCTGTGCTCTGCTCCTCAAACAACTGCCGGCCAGCACCTCAAGATGTGCCCTGCTCACTCCTCACTCACCCTGTCAAGACGCCGGTCACAGCCGTTCCTGTACTTTCGCGCCGTTAGGAGAAGGAGAAGATGGCCGCCACCTTCCTCGGCCTCCATGATGCAAGGGCCGGGCCTTTCACCGGCGCCGGAGCGCTCCCCGACACACTGGACAGGACTCTGATCACTGCCGCGGTCCACTCCACCGGATAGGGAGCAGATATGTCGGTGGTAGCAGGTTTATTTGAGCTGATTTAGGCTTTCACCTCAGGAGCTCAGCGGTTATGCGACTCCTTCCATGTCCGTCCAGGCCACGCCCCCATGCTAATGAGTTTCTTAATGCCCAAGTGGGCGTGTTTTACTTTAGACCAAGTGGCGTTGTACAGAGGAGTGTATGACGCTGACCAATCAGCGTCATGCACTTCTCTCCATTCATTTAGACTGCAATAGCGATATAGTTATATTGTTATGTGCAGCTACATACACAAACACTAACATTACTGTAGTGTCCTGATAATGAATATACATTACCTCCAGCCAGGACGTGATGTGTATTCCGAATCCTGACACTTCTGTGGCGTCTCTGTGAGATTTACAGCAAGGCAAGCGTAATCTCGCGAGATTACGATGTAACCTGTCATTTCAAACGAGATTACGCTTGGCTGGAGGTAATGTATATTCTTTATCAGGACACTAAAACAGAAACTCTGGTATAGTTTTTTACATATTTTTTTTACGCTGTTCACCGCGTGCAATAAATAATATAATATTTTGATACCTCAGGTCGTTACGATCGCGGCGATACCAAATACGTATGGTTTATTATTATTTTTCAATAATAAAAGACTTGATAAGGGAAAAAGGGCGATTTGTGTTTTATTTTATTACTTGAAACTTTTATTGTTTTCAAACTTTTAGTTTTTTTGACTTTTTTTTAACACTTTTTTTATACTTACACTTTTTTTCAAGTCCCACTAGGGGACTTGATGTTCCAACTGTCTGATGTTCTTTTCTTATACATTGCACTACCTATGTAGTGCAATGTATTAGATCTGTCAGTTATTCGCTGACAGCAAGCCGATTAGGCTTCGCCTCCCGGCGGGGCCTAATCGGCTTCCGTAATGGCAGAGCAGGAGGCAATTGTGTCTCTTGTTGCCATAGCAGCAGTCGCCAGTCCTGATTGTCTGTCAGGGCTGGCGATCTGCTAGTAACCGCTACGATGCAGCAATCGCTTTCGATTGCTGCATCGAAGGGGTTAATGGCAGGGATCGGAGCTAGCTCTGGTTCCTGCTGTTACAGGTGGAGGTCAGCTGTAACATACAGCTGACTTCCACCGCTGATGACGCCGGATCAGCTCCTGAGCCGGCGCCATCTTGCCGGCGGCTACGGAAGCCGATCAGGCTCCGCCGCCGAGCGGATCTTGACCGGCTTCTGTGCTAGGCAGACCGGGAGGCCAGTATTAGGCCTCCGGTTGCCATTGCAGCCACCGGAACCCCGGCAATTTCATTGCTGGGGTTCCGATGAGCTGCAAACACCTTAAGTGCAGCACTCGCGTTTGAGCGCTGCACTTAAGGGCTTAATAGCGGGGATCGAAGCTAATTTCGGTCCCCACCATTACAGCCGGATGTCTGCTGTCAGATACAGCTGAGATCCGGCGATGATGGCACTGGCTCAGCTTCTGAGCCGGTGCCAAACATTTGGCGTATGGATACTGCAATTTGCGGGAAGTCATAGCTTTCCATGGCGTACCCATACGGCGAATGTCGGGAAGGGGTTAATGTTTATAAAATAAAGTCCTGAAATTTCTTCACAAAGTGCTGGATCATACTTTTTTTTTTGCTACAAATAAAATAGATGGCGACAGGCGGGGCACACACCTTATTTGACAATTTCCACTTCGTCTGTTCGCATGGTTTTCTGCCCTGGCCCCTGAGTAACAGATTTCATGCTTCGAGAAAGGTAGTGCTCACACTTAGGGCTTATTCAGACGAACGTGATATACGTCCGTGCAACGCGCGTGATTTTCACGCGCCTCGCACTGACCTATGTTAGTCAATGGAGCCGTTCAGACAGTCCGTGATTTTCAGCGTGTGTCCGCTGCGTAAAACTCACGACATATCCTTTATTTGTGCGTTTTTCACGCATCACGCACTCATTGAAGTTTACAAACATACAAACAGAGTGTCTTAATGATGGCGGCTGAGCGAAAATCACGCAGCCACACATCATATGCTGATGACACACGGAGCTGTTATGTACCTTTTGCGCGCGCAAAACGCACACGCTCGTGTGAATCCGGCCTTATACTCCGTGTTGGGTGTAAAATAGGTTTAGAATTACCTGAACTCTATCTCTTCATGAAAGCATTGGTATAAGTTATAGTAATGTTGCCCTGCCGAAATGGCGCGTTTGTAACACCACGTATCCCTATTTGAATTGCCGCAATTTACCTTCTCCTTGGCTAAAAATACTCTGCTGGAAAATGTTTTGCGACCTCTGGGGATAGTGTAAAATGTACAAACTTTATTGATGTTTATGTGTGGTGCAAGTGCTTGGTGCATATTATTAGACGTCGTGATGCTGACGCTGATAAATCGCGAAGCTTGGAGTCAATAAACAGACTAATTTAGGTGCAAAGGATTAGAATAGTTGCTGCTCATCTTCTCGCTTTCTGTAATGAAAAATACTCCCATATGTGACAAACGAAGAGCAAGTATTCTCTCCGATTCATGGGGGGGAGTTGATAACATCAACGTCAAGTTCATGTTACCCCCCCACCCATTCCTGGGGTCATCTCCATCCATACAGGGAAAGAGTAGGGTCACTGCCTCTTCTCGCTGCACACTACATGCACATCCCCTTCGCCACATGTGAGAGCTGCAAATATATGCTTCCATCTCCATATATCTTGCTGCAAATAATGCTTTTAGTGATTCTATACCAGAATTAGGGTGGTTCATGCTATGTCCTATATTAGTCTAATCTAACCACGCGGTAGGCAATAAAATACATAGCGTTTGAGTGATTTCTTTATATCACACTTTTATGACACAAGTCTCGCATGGCAGCCTGCAACCACAACACCTTCCCCTCAATGGCAGCACCTTGTTAGCAGCCGGATTTCCCAGCTGTTTTCAAAGCAGCCGGAGTGCCCGGCTGCTATCTCTGCCTGGGGAAGCTACGTCATTGGGGACTCCGGTTGCAAACACCATTACTAACTGCCACTGAGGGGATGATGTGGTCGCAGGTAGCGGTGTGAGATTTGTCTGTGAGACTCTGCTGTTCTCAAATCGAGAGGGTACTCCGTGTTGATCCCAGAGGATGCCAATTATGGGGAGAGAGGGGCGGCCAGAGTCTGCAGGACTCTGAATTACTGCGGCGTTATGCAGCTTCTATGTAAATTGGATACATAGAAACTGCTTCACCAAAACGAAATCAAATTTTTAAGAAATGTCTATTAGAAAAATGTTTAAAAACCCTAAACACATACATTACATTTTTTTTTAAAAAAAAGGCTACAACGGGTTACATAGCCTTAAAATACAATTTACATTTTTTCATTTTTCCTTCATCGCATTCCAAGAGCCGTAATTTGTTATTTTTCCATCGACATAGCTGTCTTAAGGGCTTGCTTTTTGTGGGATGAGTTGTATAAAATGGAAACATATAACGTACTGGGAATCTTTTACAAATTATTTGTGGGGTGAAATAATAAAAAAACAAAAAACATTCCGCCGTAGTTTTTGGGGTTTTATTGTTACAGCGTACACTGTGTGGTGAAAATTACATGTTAACTTTTATTCTGCAGTTCATATGGCAATAACAAAAGTATATTTTTTTTACTTTTTTTTTATGTTTTACTACTTTTACAAAATAAAAACAATTTCTTTCACTATATACTGAGACCTATAACTTTTATTTTTTAGTTAATGAAGCTGTGTGTGATTTTTGCGTTCTGATCTGTAGTTTTAATACCATTTTGGGGTATATATTACTTTTTAATCGCTTTTTATACAATTTTTTTGGGGACGCGAGGTGACCAAAAACCAGCAATTCAGGCATTGTGATTTTCTTTTTCCTGCGAGCTCAATGGTGTGATATTTTGATAGTCTAAATTTTTATGTGGCGATCACAATTGTTGCAAATTTTGCTTTTAAATGCTATGTGCTTTTTTTTTTTTCTTACATTTTTTTTTATATTGCTTAATTATTACTGCACCTAAAATTAAAAATTATTAAACTTTGCATATTTCTCTTAATTAAAAATATACTACTGTTTTGTGTTAGGCTTCTCAGACGGTTAGGCCTCCTGCACACGACCGTAAAGATTTTTACTGTCTTCAAATACGGATCCGCAATTGCGGAAGTGCCCATAGACCTCTATGGACGACTCCGTGCCGCAATTGCGGACAAGAATAGGACATGTTCTATATTTTGCAGATAATTTCTACAGCCCAGACACACATCTGTAAATATACGGAAGGGTGTCGGTCTCTTATAGAAATAAATGGGTCCGCAATTTCCTCCGTAAGTACCTGATCCATAATTACAGATTAGAACTACCGTCGTGTACATGAGGCCTTAGCCCGCTACCAGTTTGGGAGGCTGCTTTGCCTAAATTGATCATCATCTTCTTTTTTTTTTTGGCTGTAGGAATCTTTGGTTTGACAACATAATTGACTAATTATGTGTCTATTTTAATGTTCTACTAGGTTCAGGAGACAAATGAAAAGCAAGTTGAGAAAAGGTTTTCATCTCTGGCTGGTGAGACCCCAGTACAAAAAGCTTGAGAAGCCTTGGTTTTCCGTATATAGCTCCTATGTAGATCTATGTATCTCCATGGTTACAGACTACAAACAACTTTGTATGTAGTCTCATCCTGCAGCCGTGTTAGGCCTCCCACACACGACTGTGTTTGGTCCGTGTTATACAGTCCGTATGTCAGCTACATTTCCTGGACCGAACACACTGCAGGGAGCCGGGCTCTTAGCATCATAGTTATCTATGACGCTAGGTGTCACTGCCTCGCTGCGGGAAAACTGTCCCGTAGTGTAATCCTGTTTTTAGTACGGGACAGTAGTTCCGCGGAGAGGCAGGGACACCTAGCGTCATAGATAACAATGATGCTAGTAGCCCGACTCCCTGCAGTGTGTGCGATCCGGGAAATACTGCCGACGTACGGTCTGTATATAATGGACCAAACATGTTCGTTTGAATCTGGCCTTCCTCCACTTTCTGCGTCCACACAGGATTTGTTTGGTGTATGGAACCATTTAAATTCATAGGTCTGCATAGGAGATGTAGACACAAAACGGTGAGATTTTTGCAAAGCCTCTTAGTTTTTCATTGTATATGCATAAAAAATTGCTGTAAATGTGCACATATAATTTTAAATGAAGGTTTACCTTTAAACAACTGAAGTATCTTTCGCCTGGTTAATCTGTTTATTTAGCTGAGGCAATTTAACACCAATTCTCTCCCAAATAGTTACATATCATGTTCTGCCATGTTCACATCTGCGTCGGGACATTCTGTAGTTCTGCTCCGTCAGAGAAGCAGAACAAAGGAAAGCCGGACGCAACATTGCAACATTTCCATTGCAACACAGACACCACCGGCGGCCGACGGTACCCATTGATTTAATTTGTTCCGCCAGCTTTCCGTCGGGGTGTCTGTGGTATTACCGGATGCTGCGTTCTTGTTTCTGGTAATCTGCTGGATCTGTGATGAAGGACCCTAACGGAGCCTTCACACAGATGTGAACAGGCCCTTATAGATTGGAAGCTTACAAACATGTCATGCGTTTGGAAAACATACACCCCTTCTATGTGAGCTTCGTGTTTCCCTAACCAACTGCTGGTAACTTACAGTTTGGACTACCAGTATTTTGATACATATACACCATCTTAAAGTAGAAATCAGTCCCTATATCACAATTCCTTAATTTATTTTTTGAAGTTGACCTTTAACTTGATATTTGTGAGTTTTGCAAATGTATACTTTAATGATGCAATGCTGGAGATCTGTTAATGGAAAGGTAATGGGAAATGTCAGCATTGACCACAAGAGTGGTCGCAGTTATGTATGTTTTATGCCAAAAGAACATAGCCTGCCATGTTCCTGGACATATCAATGTGAAAAGTGAATGTGGAAGGGAACGCAGTCTTCCTTTAAATCATTCATTCTGCTCAGCTTAAATTTGCATCAAACATTTACATATGCTAGTGAGACTTTTTGGACGTTCATGAAAACATTCAATTGACTCTTTTATTAGTCCCAGATATACAGCTCTAATAGCACAGGACTTTGTGTTACATCATCATAGATAATTTCTAGTGCACAGAGCCAAATAGAACAAGGGTTTTCTCAGTTTTTTTTCTAGTAGTGTGCTAGAGAAACATATCTACTTCAGTGCATAGCTACATTATAATGTACATGCTATAAGACTGAGACTCACAAGGTAACATTTATAGGGATGTCTGACACCCTCATACTTTGATGGCATCTGAAAGCATTCTAGGGTGTTCTATGCTGACTGTGATCATATAACCTTTGTTTCTTCTTTACAATTGTTGGTTAAGACATTGCATTCCCTAGTTGGACCAACATCATTAACACCTTCCCGCAAAAGGACACAAACCCAGTCATTTAACAAAGCCCCAAATTATTCTGAAACCGTGAGCTATAAAAAAAAAAAAAATATATATATAGGATATTGACTCAATTGTGACAACTGGTAGAATACGGTTAACATACTATTTTTAGCTGTTATTTTTCCCATTTAATCCCCTTATAAATTTATAAAAGTTAATCAACCAATTATGCACCCCAAAATGGTGGCAAAAAAAACCTACAACTCATCCGCAAAAATAATAACCCTTTATACAACTACGTATGGCTCTAGGAAAATGGCAACACATCAAGGACTTTCTAAAGTACTAAAACATAAGACAGAAACTACACATATTTGGTATTGCTATAACTTATACTGACCTGCAGAATAAAGTTATCACATTATTTATACCGCACATTAAACTGAAAAAGAATTGCAAAAAAACACTGGCGGCATTGCAGTGTTGTTCCATTCCCTTTACGAAACAAAAATGTATAGAGGCCAACTAGAAAATTTATATGTACCCCAAAATGATGTCAATAAAAACGAAAACTTGTCCTGCAAAAAACGAGCCATTATCTACGTTGAATAGAAAATAAACAAAATGTATGGCTCGTGGAATGCGGCAACAAAAAAAGTTGCCAAAATGGGCCGATTTCCAAGGGGTTAAAGAACCATAGACTGCTGGGAACAATCCATGATGAATCTGAGAATGTAAGCTCTACATTGTATTTACTTGTATTGAACAGGTATTCCTTTGCTACTAGAGCTCATGCACGATACCTGCCGAACAGCAGACCGTTGCCTCCGCAACTGTGCCACACAGCGTGCAGCAGCATCTTTCCACTCCGTATGTCAAATCAGACGGAATAGAGAAGCGCTGTTTCTTTTAAAGCAAAGTTAAAGCAATAATATTGTAATTCTGTCACTTGTATCCTCATTTATATGCTTAAAAAATGCATGTTTAGTATTTTTTTCAATTTTATTTACATCTTTTAATAAATTGCATATGTACATAAATTAAAAAAAGACTTCTTTCAGATGAAAATTTTTGCTCTTAACATCATTCGGCATTTTAAAAACATTTCAAAATCTTAAAGCTTTGATTTAGCTTTTTAACCCCTTAATGCACCGGTATTGTAGTGCTTTAAGGCACCGAGACGTACTTGGTGTGTCCTGGCTAACAACTGTCAACCTGTCAAAGGACAGAACTGTGCCATCAACTGTTATGACAGTTGATCGGCACAGTAAGACGTCAGGGGACGAATCACAGCGGTCGCCTGCCGGTGATCGCTGTGATTGGTCAGTCACAGCAGACTAACCGATCACAGCTCTTTGACCACAAATCTAGGCTGTAAACATTGTTACATTGTCTAATCTCCCCAGTCTGAAAGTGAGATCAGACATGTAATAGTGTGCCTAGTAAAAGACTAGCTGTCACGTACCCCGAGCTTCTTTTTTTAAAATAAATAATAAAAAGAGAGAGGAACAGAATAGAGAGAATAGATAGAGAAATTTTAGGGATAAAATACAGGATTAGATTATTAGGGATTAGTTGGGTATAATCATATAGGTAGATATTGATCGTTGACTAGGAATAGTTAGGGACGTTTTATAAAAATAGAATAAAAAAATGTATTTTGTTTTTTCTGAAAAAAATAGTTTCATTTTCACGGCCTAATTCCAATAAATTCAACAAAAATCCTGTTGGGTTAAAATGCTCTCTATACCTCTGAATAAATTCCTTGAGGGGTATAGTTTCCAAAATGTCCCTCCAGGACTTTGCAAAGGCGACATGGCACCCGAAAACCATTCCAGCAAAATCTGCGCTCCTTCCCTTCTGATCCCTGCTGTGGGTCCAAACAGCAGTTTATTACCAGATATGGGGTATTTCCGTAATCGGAAGAAATTGCTTACAAATTTTGGGGTGATTTTTTCTCATTTTATTCCTTGAGAAATGTACGATTTCTATGTTTTTTCAGGAAAAATTTTGATTTTCATTATCACCGACTAATTCCAATAAATTCTGCGAAAAACCTGTGAGGTCAAAATGCTAACTATACCCCTAGAAAAATTCCTTGAGGGGTGTAGTTTCCAAAATGTGGTCACTTTTGGGGGATTTCCACGGTTTTGGCACCACAAGACCTCTTCAAACCTGACATGGTGCCTAATCTATATTGTAATAAAAAGGAGTCCCCAAAATCTCTAGGTGCTCCTTTGCTTCTGAGACCTGTGCTTCAGTCCAGTAGCACACTAGAGCCACATGTGGGATATTTCTAAAAACCGCAGAATCTGTGCAATAAATATTGAGTTGCGTTTCTGTGGCAAAAACGTCAGTGTTACAAAAAAAATATGGATTAAAAATGAATTTCGCACAAAAAAAATAAATTTGTAAATTTCACCTCTACATTGCTTGAGTTCCTGTGAAACGCCTAAAGGGTTAAGAAACTTTCTGAATGCTGTTTTAAATACTTTGAGGGGTGCAGATTTATAATATATAAGGCCCAAAAAAAATTCTTGAAAATGTGAGGAATTGCTGCTAAAGTCCTAAGCCTTATAACGTCCTCGAAAAATAAAAGAATGTTCATAAAATGATACAAACATAAAGTAGACATATGGGAAATGTTAACTAGTAACTATCTTGTGTGGTATAACTGCCTGTCTTACAAGCAGATACATAAAAATTTAGAAAAATGCTAATTTTTCCAGATTTTGGTATTTTTCCACAAATAAACACTAAACGTATCGACCCTACTTTACCATCACCATTAAATACAATGTGTCACGAGAAAACGATCTGAGAATTGCATTCTAAGGTTATTACCACATAAAGTAACACATGTCCAATTTGAAAAAATAGGCTGTGTCCATATGTCAAAATAGGCTGTGTCCTTAAGGGGTTAAACGGGTTGTCTCATGAGGACAACCCCCTATCCTTATAATCTATTAGGGAATATAGACATCATAGAAGAGGGCCCTGTATGAGCCAGGAAGGAGACCTGCTTTGACCAACTTGGCTTGTCAATGCATTACATGGTTGGCTATTCGTTTTCAGTCGCTGCATGGGAAGTGTATAGCCAGAGTTCTATATAAAAAAAGGTTCCATATAAAAAGGGATTGTCTTCATGAGACACCATTTTTAAAATGTGTCTGTGCGCTTTAAATCATTCATTTTGTGTATGGTTAATAACATTTAAATAGGCTCTGTCACCAGTTTATAGCCGCCCTATCTCCTACCTAATCTAATAGGCGCTTTAATGTAGATAACTACTGTTTTGTTTTTTGAAAAACGTTTCTTTTTTAACAAGTTATGAACATTTTAAGATTTATGCAAATTTGTTCTTGATGCTCAAGTGGGCATTTTTTTTTACTTTTGACCAAGTAGGCATTGTAAAGAAAAGTGTATGACGCTGACCCATCAGCGTCATACACTTCTCTTCATTCCAACCTATCTTGATCCACAGCACAGCATGATCTTCCTCCCGCATGTCCTTCACCGGAGCGATGGAAGAGTGAACAGACATCGCCTCCAGCAGTGCCAGGAAGTTTATCTGAATCTGCAGCGGCTGGAGGCGATGTCTGTTCAGTCTTCCATCGCCCTGGTGAAGGACTCGCGGGATGAAATGACGTCACAGAGTGATCTCGCGAGATCACGCTGTGCTGTGGATCAAGCTGGGCTGGAATGAAGAGAAGTGTATGACGCTGATTGGTCAGCGTCATACACTTTTCTTTACAACGCCGACTTGGTCAAAATTAAAAAAAACGCCCAATTGGGCATTAAAGTGTAACTACACGTTTACCAACTTCTGACAAGACATAGTGACATGTCTGAAGATTTGATTGGTGGGGATCCGAGCACAGAGACCCCACAATCGCTAAAATGAAGCAGCTAAATGCTCGTGTGAGCACTCAGCCTTTTCTTGTCTGTTCGGCTTTCTCCGGAAATAAATGTATCGGTGTACGGGCTCATAGACATTCTATTTAGTCCGTACTCTGATACATTCATTTCCGGAAAAAGCTTAACAGACACGAAGCGGCTGAGCGCTCACACAAGCGCTACAGCTGCTTCGTTTTAGCGATTGGTGGGGGTCTCAGTGCTCGGACCCCCACCAATCAAAACTTCTGACATGTCACTATGACCTGCCTAAACATTTAGCAAACTTCTGTTACCCTTTAAGAACAAATTTGCATAAATCTTAAAATGTTCATAACTTGGTTAAAAATAAATGTTTTTAAAAAACAAACAAACCAGTAGTTCTCTACATTAAAGCGCCTATTAGATTAGGTAGGAGATAGGGCAGTTATAAACTGGTAACACAGCCTATTTAATAGTCAACATTTTGTCCACCTTTCTACAGATTCTTATTTCCCCTTTTTATTTATTTTTTGCTACTAATTTAAGTTTTTAAGCAAATATATTACGGTATATATCGAACGGTAACTAAATATAAAGGACTTATTGTATTTGAAGAATCATTGATTCATTAATTTCATTAATATTTGGTATATTAGACGGTTCATAATGTAACTTGTGAGTTTATTATGGTGGATTTTCTTTTATCAACTCTGCTGTTTTCCTTTGAAAATTGACCATCGAAATTATTGAATCCCAAATGTCAACATTTTACCTTTAAATTCTAGGACACTTTTTATTGTGCAGAGCCCGGCCTTTATATTTAGAGAACAAGACCATTCTGTTTTAGGGTTAAAGCTTACCACTGTTTAAGACATATTCACATTTGCAATTCAATGCAGTGAACCCCATTTTGCCAACATATTTTTTTTCCCCACCTCAGGAGATCTATCCTGCTGTCCCTGTGCTTGCAGAACTGCCATGGCAGGAACACTGTGGTTACCAATGAGTTATTGCCTACAAGGGGTCACAGTTCTGTTTAGGTCACAGCACACACTATTATCCTTACTTACTATACCATTGGCCATCAATCAGTCAATCAAAGAATATATATCAGATTTTTTTATTTTATGTTGGCTTTACATGTTTTTGGGTTTTTTTTTTTGTTTTTTTTTTCTCTCTAAAGGTTAGCAAGTACTGTTCTACATTTATTTGTGCATGCACAGCTTCAGCATCAGCAAAGACTGATGTGGCTGTACCCAAACTCATTTTATTATACTTGTACATAGTAATTGTTTGTAACTACTTAAGCTCCATGCTATTAAAACATCAGTACAAAAATGTACAAATAGCATAGCATAACGCTTGTACACAAAGTCGGGAGTACCTAAATGTAATAATTTACTTGGTAACAGCCGTTGTAACTAGTTGTGGTTTCAATCCATTTGCAGCTCCTCTCTATACAATACAACATATGTCTGTTCTGCTACAACTATAACTTTTACACATAAAGAACAAGAGGTAAATCAGTACTAATAAGATGCAAGTTCTAGAAAAATTAGTTGTTTTTTTAAGTCAGTTAAAGCAATTGTCATTCTCATGTTTTTAAATCTCTACAATAGTTTTCATTGTCTAATAATAAAAATATCAAAGCATAAAAATATGACAAACTCACCATCACATCTGTGCCTACCGTAAGGTGCCAATGCTGTGTTCTTTCTGTTAAGCTTCATTTACTATGCAGTCTTCATGCACATTTTTCTTAACGGTCTGTCCCGTAATCTAGGTTAGAACCTTACAGCAAACTGCACAGTCTTCTGCCCTTCGTGTAGAGTAAAAAAAAAAAGTTCTGTAATAGTGGGGGTGACCTGTCTATGGTGCTGCAGTGTTAACTGCTGCACAGAACAGTGTTGTCTGTGGGTAAAAAAACGCAGTAACCAATCTATGGGTTGCTATTTTTGCAGCCAATTGGATCTGGTAACTGATGTAGTATTATGGACTACGTCATAGTGTTGGATGATTGTCCATTGATGCTGCCTCACAGAAATAGATCTGAATATCATATAGAAAGGGCAATTTGGGAATAGATTTGGGGTCCTCAGAATAACATATGTGAATGTCTACCTTTGAACACTAACTTAGAAGTAAAACATGTTGAGTAACTTTGTAAATAAATTGCATTACTTATTTTGTATAAATCCAACGTTAGAGCCTGTATTAAACTTCACAGCTGTATTTACAGTTCTGCTAACTTCTATTGCATTCCATGCAGTGTTTACCATAGGTACTGTACAATAATCTAACTGTCCCACTTGATTATAGGAGCTAAGCTTCATACAGAATCAGGCAGAAAAAAAATCCATGTATGCCTCAGTATGAAATTGGAGGCATACGTATGTGCTGTAGGGCCTTATAGAAGTCTTTGGGTGCTTTATTATAGGTCTTCTCAACGTGGAGGTTGTACGGATCCATATTACGCTTGTGTGTATGAGGCACAAAATTGTGTTCAGAGTTTAACATACCCTTTAAAGCATGAACTGTACAGGAATAACCTTTTGAAAATGCAGAGAATATAGAAATCAGCAGCTTATCACAATTCCCAACCCATGTAAAATAGATCCTCAGATGCACACGGTGTTGAGGCATGAGTAGGACCCACACTAGCGTTTAAACGTTGCAATGTTTTGGTAAACTCCGAAATGAGTGCTGTCGTTTTTTGTTTTTTTTATTTCTAACTAAAAATGCAGTGCTGTTAAGAGTGTGTCTGTTGACAAGTAATGAGCTGTTTCTTAACCCCTTTCCGCACCTTGACGTAAACTGCATGTCCAGGTGAGCAGTAACTTTGTGCACCTAGACGTGCAGTTACATCCGCACATGTTAACCACCGTGTGGCGCTGTATCACAGCGGCGGTTAACTGCTAGGATGGACTGCACTTATCGCCAGGTAGACTACAAGTGACCATTCAGAGCGGTCCCTTGTCGGTGATCGCTCCGATTGGTTAGTCTGTACAGACTAACCAGTCGGAACTCAGATGTCCAGAAAAAGAGAAAGAGATAGAGCAGAGCCTGTATCGTCGTTATACTTGTAAAATACAAAAAGACCCCCAAATAACCCCTTGATCACAGTTTTCCCACTGTGATCACACCCCTACCTCTCCCGTTTTATAAGGAAACTTTTGTTCTTTTCTTCTTTTTTTAAAAAAAAACATAAAACACTAAAAAAAAAAAAGTTGCGTCGTGGAAGTCAATGGCTCAAAATATATTAGAGTGAAATTTAGCCGAGTGTTCCAACAGACACTCGCGCCAGGAACTTTATCCAGCATCCTAATCAGGAGATTTCATACCGATATATATCGAGAGAGGAGAAATAACACACATACGCTTCTGATATGCTCAAAATACTCCTCTGGAGGTTTATTGCCAAACTCAATTATAATAATATCATTCAAAAGGGGTGTAGACTTGAGGTTAACCAATCAGGGGCAATGTGACTATTTCTTATTCAGCCAATAGCAGACGATAAGAATATTTCAAGTACATAATTATAATTCTTCATTAAAATGCTGACATCAGGTAACACCTGGAGACAAGCATATAATGGGGTGGTGTTAGTGGTTCTTTCTCAAGGGGGAAATTTGTTGCGATAATGAGAAATAGTTGCACTTTATGTCTGGCCGTTCAGCCAACCCGCTACAATGGGGTATGAAGGCCATGCAAAGAACACTAAAAGATAAGACATTTCTTTGAGACTCTAGAATTATATAAAGGAAAGGTCATTACAAAATGGAGAATACATATCTTAGTAATTCGGCATCCTGCCTATTCATAATGTAATTTAATACAGAGAATATAAGTAAAAAAACATCCTTCACATTAGTAATTTAGCCTGTGTCAATTAGTCCGCGTCAGACCGTCTGTCAGTGTCAGTCCATCAGATTATCAGTGTGCGATTGTGAATCTGTCAGCGTCTTTTTGTCAGTGTAATAGTAAGGCCCCATGCACACAACTGTAGATTTCATCCGTAATTGCGGACCCATTCATTTCTATGGTCGACAGACACCTTCCCGTATATTTACGGGAAGGCGTCCGGGCCATAGAATGGTTCCGTAAAAAATAGGACATGTCCTATTTTTGTATTTTACGCTCCGTGGTCCAATACTTTATATTGGGAGCATGGCCCGCAAATGCGGATGACTGTCGGCGGCCGTAGCCATAATTACGAACCATGATTACGGGCAGTCGTGTGCATGTGGCCTAAGTTAGTTAGTAAGTGTTAAGTGTCAAAAAATATATATAAAATGATTAATGTACGTTAGTGTTTTATGTTAAAAAAAAAAGTTCTCTGTTATACATATTTTTGTATTCAGTTCGCTACTGTAACATCTTGTACAGTACATAAATTTATTTACAGTACATATAAAATAAAAATGGCCCACAAAACCTAAACTGCAGAGGTGTATGAGATGCTCGCATCGGACACAGACTGCAAGTGATGTAGGATTCGATTCTGCTCTGTCCTCAACTGATACTGAGGAACCTCCTCGCCGTTGCAGAAGGGTTAGAATTCAGGTTACACCTGCACCTGAACCTAATTTGTTGCCCCAAGTACCGGACTTTGACCCCTGCAGCAGCAGTAAAGCACAGATATCAGGATTGTCAGAAATATAATTTTTCCAGCTGTTCCTTTCTGACAACCTTCTTAAAATACTTGTTGAGCAGATGAATTTATGTGCTGAACAATTTATTGCTGCGAACCTCCGTTCAATTTTATGCCAGGCCATACAAGTGTGATTCCACCAATACAGCAGAAATGCTGCAATGCTGGGGATTAGGCCAATATTTATAACCAACTAAATCGCAATCAGTAAGGGCCTATTGGTCCACTGATGTGCTCTACCACTGCCCCTTATACCGCACTACAATGACCAGGGCTTGTTTTGAGGCAATTCGAAAATTCATTCATTATAATAATAATTTCCAGTGCCCCCCAAGGACGATCCCAATTTCGATCGATGTTACAAAGTGTAACCCCTTATTTGTATTTTGCCTCAAAATTCTTCCACCTCATATACTCCTAGACAACAAATTGCCATTGACACGTCCCTGGTGCATTTCAACGGGAGGGTAAAACTTCAGTATTTGCCCAACAAGCATGCCAGGTATGGCATAAAAATGTATACATAGTCAGTCGGGCTACACACACACAATCTTTGTTATCTACAGGAGCACTGGTCATGAGGGGACATACGTGGAATACCAGGAGAAGGTAATCAAATCCCTTCTCTTTGGTAATGTGGCAGAGGTAGGAAATAGTTCTACCTCTGCAAGAGACATCCCCAGGATCGTTCCAGGGCAGTACTTTCCTGGAGAAGTGCCACACACAGATAAAAAACTCCACCCCCTGAAAAGGTGTCGTATCTGTGCCAGAAGAGGCATAAGAAAAGACACCACATACCAGTGCGACACCTGTCCCTTCCACCCTGGACTGTGTATGAAGGAGTGCTTCCACATATACCATACCTCTCTGAAGTACTAAATATTATTTTTATCCGTCCCTTTCATTTACAATTACTGTCCCATTTATTTACCGTTTCAGCATTTAAAAATTGGACTCTGAACATCCTCATAACAAAATAAAAAATTCTCATTATACCCCTAGATGAATACCTAGGATTTGTAATATGGTGTAGTATCTGCACAATTTTTCTAGGCCTACGCAAAAATGACGTGTCCAAAAATCGTCCAATTAAAATAAAGCTTCAAAATCCTTGTGGTGTTCCAGTACTTTCTGCCCCTGCTATATGTCCAGCAACCGCAGATTAGGGCCAATTTGAGGGTATTTCTAAGCTCAGAAGTAATAGCCTAATAAATGTTGAGGTGCTTTTCTTCACTTGCATTCTATGTGAAAAGTCTGTCCTATAAATTGAGCATTTGTGAAATAATTAAAAATGTAATTTTTCACGCCAGATTTCCACAAGATTCTGCAAAATAACTATGAGTCAACAAAGTGATCACACCCCCTGATAAATTCTTTCGGGGGTGTAGTTTTCGGAATGGGCTCATTTCTGGGGGTTTTCCATCATTCCAACATCTTCAGTGCTCTTCCAAAGTGGCTAGCTTCCTACTAAATGACATCATTTTCTAAATCATTGTGATATTCCCAGAAAGGGTTAAAAATTGTTATCAAAATCTTGCAGACAAAGGGTAAAACAAATGTAATAACCTATTTAAGCAATATACTGCATATATATATGTTTCATGTTGGAGTTAAAAGTAGAAAAAAATGATTGTCTTTTATTTTTCGTCTATTTAGGCGGTTTTTAATACATAAATGTAAACCATATTGACCTAAATTTTACTTAAAAAGAAAGTACAATATGTGACAAAAACAATTTCAGAATTGCTTAGATATGTAAAACCATCGGAGCGTTATCTCCGATAAAGTGACACATACCAAATTTCAAAAATCTGGCTTCGTCCTAAAGCTCTAAAATGGCCTAAAGGGGTTGTCTAGTTTTTATTTATTTATAGAATAAGAAGTCATACAGTTTTCTAATATACATGTATTAGAAATTCTGCTTACGTATTTTTCTTATTTCAGTGAAGTAGACCCCCTGTTTCTTCACAGTAGAATGGCATAGCCCACAGATTAGTCCCGTGTAATACATCGGAATGAAGAAGAAGGATTAAACATGGCGCCAGTCATGTGGCCTCCCCTCCACACATTCATGTGACCAGTAACATTTCGTTAGAAACAGGGTTACATGATATGCATGTGTTGGGGCAACATAGAGGTGGAATAATGATGCTTCACTGTGCGTGTATTTACTGTCTCTAGATTATTTAGAAAATGTCTGCTTGTCTCTAGGAGATGTTGTTAATAATAAAGTTAGACTGGGTTCACACTGAGTTTTTTGCAGAAGGAAAATCTGCCTCAAAATTCAGTTTGGAATTTTGAAGCAGATTTTCCTCTGCCTGCATGCCGATTTTCGCGGCGTTCTTCGCCCACGGCCATTGAGCGCTGCAGGCATAACACGCCGCGAAATACGCTCTCTCTTCCTCCCATTGATGGCAATGGGAGGTCAGAGTTGTAAACGCCCGAAGATAGGGTATGTCCCTTCTTTTTCCCGCGAGCCGGATTTTCCGCTCGCGGGAAAAACGCCTCCCCCATTGAAATCAATAGGAGGCATTTTCGGCCGTTTTTTGGCGCATTTTCCGACGCGGTTTCCTCGTCAAAAAAACTCAGTGTGAACTGGCCCTTAAATACAGAGGAGACAGAGAAAAATGTCATGCTCCTTCACAGACACTGACAGACATGATATAATTCTGCTGGAGGTAGTCCTACTTTATACTCCTCCGTAAACTAGTATTAACATGATAAATACCTAGACATTGTTACCTGAATACCAGTAGTCCCATGATGTGGGGGGGGGGTCACATGACTAACGCCATCTTCAGTGCATTGTTATCCTATGGACGCATTACCATGGACTAATATGTGGGCTATACCATTTTTTATTCTTTGGCAGAGGAAACTGCACTGATATAAGAAAGGTATCTGATCATAATTTTAAATACATGTATATTAGAAATCTGTATGATTTCCTATTCTATTAATAATTTGTTAAAGGGGTTGTTAATATTTTTTTTCATATACAGGTTATCAAGACATGTATTTTACTTTTTATGTGTGAAATTTTATTATGTGTAATATATGATACAGGAAGAAGATTCTAGTATAAACGGTATAGAGTTCAATATTCTCAAAACATTTCACCATGGAGAAAGAGTTGATTCTATAGCCTGGAGTCCAGAAACAAAATGTGACGCTTTGCCTCCCCTTTTAAGGTACTTATGTTTCAACTATAATATTATTAATCTTTATATATATTTTTTTACATTTTATTTTATGCCTGTATATGTAAAAATTAACTATGAAATATTGCAGCTTGCTGACTTCTAGTGGCCAAACAGGCAGACTGGTACAAAAGAAAGCATCTTATACAGCCTTTTAGTGGAATTGAATGTTGTTCCATCATTAGAATGGCAGGTTTCTGCCTCAAAAAAGACACAAGAAGGAAGAGTGTGGGTTAGTGATGATCTGCACGTTGCAGAATGTTTCCTCATGTAAATTGACCTGCGCTGTGGATTTTAGAATCTGCAGCATGTCAACTGCGTTTCCTTCTCAGAATTGTATCTGACAAGTTAATTTTAAAAAAAAAACACACCAAAATGTGCAGCATAAAATCGGCATCAAAATGTAAAATCTGCACATAAAAACGCAATATTTAGTACAGATTTTAAATGCGGAATTACCTTAGTTTATCTCCGGTTTTAATGCAGATTTTCTGGATCAAATTCTACATGTCCATTTAGCCTTTGCACTTTTTCGTACAGAGAATTATCAAAACTGGTGAAAATGAACAGGGGAGCAGTTGCTCATAGCAGTCAATAAGATTCCTGAGCCAGCTCAAAAGTTGAGCGTGTCGGCTGTATGTTACAGCCGACACTTTAGTGCAACGAGCGGGAATCCCGCTCTTTTAACTTCTTAGGTGCCGCGGTTAATAGTGAGCGCACCATCTAAACCGTTAGAAACAGTCAGACGTCCCATTGACCCCGCGATGCGATCGCGGAGTGCTGATGGTTGTTATGGGGGCCTAATCAAGGCCCCAGGTCTGCCACCTTTGTGCTCCTAATAGGAACCTGTAAAAATGACAATATACTGCAATACTAATGTATAATGATTGCTGGTTCAAGTCCCCTAGGAAGGCTTAGAAAAAAATATAAGTAAGATACATATAAACAAAGTTATATAAATGAAAAAAAAAAGCTATTCTCCTATTCCCCCCCCCCCCCCCAAAGCAATGGGCAAAAGCCACATCTGTAAAAGTCTGAACTATTACAATATAACATTATTTAACACGCATAGTGAACACAGTAAAGAATAATGAAATGAAAAATGCCAGAATCGCTGTTTTTTAGTTACCTCATCTCCCACAAAAAATGGAATAAAGTGATCAAAAAGTGTTATGTACCACAAATTGTACCAATAAAAGCTACAGCTCGACCCGCAAAAAATATGCCCTCGCACTGCTCAATCAACGGAACAATAAAAAAAAAAGTAGATGTAGAATTAATTTTTTTTTGTCGAATGCGAAGTTACATATTTTTACTTTAATCCTAGATTTTGTACAGCAGCCGGAGATAAATCATTAAGGGTTTTTACTTCAGATTTCCATGAGCAGAATGAATACAAGGTAAGAACAATAGTTGCTCTTAAATAATGTTGTCACATTACTTTCAGGTTTACTTTCTGAGATCTTTTGTCATACATGTTCTGACCCTTTAAAAAGGTTAGGCCAGAATAGCATGTTTGTTTTTTTTAAAAAGCCCTGTACGCCCCTAACTCACTGAAACACACTGCCACATCCCCATCTCACCTTACGATGTGATTTCATTCTGTCGTATTTCACTCTTGTTCTCCATTGGTCATCCCTTGATCTGTGAGCAAACCGGGTGGACCTTCAGCACAACACGCGTGATTTCCCATTTTACACTGGGAAACTACATTTCCCAGCACCTCCCTATGCTCTCTTTTTTTATTTTTTCATTAGTGGTTCTAATAGATACAATTCTGGACACGCTCGCTCTGTGAGGTTACGAAGAGGAGACTTCACACAATTCCCCATAACATACTACAAAGCAGAGGAGGAGCTATCCCAAAGAGCGAGATGGAGAGGGTAGCAGCCAGTAAGGCATCCTGCACTTCTGAGCCTTTGGGGCTGGAAACCGTATGCCAGAATAAAAGCAGGAGAGAAATTTGCAGCGACACAGCAGTCTTCACTGTGCATGCACCCCCTGTGCAGTGAGGGCAGGGAAACTACAGGAAGAGCTAGGGCTCCCATAGAAAAACACGCATGCTCAGTTGGCCCAATAAGGAAATATTGGAGGATATGTGCAGTAGCAACGAGGGGACAACACTGACTGAATGTGTTTTTAGTGTGAGTGAGTTCTAAGAAACGCTTCGTTATAAAAAAAATTATGTATTTACAAAAAATATTGCTTTAACATATAGAACAAACTGAGCCATTAATAAGATCTTGGGAACACCCCTTTAAGTCACCTAACACATTATAATTTCTGTCTAAACCAATAACTGAAATAATGATCATTAAGTATTGTTACCTGGAAAATTCATCTGATAGTAACTTTTTACAATGCACCAGTGAATTTGTAACTTTAATCGACAACTTTATTTGTAAAAAATTTGGATACTTTATCTTAAATAGCAGAGCCACATGGGTCCCATGTCTATTGTTAGTTGCTCACAATTATGATGTAAATAAGAGAAGCACTCCAAAAAAAAAAGTTTGCTTATATAGTGCAGCATATGCTGTTATTAAAGAATAATGTAGAGGCTTTTGTGTATGTCTCGTGTATACCTGTTCTGGCTTATTGGCTATTGATGGGTTGTCTGCCATCTTGGTTAATTTTTCCCCTCTAATGTGGTTCCCCTAATGCAGCCTACATTTTCCATGATGATCCTGGCTTTGCAGAGGGGGCAGAGTCTCATCACACTGCACTTGTTCTGCTTGCTATCGGAGTGCAGCAATTGACAGATCAGTGACATGGAACTTCTGTACTGACACTGCAGCTTCTCAGTGTTTCCTATGTTATGCAGTTTCAGCTTGTTTCCTTGCCTCCTGCTTGTGATTTCTGTGAGCTCTTGCAAGCAGGATGCAGGGGAGAGCATCGAGAAGCTGCATCTCCTAGAAATACACTAGATTCCCTTCTCATGGCAAACACCGATAACTCTTTAATACTACAGAATTATCCATTGGGATAAAGTGGTTGTGCTGCTTCACTTCTGCTTGGACATTACAAAGATTAGTCCTCATCAAGGAAAAAAAATTATCAAAATGATTTTAGTGGCAAAGAGCTGGATGGATTCACTAGAATGTTTAAAGCGGATCAGTCAGATATTTATGCTGTCCTCTCTGAGGGCAGCATAAAGAAGTGACAGACAGGCTGACTTCAGTGTGCTGTCACATTTTACTTAATGTTAAGTAGTTATTGAGTATTTAAAACTTGTACTTGCGGCACGTAGCCAGCTACACAAGTATGAGTCCAAGTATATTCGTATATTCACGCTCCCTCCTCTATCACCCACCCGCCTATGCACAGTAACAGGGAAAAAAGTGTCAATCAGTGACTGGACGGTTGGTCGAGTGTGAATGTATGAATATACTTGGAATCAAGTATAAGTTCTAAATACAAAAGTACTACGTAACATTTAATAATAAGTGAAATCATGCTAAAATTACCATGTCTGTTACTATTTGTCTGTCACTAAATATCTGCCCAATCCGCTTTAAAGGCTATGGACACCTTTGCAATGACATAATTTTTATTTTATTGTTCATTTGCTTCCTTAAGCATAATTTAGCAACTTTTTAAATAGTCTTTAAACATTTCATACCATTTTGCTGCTGTAGAGTCTGAGTAACTCTTTCACATCGCTGACTGTCCTGCTATTTCTACAAACTGCTCCTGTGGGGTCTGGTGACATCTTCTCTCCCTCTCTCTTTTCTCAGTGTTAGAGATAGCAGCTGGGAGTGGGAGGAGGTTATACAGGCAGATCAGAGTGCAGAGGGGGGGGGGGAGCAGTCTTTAGAGAGTGCAGATCACACAGGCTGAACTGTTTCACAGTGTAGATAAGGAGGAAAGCACACCGGGGGAGGGGGTGAATCACACAGGATGTGTATGTGTAAAGAGAGAGGAGAGCACCCGCAGTAGACTCTGCAGGGGAAACGACCGGGATATCACACACTCCTTAGCATCAGTGTCTGCCAGCCCAAAGGAGAAGAGATCCCTCATGGGCTGTAGAAGAAGAAAGCAGTATAGGGATGAAGCTGTGCTAATACATGAGAGTTAATGAGGGCAGCAGCATTATCATGGACACACAGACCTCACATCCATCATGTATTACTGGGAGGAACGTGCCCACATCAGAAAATTCTGAAACTAGAAGAAGGTTTTAAACTGACTATCAGGGTGTCTGGAAATGAATAAAGGACTGGAGATTGCAACTTGAAACTTAGAGCAGCTTTTTTAACTCCAGGTAACCGCTAATATATTTAGAAATAATTTTTTCCATTTCAACAGTGTCAAAGGTGGATAAAGGTTTAGAGTATTATTTAACCTCCTTTTTTTCTGCCATAACTTTGTACAATTTGGCAAATTACATTGTCTTTTTTCATCTTTATCACTTTCTCCCAGATTTCTCATTGTGCCCATCATGCATCTCCAGCATGTTGGTTAAACAACAAATATCACATTTACAAAGAAATCCTATTATAGTGTGAAATTATTTACATGTTCTTCCTAATTTCCATTTGGTAGGTCCTGCAGGGTCATACTAGCTTCATCAATGATGTGGTTTTTTCTTCATATGAAGGCAATGAGATTGCAAGTGTCAGCGATGACCACACATGCAGGTAGGAAATGTGCCATCATTTTACAGCCACTGCCTGCACATAGGAATTGTAATCAAAAACGTGCCCTTCGCACAACAACAGTATTTTTTGGTCTATATCTGTTTTCACAAGATATTTATTTCTTTATATCCCCCCTTAATTTACAGGACGGACTAAAATAGCTTGCATTTTTCTGCCATGTAATAGGTACAGTAATGAGTTAATGGTCTAGTAATCAATTTGAAGTTGTGTTATGTATATGGCCATAGGGAGGATTCTGCTTCCAGATCCCTCCCCCAAAAAAAAATTGGTAATGGCAGAAAGTGTGGATAGATATAGCAGAGAGTTATTTTCCATTTGACCGTTTCTGTCCAATTCCCACATTATAACAAATTGGTCTATGGCGTTTTAACAGTAGTTTTGTTTTCCTCTGTATTTATTGGATTTGGTGGAAGCATGTCTTTCTTTTTTAACCCACAATCTATTGAACTATACTTTAAAACAGGCCAGAAATCAATCCTACAGAACTATCTGGAGCTCCTACTCTGTGGATCACTATTTATAACACAGGTTGTTCTGGAAGTTGCAAAATACTTCCAGAGTAGTTAGTAATAATAATAGGTGCAAATGCTTGGGTAGCACAGTCTCCTATCCGTTGCAAAGTGGGACACAGGAACCTCGGGATTGGTGGCGTCACACAGATATGAGACCCCCATAAATTAATAATTTTTGGCATATGCCATTAATAGGTGTCTAGCAGTGGCTTGCCTCTCTCTCCCCCCAAAAAATATACATTCATGCTCAGACAAACCAACCTGCTTTATTTTCTTAAAGGGGTTGTGCCATCAATTTAAATGCCAATATATAAGCTCAATATACATTTTAGAGTAACTTTGTAAAGTATTGTTATTAAAAAAAAAAAAAATCTTTCCTCGCAGAAATATAGTAATTATATGCTTGTAATAGCACCCCCTGATGTTCAAATGTATAGGTCTCTGCACATCATTCTAGAGAATGTCAGAATGTTAAATGTGCATGCACAGTACAATGCCGTTAGAGACACATAATGTGATCGGCGCTGTAATGTAGATTTTGTTTTTTATTTAGAAAAAGTGGGCGTTGTGGAGAGAAGTGTATGACGCTGACCAATCAGCGTCATACACTTCTCTCCATTCATTTATTCAAACGTTACCAAAGTGTCGGGATTGTCAATAGACATGGCGTCCTGGCTGGAAGCGATGTCTATTAGATCTCAAGACACTTCAGTAACGTTAATGTGTGAGTATGTGACTGCACATCATGATCAAGCAAGATCACTATGTGCTGAATAAATGAATGGAGAGAAGTGCATGACGCTGATTGGTCAGCATCATACACTTCTCTCCACAATGCCCACTTGGTCAAAAAGTAAAAACACGCCCAGTTGGGCATTAAGAAAGTCATTAGCATAAATCTAAAATAGGTCATAGCTCCGTCAAAATTGATAATTTTTCTAAATAAAAAACACTGCTGTAATCTACATTACAGCGCAGATCATATTATGTAGAAGATAGGGCACTTATAATGTGCTGACAGAGCTTCTTTAAAGAAACAGGCATATCTTTTAAGTCAAGACATGTGCCTTACTTCTACATCTGAGTACACAGACTTCAAGCAATTAGGGTTAAAACCATTAGATAACCACCTCACCAGTCCCTGCTGCTCTCCTCCGTATCAGGGACAGAGGTAACAACTATTGTTCAGCACAAGCAGTGAAGTGCTTATTTAATGGCTTTTTTTTCTCACTGCTTGCAGTTTGTATATCTCTTACTGCCCTTGCTGCGCTTTTTCTCTTCTGTTTCACTGATAAGAGCAGAATCTGCACGTCTATCAGAGCTTTACTAGAATGACGTGCAGAGGCTTATATATTTGAACATCAGGGGGTTCTATTGCAAGCAGATAATTTCCATATTTCTGCAAGGATTTTTTTTTTAATAACAATACTTTATAAAGTTACTTGAAAATGTATATTGAGTTTATATATTGCCATTTCTATTGACAACCCCTTTAAGACTAGACGACCCCTTCCAGACTGCCCACAGTCTTTTCACTACAGACGGCGTGGGTCCCCAGTCTACAGCTGCGTCTTTTGGCGTCGCTGTAGAAGAGGCTGATGAGCGCTCCTATGAGCGCTCACCCTCTAAGCAGGAGCTGTAACTTACAGCTCCTGAACTTAGAGAAGCCTTTTGAGTATAGCTGGGATCGGAAAAAATTATGACCTCAGCTGTTTAACCCTTTGATCGCCGCAGTCCGTGACAGCGGCATGATCAAAGGGGACTCCGTTCTTCGATCGTGTCACTGGAAAACCGGTGATGCGATCGGAGAGTGGGGGGACCCTCTGCAGTCAGCCCTGGGATCTTAGAAAGGACCCCAGAGCTGTCTTCATAGTAAGTTTGCTGTTAAAGCACACTATGTACTGCCTTAACAGCAGCCTGTGTCATAGTAACACCGTGTAATGTATTAGCATACAAGAGTATGCTAATATGTTAAAAGTAAAAAATAGTTGTAAATAGTTTTCCTTTTATGGGATTAAAAAAAAAAAAGTTAAGTATATTTTATTGCCCATACATTACATAAAAACAAAAGACCTACACATATTAGGTATCTTCACGACCGTAATAATTTGAAGAATAATTTAACAGGTTTAGCGTTAAACATGAACAGGATAAAACAATAAACAAAAAAAAACAATGCAGAAAATCGCTTTTTCCTATATTCACTCCGTAAAAATAAATGATATAAAATACACAGTACATTTTTTTCTATCCCCAAACCACGCAGGAAAAAAAATATAATTTCTCCCGCATAAAACAAGGCCTCATTGCCAGGTCAATGAAAAAATAAGTTATAGCTGCTGAAAGGCAGGGGAAAAAATTGGAACTTTTAAAGTTTGAGGCAGATTTTCCTCTCCCTGCACGCCGATTCCCGCTGCGTTTTTCGCCCGCGGCCGTTGGGCGCTGCGGGCATAAAACACCGCGAAATACGCTTTCTCTGCCTCCCATGGAAGTCAATGGGATGTCAGAGGCAGAAACGCCCGAAGATAGGGCATGTCGCTTCTTTCTCCCGCAAGCTGGTTTTACTGCTCGCGGTAGAAAACCGCCCCCGCCTCCCATTGAAATCGACGGGAGGCATTTTCGGGCCGGTTTTGCCGAGCTTTTTGATGTGGTTTCCGCGTCAAAAAACTCGTCAAAAACTCCGGGTGAACTTAGCCTTAGACTGGGTTCACACAGAGTTTTTTGCAGGCAGAAAATCTGCCTCAAAATTCCGTTTGGAATTTTGAGGCAGATTTTGCTCTGCCTGCACGCCGATTTTCACGGCCATTGAGCGCCGCGGGCAAAAATGTCAATGGGAGGTCAAAGGCGTAAACGCCCGAAGATAGGGCATGTCCCTTCTTCTTCCCGTGAGCCGTTTTTTCCGCTCGCGGGAAAAAACTCCTCCGCCTCCCATTGAAATCAATGGGAGGCATTTTCTGAAGTTTTTTGGTGCGTTTTCTGACGCGGTTTCCGCGTCAAAAAACATGTAAAATAAACTGTGTGAACTGACCCTCATTTGGTCATTAAGGCGTTAATACTAATCCAACACTCCATTTTATCAAAGCGAATCTTCTTTAAATGCCTTTATACTATTATAATTGTAGGGATTAATTATGTAATTTATGTCTTGCAGAAATTTTAGTCCTATGTATTTCTGCTCACATTAAATAGAGTTTTGGACCATTAAACCAGTAACGGGCAAGTAATTGTAAATGCTATTTAAATGCAGACCTGAGTTTTAAGCCTGAAGGCTGAGAAAAAGTTCTATAAAGTAATCTGCAGTTGGAGATGATTTAAAATAAGAATCAGTTCCAGGACGTTTGTGTCTAGGTTCAGTGTACTAAACTTTAAAAGCACAATTCACTAAACCCTATCTGCATAGTTAAAAACTGGAGCCTCTTATGGGCATATTAAAGTATTTATTTTTTTTTATTGAAATTACCACATTGTCAGCAGTTGCTCCACATGGACTCAGTGTAATGATGGCTTAAATGTTGGGAAGGCATTATGACATTGGATACAAACCAGAAAACATTGCCAAATATATTAAAAACCCAGTACATTCTAAAAGAACACCAAGAGCGTTTTTAAAAGGTCAGCGTGCTCTTATTCTGCTTAACTCCAAATATATCATTTCTCTTGTCATGCACAGACTTTATAGCCGGCACATGCGTCCTTTTGTTTATGCTAGAGAAGTAAAAGATATGTCTTTCCATTGCTTAACCTCTAATAGCATCTGTAGAGCATTTCTAATGCTTAATGCTAAACAGATTGTACACCTAGTAGTAATTAGAAGATACGCATTGCGGTTTCATTGATAATGTATTTATTTGGTGAAGCCATTACTCACTGTAAGACCGTGTTCACAAAGCGTTTTTTCATGCTGATTCCGACTATTTCAGCATTTAAAATGCCTAGCTTTTGGCTCTTAATGGAATCGGCTCTGTAGCTCACACGGCGCTCATGTTTAAGCTCACTGAAACGATCTCAGCGGCGCTGAAAAAGCGTCCTAAATTTTGGATGCTCACATTTGCAAATCTGCAACCAAAACCAGCCTGGAAAACAGAGGCAGATTCAGCTTCAACAAAACGCTGTGTGGATGGCACGCATATATTGCATATGGACTTTGGGAACAGTAAGACTGTAATACAATGTGCATACATAAATGACAGTGTATTGTAGTTCCAGCCAAATCGGATTCAAAGGTTAATTAATTCAAGACTCTAAAGCAGTGATTTCCAACCTCTTAAACTTAGGGTACCCGTGAACAAAAAAAATCTCTCGGGGAGCTTCTACCAATTAACTCTTTTCAAAAGCGAATAAAGGCTAAAAACAATAAATACGCAAGTACTTATAAATCACTATCCCTGTAAAAAAAATAGTTCTGGTCTGTATGCAGAATAATAAAGAACCCTTATCTAATTCAGACCCCAGACGAAAAATATGGGAGCTGTTTTAGCTGCAAAGGGGGGGGGGTACCAACTTCACATTAATGCCTGAGGATTTAAAATGGGATGTTATAAAAGCTCCTGTAGGTATTCAGTGTGTGTGTGTGTGTGTGTGTGTGTGTGTGTGTGTGTGTGTGTGTGTGTATATATAGATGTATATGTATATATATATGTATATATATATATATATATACACACACAGAAGCAAAAAGTAGACGCAGCACTCTAGATTGTGAATAAATAAGGTTCTAGATAAATAAATATTTGTATTTTAATAAATGTTTTACCACACCAAATTCCCCTATCCAACCATGCCTTTTATGGACCTTGTTTTGTGCACTGGGGCAGAGAAGGGCATCCTGGAACAGAGAAGGGCCTTCCCCAACCTGTTCCCACAAAGTTGGAACCGTACAATTGTCCAAGATGCCTTGGTATTCTGCAGCATTTAGATTTCCCTTTAATGGAACTAAGGGGCCTAGGCCAACCCCTGAAAAACAACCCCATAGCATTATCCCTCCTCCACCAATCTTTACAGTTGGCACAATGTAGTCAGGCAGGTAACGTTCTCCTTTTATTCACCAAACCTAGACTTATCCATCAGACTGCCAGATAGAGAAGCGTAATTTGTCACTCCAAAGCAATAATATTGCTTACAGTTAATCGTGGAATATCTAGGAGTAGGGCTGGGCGATTAATCAAATTAATTTGATTAATTCGCCCTCAAGGCCTCTAACGATTCTGTTTTTTAACAGAATCATTGAATCGATTCTTTAGTGGCGCCGCCGTGCTGCAGGTGGAAACACCGCCACGTCAATGCCTGGTCTGTCCCATCTGACAAGCTGCGCCCCGTTCTGTTCCTGCTTCGCCACGGAACTACTGTTCTGTACTGAACAAAATAATACAGTAAGGAACAGTAGTTCCGTCGGGAAGCAGGGACTCCTAGTTTATAGCCACACCGCCCTGTAGATACTATCCCTCCTTGTAGATCGCAGCACCCCCCCCCCCCTTCTTGTAGATAGCACCACTGTAGCTGCCACTAGGAGCTGTAGTGGCATGGGATTCAGCTCCTGATGGGAGCTACCGTGGCGATATCTACAAGGGGGGTGGGGGTACAATCTACAAGGGTGGGGGGGCGGTGGTGGGTTCTATAAGGGGGTGGGTGTGCGATCTCCAAGGGGAGGTGGGAGTGTGACCTACATGTGGGGGTGGATCTACAAGGGAGGGGGGGTTGGTGCTGCAATCTACAAGGGGTGGTTCTGCGATCTACAAGGGGGGTGGAAGGGTGATCTACAAGAGGTGGTGGGGGTGCTATCTGCAAGCATGTGTGGTACTATATGGGGGGCTGGCACTGTCACTAGATGTGGGCATTGTGCCACTGTATGTGGGCACTGTCACTCGATGTGGGCTCTGTGCCACTGTATGTGGGCACTATGGCACTATATGTGGCCAAGCTTTTTTTTTTTTTTATATAGTCCCATTCAAAGAGCTATAACATTTTTATTTTTCCGTCGACATAGCTGTATGGGGACTTTTTTCTTTTTGCGGGATTAGTTGAATTCAATAGGGATGTAAATCCCGCATCAAATAGCAGTTGTTGATTTGTTTTGCGGCTGATTCGCAGCAATCCCGCCGCAAAAAACGCAACTCAGAAAACAAAAAATATATTAACCCCTTCAGGACTGAGCCTGTTTTGGCCTTCAGGGCGAAGCCGATTTTTCAAATCTGACACGTGTCACTTTATGTGGTAATTACTCCGGAATGCTTTTACCTATCCAAGTGATTCTGAGATTGTTTTCGCGTGACATATTTTAATTTATGTTAGTGAAAAAATTTGGTTGATAAATTCAATATTTATTTGTAAAAAACACCAAGATTTGGAGAAAATTTGCACAAACGTGCATCTTTCAAAATTTAAATGTGTTTGCTTGTAAAACAGATAGTAATACCACACAAAATAGTTACTAATTAACATATCCCATATGTCTACTTTATGTTTGCATCGTTTTTTGAACATTCTTTTATTTTTCTAAGACGTTACAAGGCTTAGAACTTTAGCAGCGATTTCTCATATTTTCAAGAAAATTTCAAAAGGCGATTTTTACAAGGACCAGTTCAGTTCTGAAGTGGCTTTGAGGGCCTTAAATATTAGAAAGTCCCCATAAATCACCCAAATTTGAAAACTGCACCCCTCAAAGTATTCAAAACAGCATTCAGAAAGTGTTTTAACCTTTTAGGCGTTTCACAGGAATTAAAGCAAAGTAGAGGTCAAATTTACAAATTCAATTTTTTTTTTTTACAAAATTCATTTGTAATACATTTTTTTTCTATACCACAGAAAGTCGCCCAGCCCTAAATAGGAGGGAAGAAATTTCACAAACTGAATTGTTGCAACGGTGACAATCTATTACAGTACCACATTGGAATTCATTGAGCTCCTTAGAACAACCCTTTCTTTCACAAATGTTTGTAAAGTCAGACTGCATGGCTAGGTGATGGATTTTATACACTTGTAGCAATGGGACTGAATAAAACACCTGAATTCAATTTAAGAGGGGTGTCCCAGTACTTTAGGCTACATAAGGTGTGTGTGTGTGTGTGTGTGTGTGTGTGTGTGTATATATATATATATATATATATATATATTTGCGTTTAACATTTCAATTACGGCTTAGCATGTTGGGTCACAAGAAAAAAATTATATATATATATTTTTATAGATATATATATATATATATATATATATATACATACACACACACACACATATATATATATATATATATATATATATATATATATATAAAAAGTTACATTTCTTTTAGTTATGTTTCTTACATTTAGTTATCTATAGACATTATGGCGCAGAGGTTGTATAGTGCTTATGAGCCATACGCCATGTTGTGGTCAGAATCGGAGTTCTCAGGGCCCGCAGAAAATTGTATGCGACTATAAAAATCGTCTGCAGAATTGGTGGACCCAAAAAGCCTCCTTTCATGCTGGGTCTTTCCACAGTAAATATAGCACCACACATATTGGGTATCTACTACTTCTGTGTATGCGGAGTGTTAAATTAGATGAATTTTACCCATTTGTCCATACTGTGTGTAAAAAGGGCTTGTTTAAAATGAAGCATTTGACAAAAAAAAAAATGCTAATTTATTTGTCCCATCTTCCAGTAAATTTCTTACGAAAGCTAGACTTTCTCAAACTAAGCTAAACGCTTTGATGAAAACCTTGGGGTGGGGTCTACTTTTGTAAATGACCTCGATCTTTGTGTGGTTGTAGTGTTTCAGGGGATTCAGGCCCCACAGAAGAACAGTATATAGCTAAAAAAAAATCCAAAGGGAGCCACAGGCAAATCCACACTAAATAGTGCAGATTTGCTTGCGGATTTTCTCCTGCAAATGGGCTAAAATAATTTTAAAAAAGCAGCATACTCAAATTAGAATGTGCTGCCGCTCCCTTGGTAACGCTATCCTGATCCCCTGCCGATTGTGCACCTTGGCTCTCAGCGATAACGTGTCGTCATATTTGATCGCTTCATCCTGTGATTGTCTGCAGCGGTCAGTTGCCTACTTGACACGTCCTCACTGGAGGCCAGGATACAGGGATCAACGGGGGACCAGACTAGCGTTACCAAGGGATTGGCATAAATTCGGGAAGGTAGATAAAGAGTTTTTTTCATATTTGTATTTTAAACTGCCTTTTTTGTTTTAAATTGTCCAGACCTTGCAGACTTTGCTTCTGATCCACAGGGAATCTGCAGAATTTTTTTTTATTTCCCAATTGAATTCAATAGAGAAAATCCACAACAAATCCATGCACTTTCCACAGCAGAAATTGACACGCGATGAATTAAAAAATTTGCACTGCAGTTCAATTTCCACAGCATGTGGATAAGATTTGTCCAAATCTTATCCACTATGCTTCTACTGTATTCTGCTGCAGATTTTTTTTCTGCAAATACAGAAAGAAAATCTGCAGCATTTCTTCTACGTGTGAACTTAGCCTAATGGGAGGAATTTCTGGGAATTATTATTTTTGTGTGTGTTTAGTGTTCCTTTAAAAGAAGAAAATAAAAATCAGGCTTTGAATAAATAATCTGTAATATGTTGTATGCCTTTATTTTGTATTAAATTTGTTTATTTTATCAGAATTTGGGATTTAGCTGGTAACCAAATTGCAATGTTTATGCTGCGGTCCCCTGGAATGAGTGTGGTTTGGCATCCACTAGAAGCTTACAAGGTTTGAATTTGTTTGCTTTATATTCCCCTCAATTAATTTACTACTATTTAGTTGCTCAATAATCTATTATGATTTGTATTAAAATAAGAAATGTCTGAACACACTGGGGGCGATTTACTAAACAAAATAAAAAAAAAGTACATGCAGTTCTACAAATTTGTGTTTAGACCCTTTTTAAAGGCCATGTACACCCTTGAATTTTTTTAAATAAATAATAATAGTTTAATAGTCCACCTCGAAAGTTTCGAAAAGGGTTGAGAAAAAGGTGTGTGGCTAAGGGGAGTTGTAAAATGCACAAATTTATAGCACAAACTATTGTTTGATAAATTGTTAGATACATTTCTTAGAATTGTATCTAACTTGCCTAGAAATAAATATATATCTATATATAATAAAAGTTTCATATATAATAAAAGTTTCATAAAGTTTTGATAAATTCGGCCCAATTTGTACCATTTTTGCCGAAAATTTGTGCATCTTACAACACTATTGATCAATCTCACCCATTGTTTTTCAAATACATCTTTATAGAAAGAGAATGTCAGTAAATTTTTTCACACATTGCAAAGTAAAAACATAAATAAGAATAGAGGATACAGCTTTTTATTTATTTTTTTCTGCAAGTTTTCAGTAAAGTATACCATACCTAAGAAGTTTCCAAAATGTTACTAAATAAGACATTTTCACTGACCTCTGCAGGCTTATGATTTTCTGCAGTGTTAACATCTCCCAATCTGTACAATGTATAATCAGCATTTGTATACAGTGCCTTGCGAAAGTTTTTACCCCATTGATGTTTTTTCTGTTTTGTTGCGTTACAACCTGGAATTAAAATAGATTTTAAATGTTATTTTATGTAATGAACCTGACAAAATAGTCCAAACATCATGTCTTCTGTAAGGAAGCTGAAGCTTGGACTTCATTGGAGTTTCAAACGAGATAATGACCCCAAGCATACCTCAACATCCCCCCAAGACTTGGTTTTAGAAGAGTCCTGGAAGATTCTGAAGTGGCCGTCACAGTCACCTGACTTGAACCCCATAGAAAAATCTTTGGCGGGGTTTGAAGAAGGCGGTTGCAGCACGCAAACACAAAAATATTAGTCAATGCTGCGAAAAGCTGGTCTCAGGCTATGCAACCCTCACTGAGGCAAATATATTTGATGTATTTAGAATCACATTTACCTGTATCACCTGCCGTAAACAACAAAATGATACAGCTATATATTGGCTCATGATGTGGAGCCGATTACAAGGTCTTGGCGTCAGATTACTACTTTCGTATCTGAGCTCCTTTATGTTCAGGTGCAATGCTCTCCAGAGCTTTGCTTGTTAGGCCATCTGCAGGAGATTGAGAGGACTAATTATTCACGCATTTTACTACAGGAATCATTATTTGCAAACAGAAAATACATAGCACTGAAATGGTACAATCCAGCCCCACCTACCATTAGTATGTGGAAAAGTCAAGTCAACCAAATTCTCCAGTTTGAGGCTATTATTTATAGAATTCGAGGGTGTCCATCTAAATTTGAAGAGATATGCATCTATGGCTTAATTCCCCGTGCTTGAGAACCGCATTACAGGGAGTACTAGTAGGCACTGCTGCTGCACCTGCTCCTTTGTAGCGCCTTTTCCTATTAATACATAAGCATATTCTTTATACCCCGCCTAATCGGTTTAAGCTGTTGATACTAGCCTGAAACTGTTTTATAGAGCATCTACCATAGATAAAGCGGGTAAGCGGTTCTATGAGACTACTTTCTCTTCTCCTGCAGGGGACCTAGAATTATTCTTATTGATGGTTCTATACTATGATTTGTTAGTATATCCTGTTAAGAAACGTTCTCCTGTGGTGATTTATTATACTCCATGTAACCCTATTTCTTACATGTAACAGATTTGTATGCTAATTTTATATCCTTGCTGAACTTGCAATGTTCATATTTTCAATGTATTTGTCAATAAAGCGAGTTTAAAGAAAAACTCCAAGGGGGTGAATACTTTCATAAGGTACTGTATTATTTATTGTGTATTATATATTGGATTTGAAATTGGGCTGCTTTCACACAATGCAGTTTGTTTGAGTGCAATGTTTGTTTCCTAGCCAAAACCAGGATTAGATGCAAATAAGATGAGTAGTATAAGTTCCTATTTGATACTTCCTCTCTTTATGATCTCTTCTGGCTTTGACTTATTAAAAAAAAAACTGCACCAAATTGTGCTTGGTAAATTTAGCCGAATGGATTTTCACACCTGGAATGGATCCATGACAGATCTGTTTTTCCACTACTGATGTATAATGGGTTCATCCACTTTTTAAATTTTTATTTACATTTGTTTTTTGGTTGTTTACCTATATACAATATTGCAACATGTTAAGCTATTCTGACTTTCAAAATCATTAAGGCCTCATTCACACGGCAGGGTTTCCCGTCCGGGTGCCGGCCGTTCATAAATCGGCCGGCACCCGGCTGCATTAGGAATGATAGACCCCTAATGGGGCTATTCACACGACCGATTTTTTGACGGCCGGAAAATCCGGCCGTCAAAAAATAGGACATGCTCTATCTTTGCCCGGACACCCGGCCGCCCGGCTCCCATAGAAGTCTATGGGGCCGGGTATTACACGGCCATCACCGGAATGTGTTCCGAGTGATGGCCGGGTTTCCCGGCGCTTGCGCTCTATCTCCTCCTCCTCACAGCGCAGAGTGCATGTGAGGAGGAGGAGTTGATGCCATTCTGACGAATGGCATCGCTGCACACTGTTGCAGGGCCGGGGTGTACAGCAGGTGGAGGGAGCGCTGCGCTGGCTCCCTTCCCCTGCTTGTTAAAAGCACCCTGGCTCGGCGACACCTTAGATGGCGCCGCTAGTAGCAGCAGCTGCTGCGGCTGCTACTACTGCAGCGACGCCACTATAGCAGAGCGGGGAGGTATCTCCCCGCTCTGCTATGTGCTAGCCGCACTTTAGCTCCTTGAAGGAGCGGAATCCCCGTGTGTTCGGGGATTCCGCTCCTGGACAGAGCGCTTGATGTCTCTGTCCATATCTGGGCAGTGACATCAGGGGAAACTCCTGAAGCGGAATCCCCGAACACATGGGGATTCCCCTTCAGGAGCTGCCGCTGATGTCACTGTCCGGATCTGCCCGGCCCGGCACGGATGCATAACTTTATGCAAACCGGCCGGGCAGAATGGCCGATTTTACCGGCCGGCACTCGGGCTCGGACCCGACCCGGTCGTGTGAATCCCGCCTAACTCAAACTTGACAGTGTATTAGTCATATGAAATTACCCAAGTTTTGTTTCAATGATATGCCCAGTCCATTCAGAATAGGCATGTTCTCCTAGATACATCTGAAGTTTTATCACTTATTTCTTTTTCTTATTTTTGTCTTTCATATTCATGTTGTAACATAATATTCCTCTTTTCTTCCAGCTGATGGTAGCAGAGAAGACAGGCATAATACGTATTTATGATATGACTAGACAACAAGCCATTCTGTCACTTGAGTCCTTGCAGATGCCCCTCATGTCTGCAGACTGGTGCTTACAAAATACATTCCGAGTAGGAGCAGTTGCAGGGAATAACTGGGTAATTTGGGAGATGCCACGCTCCAGGTTAGTGACCAATTCTACGACCTTCCATTACACATACGCATTTAAACCATTGGCCGGTAAAGTAGATAACATTTTCTTATCTCGTTACAATGGCACATGACAAGGGATGGGATATATAATGTGTTGGAAGCAGTAAAAATGGGCAAGCATAGGTATCTGAGTGACTTTGACAAGGACCACATTGTGATGGCTAGAGTCAGAACATCTCCAAAATGGCAGATCTTTTGGTGTTCTTGGTATGCAGGGGTTAGTATCTACCAAAAGTAATCCAAGGAAGTACAACTGGTGAACTGGCAGCAGGGTCGTGTGCATCCAAGGTTGAGAGATATTCATGGGTTGCGAAGGCCCATCTGTCTGGTCAGACCCCAAAGAAGAGCTACTGTAGCACAAGTTGCTGGCTATGATAGAAAGGTGTCAGAAACCACAGTGTGTTGCAACTTGCTGCATAGCTGCAGACCGGTCAGAGTACCCAAGCAGAACCTTGTCCATTGCCGAAAGTGCCTACAATGGGCACATGAGCATCAGAACTGGACCATGGAGTAATGGAAATGGTAGTCTGGTCTGATAAATCATGGTTTCTTCTCTACAAGTCTGCCACATTTTTAGGAGCAATTTCCAAAAGCCTGACGGTACCACGTTCATCTGTTCAAACAATAATATGCAAGTTTAAGCACTATGGAACCATGCATCCATACCGTTCCGTCTCCTAGAGATGAACATACTTTGGATTCAAATCCATCCAAGAACAATAGCAATCGACCTTGTGAATTTGCTGGAGGAAACGGGTACAAAATTATATCAGCGGTAAAATGTGTCCTATATCAACCTGACCTGAAAGGCTACTCAGCAAGGAGAAAGCCACTGCTCCAAAAACCGCCATAAAAAAAGCCAGGTTACAGTTTGCAAGTGCACATGGGGACAAAGATTTTACATTTTAGAGAAATATCCTCTGGTCTAATGAAACAAAGAATACGGTTTGCCCATAACGACCATTGGTATAAAGGAACATTTTTGGGAAAGATTGAAGAAGCATCTCAAGACATCAGTTAAAGGTTGAGTGCAGATGGGTCTTCCAAATGGACAATGACTCCAAACATGATGTTTTTTTTAGGAGGGTCACTAAAAAGAGCAGCTCTTACTCAGAGTCTAGGTGACCACACATCCATGTATTAAACAAATCAACTTGATGGTCACTGTGTAAAACTTACAAACGATCAGTCTACTCATCAATAACAGTTTGCTGGAGGTACTAGCAGCAAAATCCTGCGCAATCAGCTATTTGCAGGTGAAAACGGTAGCAGAACAGGGGATGTCCAAGTAATAGAGTATTTGCAGCGGCTCTGGCTATTATAGGGGGTTCAGATCGCGAGATTCCCTGTATTACCGTAAAAGGAGGCAACCCCATTAATTATAGGAAAACACTTAATATCTGAAATAAGCTCACTTATTATATTTATTAATAGTAATAATATATTTTGTTTTTTTTAGTTACCCTCAAGATAATAAGCCTGTACACGTTGACCGAGCGAAATGCTTCAAGTATGTTTTACCTTTTTACAGTTTTTACTTTTGTTTTTTCTATCACTTGTCCTGCATACATCATCTAGCCATGACATAGAATGATACAGTTGTCTGAAGTTTCATTGCAGTGACTATTGTACTGTTAATAATACATACGTAAAAATTAAAGTGGATCTGTCATCATACTATGCTGCCCTATGTAAGCCCCTCTCACCATTAACTGACAGCTATCATGTATATTTGCATATATACACAGCAGGCTGCCAGTCACTTGTGGGAGGGTGCTTATATCTATTCTTGCGTTTTATGTCCATGGCTTTGCTGTAAATTCACCAGTTAGAGCAGAGCTCTTCTGTTAAATTATACTATATTTGAAAGATTTTTAGGATATGCAGGATTCTTTCATTTAAATGTACCTCCAGTGATGAACATAAAACCTGTGCCTGTGTGTAAATTGAAGTCTTTTAGGCTTCGTTCACATTTGCGTCAGGGTTTACATTGTTCTGCTAGAAATTAAAATATTGGAAGGTGCTGCATCAGTCGCCAGACGGAACCCATTGACTTTCCGTTATGGCATACGTATTGTTTTGGCAGACAAAATTATCGCTGCATGCTTCTCTCTTTTGTTGACGCAAATGTGAACATAGCCTAATCTGGAGAAAAACAATTTGTGCTCTGTTTATTAGCTTTATTTATGTGTAGACTACACACTCATTCATTTCAATATGGGGCAGAGTAGGAGGAGACTTGAATTACTGCAGCCTTTTACCTCCTCCTAGCTTAGAGAGAGCTCTATAAATAATGAGTTTCTGCTAATATAGTTTGAATATCTTACCCAATAAGGGACATACACGTGTCTGTAGAAGGAGCTTGCTTGTTGATAAAGCCATTAGTCTACTACAATTATTATTGCTTAATATTATTTGTAATAGATTTATTGTTTATTCATTTTAAAACCCACAATTACTGGTATTTTTTTTAATATGAATTTTCTTGTAGGTGGTCCAAATGCAATGAAAATCTATTTGCAACTACTGGATGTCCAGGAAAGATGAACACTCAACTTCTCATCCATCATTTAGGGCACCCACATGTAAGACAAAAAACGAATACTATTTTGTAAGATGGCTGTAAGGCCATATTCAGACATGGCAAAATCTGCAGCAATGTATACAGGACGATACTGTGGAAATATGAGCATTGTGCGGATTATCAAATTGTGAAAATTGAGCAGGCAATAAAGAATTACATAGGCCATTAATGTTTAAAGGGGTTTTCCCATGAGGGAAATTCACGGCATATCCACAGGATATGTTATAAATGTCAGATAGATGCGGGTCCCACTTCTGGGATCCAAACCTATCTCCAGAACGGGGCCCCCTAAGCCCCATTCAGCCGCACTGTATTGCGGCTTAATGAGGTGAATTCTGACCATGAAAAAGGTTATATGGTTGTGAGCTACGTCAACAGCGTAGCTCGCTGAGCTACACTGTTTTCGTAAGTCCCATAGAAATGAATGGAAGTTACGTAAACAGCACATCTTGCATGCTACGCTTCTTCCGTAACTGCCATTCACTACTATGAGAGTTACGGAAACAGCGTAGCTCAGCGAGCTACGCTGTTTTCGTAACTCCCGACCATATAGCCAGGAAGTGGCCGGGAGTCCACGAGATCAGACAAAGCTAGAACGGGGCTTGGGGGGCCCCATTCTAGAGATAGGTGCGGGTCCCACATCTATCTGACATTTATGACCTATCCTGTGGATAGGTCATAAATGTCTCTCATGGGAAAACCTCTTTAAGTCCCAGAGAACTGCTTTAAATTTCCTTAAAAACTACTGTCCGCCATTCATGATACTCCATAACAACAGCTGTATTCAACCTAAACAAGTTTATCATAATGATACCATCTGCCTGTTATTTACATGGAGAGTGTTTACCATGTACACTTTATCTTTTCAGCCCATCCTCATTGGCTCTGCACCTGTGGGTTCTGGACTCAGCTGGCATCGGTCCTTACCCCTCTGTGTTGTTGGAGGATACCGCAAACTTTTTTTCTGGCTTACTGAAATGTAACTGTCAATTTTAAAGTGCTATATAACTTTGTACATGATTTATATATTCCTGTGATTTTTTCTTTCACAGCTTTTTCAGCACAAGTGGGGCTTTCATTTGGTGATATGCATTGATATATAATGAACAAATAAAATATCAAATTTTCATTATTTTAAGTGTAGCAGCTTCCAAATAAATAGTTATTTCAAAAACAAATGTTTTTTAGTATATATTTGCATTTGTCCTGAATACAGGGACACTAAATGTGTGATCTTGGTTTTAGGCAACTCTAGTGTCCAAAAATGCAAGTTTGCATTTCATATATTGCAGTGTAAAGGCATACAATTTGCATTAAAATAAGGTTAAGTTAAAAAAATTCTCCTTTTTTTCAGGCACTTCTGTGTTAGAGGTTTTTCAATGGAAGGTATTTACCCCAGGATAAAGATTCAATGAATACCTTCCATTGAAAAACTACTGCCACAGGATCACCTGAAAAAAAGGAGAATTTGTTCAACCTAACCATATTTTTCAAGACAAGGGGAAACCTGTGTTAAGCCTATACCCGGTGTCATCTCCTAAGGCCAAGCAAACTGGGTTTTAGAGTCTTAGACTCATCATGTAACAAAATGAAGTTGTGCCGATGAACCAGCACAACCCAAAAAGGTGAGCCATCACTTCACAATCTCTGAACTCTGTTCTATTGAAACCTGTGGTCCCTACGTTATTGCCTTATAGGAGCGCCATCTCCCATTTTTTTCCCCTTTTTTTCTCCGTATATTAGAATTTGAATTAGAAGAAATGCAAAACCACTCAATTTAAACACTTAGACACCCCAGTGCATTTACATACATGTTAGACCTGTCTTCAGTTCTTAGGGTTTGTTTTTTTATTTTTATTTATTTGAATATGGCAGAAAAATATTAACGTGCAAAACATTTCACACAGTACAGACTACTGGGAAATAGAATCCCTGTTCACATTCTGCTACAGCTCTTATGTTCAGGGCTACCCAATATGTTTTACTTTTTTATTGTATGGTCAGACAGCAGGGTTTATCTAAGCAGGATGAGATTTGCCACCTTTACTGTTCTGTAGATATTTTGTAATAGAAGTACATTTGGAATGCTTCTAAAATGACTGGCTGTAGAAACATAGAACCCCCAAAGTATTCATCTAGGGGTATAAAAATAATTTTTTACTTTCTACAACTAAAAAAAGAAAAAATTAATTACGGGATTTGAGTAGTGGCATAAAATCAGTAACTATCCTCTACCAAGTGACCCACAAAACAGTGGTTAAAATCCTGGACGAGTCTATCCCCTCTCCTTGCCAGGGACCCAGGCCATGTTGGCTTACGTCAAGGAGAACCTTGAGAAGATTCATCCGGAAATCTTACCCGGCCAGAGCCAGATGATTCTTCATGAAGAAGAAAGATGGATCTCTTCGACGATGTATTGATTACCGAGGTTTGAAGCAAATCACAGTCAAAAACAAGTACCCTTTGCCACTAATCCTGACAACAGAATTTGTGGGGCCAAGATTTTCATAAAGCTGGATGAACGTGGGGCTTATAACTTGATCCGTATCCGCAAAGGTGACAAGTGGAAAGCCACGTTCAACACCCCAGACGGCCACTACGAATATCTCGTGATACCCTTTCGACTGTGTAATGCTCCAGCTGTCTTCCAGGAATTCGTAAACAACATCTTCCCGGGATCTACTGTATGTCTGTGTGGTGATGTATATGGACAACATCCTGATCTACTTACCAGATCTGACTACTCATTAAAAGCATGTTTGCCAAGTCATGTTGCGGTTAAGGGGGAATCGCCTATATGCTAAACTCAAAAAGTGTGTGTTCGAGAGGAATTCTCTGCCCTTACTGGGCTTCATTATCTTTGATCGTGGACTCAAGATGGATCCAGGGAAGGTGAAGTCCGTCTTAGAGTGGCCACGTCCACAGGGCCTTCGGGCTTTACAGCGATTTCTGGGATTCGCAAATTGCTACCGGCAGTTTATCCCGAACTTCTCGTCTCTGACTGCGCCAATCTCTGCTCTCGCTAAAAAGGGAGTGAACAAAAAGGTATGGCCTCTGGAGGCAGAGTCAGCATTTACCAGCCTTCAGAGCGCCTTCACTTCAGCCACAGTTATTCACCATCCTGACGCGTCTCGACAGTTCTATCTAGAGGTTGACGCGTCTTTCGTTGGTGCTGGAGCACTTTTTTTTTCAAAGAAACTCCAAGGGTAAGACAGTGGCTTCTTCTCCAAACTATTCTCTCCTGCAGAGTGCAACTGCTCCATCAGGGATAGGGAGTTACTGGCCGTCAATTTGGCCTTGGAGGAGGGGAGACACTTGCTGGAGGGCGCCATTCATCCTATCATCATTTATACGGATCACAAGATCCTTATGTACCTACAGTCTGCACAATGACTAAATCCTCGCCAAGCGAGATGGTCACTGTTTATCGCCCGATTCCAATTCCTGCTCCACTTCCATTCTTTAGACAAAAATGTGAAGGCTGATGCCCTGTCTCAGTCATTTGAAACTGATGACTCTAAGGAAATTCCTCAATATATCAGATCCTTCCAGGATTATTGCCGCTAACCCTCTGCAAATTAGAGACGTTCCCACTGGAAAGACTTTTGTTCGTCCTGCAGACAGGAAGAGAATTCTCCTCTGTCGACACAATTCCAAACTGGCTGGGCGCTCTGGTGTCCGTAAAACATGGGACTTGATTTCTCGTCACTACTGGTGGTCTAAGCTGCCTAGAGATGTTGTGGACTATGTTTCCTCCTGTATGAACTGTGACTTAACCCCTTCAGGACTGAGCTTGTTTTGGCCTTCAGGACGAAGACGATTTTTTAAATCTGACATGTCACTTTATGTGGTAATAGCTTGGGAATGCTTTTACCTATCCATGATTTTGAGATTGTTTTCTCGTGACATATTGTACTTTGTTAGTGAAAAAATTTGGTCAATAAATTCAATATTAATTTGTAAAAAAAACACAGATTTGGAGACAATGTGCAAAAATTACATTTAAATTTAGAAAAATGCTATCTGCTTGTAAAACAGATAGTAATACCACACAAAATAGTTACTAGTTCACATTTCCCATATGTCTACTTTATGTTTGCATCGTTTTTTGAACATTGATAAGACTTAGAACTTTGGCAGCGATTTCTCATATTTTCAAGAAAATTTCAAAAGGCTATTTTTACAAGGACCAGTTCAGTTCTGAAGTGGCTTTGAGGGCCTTATATATTAGAAAGTCCCCATAAATCACCCCATTTTGAAAACTGCATCCCTCAAAGTATTCAAAACAGCATTCAGAAAGTGTTTTAACCCTTTAGGCGTTTCACAGGAATTAAAGCAAAGTAGAGGTGAAATTTACGAATTTCATTTTTTTTTTGCCAAAATTCATTTGTAATGCATTTTTTCTATACCACAAAGTTTTACCCGAGAAATGCAACTCAATATTTATTGCCCAGATTCTACAGTTTTTAGAAATATTCCGTATTTGACCCTAGTGCGCTAATTTACTGAAATACAGGCCTCAGAAGCAAAGGAGCACCTAGTGGATTTTGGGGCCTCCTTTTTTTGAATATATTTTAGGTACCATGTCAGGTTTGAAGAGGTCTTGTGGGGCCAAAACAATAAAGGCCCCCAAAAGTGTCCCCAGTTAGCATTTTTAACCCAGTTTTTTTGCTAAATGTATTTGAATTAGTATGTGAAGATGAAAATCTACTTTTTTTCTGAAAAAACGTAGACATTTTTATTTTTTTCAAGGAATAAAAGAGAAAAAACACCCCAACATATGTAAAGCAATTTCTCCCAATTATAGCAATACCCCATATTTGGTAATAAACTTCTGTTTGGACCCACAGCAGGACTCAGAAGGCAAGGAGCACCATTTGGATTTCTGATTTTGCTGGAATAGTTTTTAGTGCCGTGTCACGTTTGCAATGCACTGGAGGGAACAAAATAGTGGAAACCCCCCAAAAGTGACCCCATTTTGGAAACTACACTCAAGGAATTTTTCTAGGGGTAAAGTTAGCATTTTGACCCCCACAGTTGTTTTGCTGAATTCATTGGAGTTATTCTGTAAAGGTAAAAATCTACTTTTTTTTCTGAAAAAAGGTAGCCATTTTTATTTTTTACAAGGAATAAAGCAGAAAAAGCACCCCAATTTGTAAAACAATTTCTCCCGATTACGGAAATATGCCATATGTGGTAATAAACTGCTGTTTGACCCACAGCAGGGCTTAGAAGGGAAGGAGCGCTATTTTGTTTTTGGAGCTCAAATTTAGCTGAAATGGTTGTTGGGTGCTATGTCGCATTTGCAAAGCCCCTGAGAGGCCAAAACAGTGGAAACCCCCCAAAAGTGACCCCCATTTTGGAAATTACACCACTTAAAGAATCTATCTAGGGGTATTGTGGGCATTTAGACCCCACAAGTCTTTTGCAGGATTTATTAGAATTAGGCCGTGAAAATGAATATCAACATTTCTTCCACTAAAATGTTGAATTTATTCAATTTCACAAAAGATAAAGGAGGAAAAAGCCACCCAACATTTGTAAAGCAATTTCTCCCGAGTACGGCTATACCCCACATGTGGTCATAAATGGTTTTTCATTAGAAAGTAATTAACCCTTTCCGGACTAAACCATTTTTTTATTTTCCTTTTTAATTTTTCCCTCCCCGCTTTCCAAGAGCCATAACTTTTTTATTTTCCCGTCAATAGAGTGGTGTGAGGACTTATTTTTTGTGGAACGAGCGGTCGTTTTAATTGGTACCATTTTTTGGTACATACAACTTTTTGAGCACTTTTTATTACATTTTTTTTGGTAGAGCCAAGGTGACAAAAAAACAGTGATTTTGCAGTTTTAAATTCTTTATTTTTCACGTGAGCCCGCTCCATACATCACCCCCCACACTACGACATGCTATGTCGTGGTGCGCGAAGGGGGTTAATGTGCAGTGGATGGTGCAGAGTGAAAATTACAATTTTCCACTGATATGTCATTTTCGTGCACTACATGTTATGCCCAGTTTGTGCCACTGAAGACAAATACCTCATAAAATATTAACCGGGTTCTCCCGGGTATGGCGATGCCATATCAGTGGACGTAAACTGCTCTTTGGGCACGCTGTAGGGCTCAGAAGGAAGGGAGCAGCATTTGGCACGCAGATTTAGCTTGTTAGTTCTGTTTGGCTTTTTACTGGTATTTCAGTTTATAATGTGGGGGCATATGTAATCTGCGCGGAGAACATCAGGGCATAATAAGAGGGTATAATAATGGGGGAAATAAATAATAATCTGCAGATATGTGGCCAGTGTCGCACTGATAAATGGCGCCCGTTCTTATCCGCTTTTGGAACACTGCACATTTTGCGTTGCTATATTCTGAGAGCCAGAACTTTTTTTTATTTTTTCTCCACCAGAGCTGTGTGAGGGCTTATTATTTGCGGGACAATCTGTAGTTTTCATTGGTACCATTTTGGGGTACATGCAATTTTTTTGATCACTTTTTATTCCATTTTTGGCAAGCAAGATGACCGAAAAACATCAATTCTGACAATGTTTTTTATTCTTTTTTTTTTTTATGGCGTTCACCCTGGGCTATAAATGACCATTTTACTTTATTCTGCTGGTCGGTACTATTACAGTGATACCGTATATAATGTTTTTATGTTTTGCAGCGTTTGTGCAATAAAATCACTTATTTATAAAATATATATTTTTTTTGTGTCCCCATATTCTGAGAGCCATAACTTTTTTATTTTTCAGTCAAAAAAGCTGTGCAAGGGCTTGTTTTTTGCGGGACGGGTTGTAGTTTGTATTGGTACTATTTTGGCGTACATACGACTTTTTGATCACTTTTTAGTCTATATTTTGGGAGGAGTGGTGACCAAAAAATAGTGATTCTGGCATTGTCTTTTTACTTATTTTTTTTTGCGGTGTTCACCATGCGGGATAAATAATGTTACAGTTTTATAGTTGGGGTCGTTACGAACGCGGTGATGCCAAATGTGTGTACTTTTTTTAACGTGTTAATTTTTTTCCTATGATAAAAGACTTTTAGCAAAAAAAGGATTTTTTGTTTGTCACTTCTAACTTTTATTTTTACACTTTTTAAAAACATTTTTATTCTTTTTTTACTTGTCCCACAAGGGGACACTTAGACTTGCAGCTCTGATCGCTGCTAGAACACATTACACTACCTACGTAGTGTAATGTGTTCTAAATGTCATTGTCACGTGACAGTCACACTGACAGGAAGCCTCGGAGAACCAGCCGGAGGGTCGTAAGGGGGGGGGGGGGTACTGTAATGGCCACGGACCGCCACCTTCTCTCACCTACTGGCGACCGCAGACCTCTGAGCTCATGCCGGCGTCTTCCCCCCTGGAGGCGCCAGCACACGCGGCCCTGCAGCCTCTCCTAGAGTGCGCACGCACGCTCATCCCCAGCCTTAAAGGGCCAGCGTACTAACCGGTAAAAAGTTCCCTAACCAATCCTCAAATTACCCTGGACTATAAAAAGTGCTCTGCCCTTCCACCCCTTGCCTGAGCGTTGTTTTCTACCCATGTTCGTATAGAAAATTGTCTCTTAGTTGTATTCTGTTCCCAGTGTTCTCGTATCCTGTATCCCGTATCCAGTAACTGATTTTTCCTGAGTCAAGTGCATCTTCTGCGCTACGTATTATCTGGGCCAAATGTCATCTGCCACACTACGTATCATCTGTGCCAAGTGTCATCTGCCATGCTACGTGTCATTTGCGCCAACTGTTTGCTACGCTACGTGTCTGCTAAGTCTACTGTCTGCCAAGCCGAGTATTTGCAAGATCACCTATCCAGGTACTCTTGTCCTAGGGACGGTTATTGACTTTTGGTCGGCCAGCTGCTACTCCTCTACGACGGAGCGGCCTAGTGGGTCCACATACCCCACAGACGTGACAGTAACGTTTGCCAAACCCAGACTCGTCCATCAGACTTCCAGAGAAGGGGGAATCATCATTCCACAGAATCCAGTGGTGACGTGTTTTACACCACTCTATCCAGCACCCCCCCCCCCCCCCCCCATGCCATGAAGCTCCCGGCTCAATTTACGTGCAGATGTTAATGCCAGATGAGGTTTGGAACTCTGCAGTTATGGAGTAAGCAGAGCGATGGCGACTTATAAGCACTATGTGTCTCGGCACTCGACGACCCCACTCTGTAACTTTATGTGGTCTGCCACTTTGTGGCTGAATTGCTGTGGTTCCTAAATGTTTCCAATTTGCAATAATATAACTCACAATTGATCGTGGAATATCTAGGAGGGAAGACATTTCGCAAACTGACTTCTTGCAACGGTGCGATCCCATTACAGTACCACGCTCAAGTTCAGTGAGCTCTTTAACCCCTTAACGCCGAAGGACGGATATATCCGTCCTCAGCAGCTGCTAGTTCGCGCAGGAGGACGGATATATCCGTCCTGTGATGGCGCGGGTACTGAGACTGTACCCACGCGATCAGCGGCAGGAGCACGGCTGTTATACACAGCCTGGCTCCTGCTGCAACTGCCGGAATCGAAGCACGCGCCGATTCCGGCAGTTTAACCCATTAAATGCCGCTGTCAACAGTGACAGCGGCATTTAATGTGTTTGACAGAGGGGGGAACTCCCTCTGTCACCCGATCGGCGCACCCGCAAACAAATCGCGGGTCGCCGTCGGGTTTCCATGACAGCCGGGGGTCTAACAAAGACCCCCAGGTCTGTCTTCAGCATCTGCCTGTTATGCGATGCCGGAGGCATGACCTAACAGGTTGCCTGTCAGTTTTACACTGACAGGCAATAATGCTTTGGTATACGAAGTATACCAAAGCATTATATATGCGATCGGCATATCGCATAGTGAAGTCCCATGGTGGGACTAAAAAAAAAAAAGTAAAACCGTTAAATAAAGTTTGTGAAAAAAATAATAAAAAAAATTACAGTCAAAGTCAAATAAAACTACTTTTTTGCCCCCAAAAGTGGTTTTATTTAATAAAACGGTCAAAACAAATCACACATACACATATATGGTATCCCCGCGATCGTCACAACTTGACCAATAAAATGAACACATTAATTAAACCACCGGATGAATGGCGTCCAAAGAAAACGCAAAAAACAACGGCAAAATTCTCTCTTTTCTCCCATTCCCCCCATAAAAAATAAAATAAAAGTTCATCTATAAGTCCTATGTACCCCAAAATAGTACTAATGAAAACTACACATTGTCCCGCAAAAATCAATCCCACGTACGGCCACATCGACGGAAAAATAAAAAAATTACGCCTCTTGGAACGCGGCGATGCAAAAACAAGTAATTTTTTTCTAAAAGGGTTTTTATTGTGCAAACGTAGAAAAAACATATAAAACCTTTACACATTTGGTATCCCTGTAATCGTGCCGACCCATAGAATAAAGTTAACATGTTATTTACGCTGCGTAGTAAACGGCGTAAATTTATAACGTGAAAATTAATGCTGGAATAGCTGCTTATTTTCAATTCTCTCCTAAAATAAAGTTAATAAAAGTTAATCAATATGTTATAAGCATCTAAAAATGGTACAATTACAAAATACAACTCGTCCCGGAAAAAACAAGCCCTTATACGGCTATGTCGACGGAATAAAAAAAGAGTTACGACTCTTGGAATGCGACCGTGGAAAAACAAAAAATAATCCTTGGTCATTAACGTGCAAAATGGCCCGGTCATTAAGGGGACTAAAGAAATCAATGATTAAGAGGTGTGCCCCAATACTTTTGTCCATAGAGTACTTGTTACCCCCCCCCCCCTTGTGGTTTTTTAAAATTTCCATCTTAGGCATTATACACACGAGCGTGTCCGATTTGCGCGCGTAAAAAAAACGCAACGTTTTGCGTGTGTTGCAGTTCTGTGTGACATCTGCGTTTTTTACTCGTTTATGTCATCAGTATGTCACGCGTTTTTTACGTCATAAAAAAAACTGAAGGAGGTGTTTTTCTCATTTCTTTAACAACTGTTGTGTGAATCACGGACAGCACACTGATGACGTCCGTGTGATGTCCGTGATTTTCACGCACCCATTGACTTCAATGGGTGCGTGATGCGCGCAATATGCACAAGTATAGGATATGCAGTGCGTTTCACGCAGCGGAAACCCACTGTCTAAATGGCCCCATTGAATTTCATAGGTTTGTGTGACGTCTGTTGTTTTAACGCGCGTAACACGGACGTGAAATACACTCGTGTGAATAAGGCCTTAGACCGTCCACCTAATGTCTTCAGTACCGGTCTGAAGAAGTTACGTGTAGTGCGCTGATTCTTATTGGCTGGCCTGCACAATAGCATTTACAAGAGGATCTGGGTGGTGGGACTGAAGTAATGGGCATGTGCAGGGCCGGACTGGGACTTAAAAATCAGCCCTGGCATTTTTAATCACACAGGCCATACGCATCCGCCAGTGTTGGGCTGGAGTACATGGGACCACCTTTCAGCTATACAAGACATGGGGAGCTTTATTAAAACAGGTGTAAATGAAAAGAGGAATAGTTCCTGATACCGCCAACACCAACAAATCCACTGCTTTTACACCAGAATAATGAAAACTCAAGCAGACTTCTTTCCGCTGCATGTGAATGGGCTACTTTGTACCCCATTCATTTGTAATGGATGCAGAATGTGAGTGGATTTGAAAGGGATTTAGGTGTGGAATCAGGGACTTAGTCCTAATCAAATCCTGATTGCGTGATCATGGCCTAATACTGACTTATAATGATTTCAAATTTTACCATTCCGCAATACTAAAATATCACCATACTGTAAATAAATAGTATGATTTCAATTTTAAATTCAGCCACACACACACACGCACACACGCAACCCACAGGCTGGTAACATGCTGCATTTGTGCCACTCACACCTAGGACACATGCGCACGGACACCAATCACACCTAGAACACATGTGCACTCACACCTAGGCCACATGTGCACTCACACCAAGAACACACGTGCATGCACTCCACACTTATGACTCATGCGCGCGCACTTACACCTAGAACACATCTTCCACTCACACCTATGACATATGCGCACTCACACCTAGGATATATCCTCCACTCTCGCCACTCACACCTTAGATATATGCCGCACGTTGTCTACCCACAACAAGGACACATGTTAAACACGCACTACTCACACCTGGCACAGATGCTGCACACACCACTCACATACGAGACACATACCATTCATACACTAGACACTTACCCGACACTTGACACATACCGTACACACTGCTTACACTAGACACATACCGCACACATTACACAAATTGTAAACACATACCTCACATAACACTTACACACGAGGCCTATACCACACAACACTCACATTGAAAACAACATGCACACAAATGCCACTAATACATTAGAAGACATAAAACTCACATTCATACAATTGACATACACTGTTAACACTACATCAACCAGTCACACTACAAAAATCAATCCAACACTTCACTCACATTGCTATATTTACCTGCTTTTTTTTGTAGACTGCTGATTCTTTGGCACTGGCATGCAGTACATAGGCATCTATACCTGAGATGCCCCCTCCACCACTAAACGCCGTCCATCTGCCCACTAAACCATGCTCCTTTTACAAAACTCCTTCCATCTGTGGCTCAAATTAACCATAACCTGATGCTCACCCTTTTAACCCTATCGCTCCTCCTGTCTACAGTATCTGGACCCCCTCCCACAAGCAGGTTGCTTGCACTTATGCCCCCCCTACCCCCCTCATGGAGTTAGAGATAAAGAAATAAACCTGCAGACGCTACAGCCATCAGTAACACCTGGCAGGGCCTGAGGTCTCCTCGGTAGCCAGATTTAAGCTGTGCTCAGGGGGCAGTAGAAAGAGCAAGTTCATCACTGATTGGCTGATGCTCAGCCAACCAGCGTTAGGTTTTATTTGTATATGTAGACTGGGCAGGTACTGATACTCCTTTTCCTCTGCGGTGCCAGAGATGTGCGCTAATGAGCTAGGCATCCGTGTAGAAAATAAGTCTACAGCTTATTAGCTGTAGCTCGGCGTACAAGCACTATACTTCATTTTTTAAGTGCTCCTTCCCATCATTGCAGAGTACACAGCCGTAAAGCTCGGAAAGATGTGGTTTTAAACACCAGGAGGCAGCAGTTATTGTAATGTTGGTGCTTGTGTTCACCATTTTCCACAGGGCCGATTCTTGCTTTTCTGCTGCATGAGGCAAAAATTGAAATGGCGCCACCCCCCCCCCCCCACTTTGATTGACATTCCCATGGCTGTTCTACAACACTAGCAGCCTCCTCCAACTTTTGCGGATGCGCCGTTGCCTTGTACTTGCATGCCCAGTGCAGCTGGGCAGAGTACACCTCACTGCATGGTGTGTTCCCAAGTAGTACAAGGCAATGGCGCATCCGAGAAAGTTGGGGGAGACTGGTAGTGATGTATAACAGCTAGAGGGATGTCAATCAAGCATGGAAAGTTGGGTTTGGAGGCAGGACTATGTGACTCTTCAAAATAGCGGCACCGCCCCATGACCCTTTAATGAGTAATTAGCATATAGCGTGCGCCTGTTTAAATGTTGATTTTAGAGATTTTTCTTTATCTGAAAACAACATACAAGGGAATGTTTGGAAATATTTTCAGGTCATGTATTACTGCATGGTGGCGGTTCAAGGGGTTAAACCTACCTGACAAGTTCCCCGTTAAATATACAATGAATTGAAAACCATTCCATCTGCCCTGTAATTTTGTTATTATAAATATATTCTATATAATTACAGCTCCAGAACCAAGCTCTGACGTATACGGCAACTGAACCAAGCTCAATACATATAAACAGCACCAGAACAAAGCTCAGTACATATATACAGCACCAGAACAAAGCTCAGTACATAAATACAGCACCAGAACAAAGCTCAGTACATAAATACAACACCAGAACAAAGCTCAGTACATATATACAGCTCCAAAACAAGCTCATTGCATATATACAGCACCAGAACAAAGCTCAGTACAAAAACACAGCACCAGAACAAAGCCCAGCACATAAATATAACACCAGAGCCAAGCTCAGTACATATATACAACACCAGAACCAAGCTCAGTACATATATACAGCACCAGAACAAAGCTTAGCACATAAATACAACACCAGAACCAAGGTCAGTACATATATACAGCTCCAGAACCAAGCTCAGTACATATATACAGCACCAGGACAAAGCTCAGTACATATATACAGCACCAGGACAAAGCTCAGTACATATATACAGCACCAGGACAAAGCTCAGTACATATATGCAGCACAAGAACTAAACTCAGCACATAAATACAACACCAGAACCAAGCTCAGTACATAAATACAGCACCAGAACCAAGCTCAGCACATAAATACAGCACCAGAACCAAGCTCAGTACATAAATACAGCACCAGAACAAAGCTCAGCACATAAATACAACACCAGAACCAAACTCAGTACATATATACAGCTCCAGAACCAAGCTCAGTGCATATATACAGCTCCAGAACCAAGCTCAGCACATAAATACAACACCAGAACCAAGCTCAGTGCATAAATACAGCACCAAAACCAAGCTCAGTACATAAATACAGCACCATAACCAAGCTCAGCACATAAATACAACACCAGAACCAAACTCAGTACATATATACAGCTCCAGAACCAAGCTCAGTGCATATATACGGCACCAGAACAAAGCTCAGTACATATATACAGCTCCAGAACCAAGCTCCGTACATAAATACAGCACCAGCACAAATACAGCTCAATTTAGTATCGTATAGGGTTGTACGGCGTACAACTACAGCTTCCAGCATGGACCCAACAATGGTAAAGATTGAGAGTTAAAAGCTGGGAGTTGCTGTTTCACAAAAAAAAAATCATACCACTCATCATCTCGCTGCAGATCATACAGTGACTACAGTACTGATTTGAGGCAGAATAAACATTTATATTAAGTGACTCACCGGTGACGATCTCAGATTCTAGTTGTTCTTTTTCTCCTTTCTTCTCCATCTTGCCCAGGCCTCTACGACAACTTCTCCCAGCCACAGACCATTTCTGCAGTTCGCAGCTCAGATTTCTTCAGCGACTCACTATTCAAACATTTCTGCACGTATAAACGAAAATAAAATTCTCATGGTGCCACACACTGTACCCCTAAATATAATAGTTCCATACACTGCACCTATAATTGTAATGGAACCATACACCGTGTATGGTGCTATTATAATCAGGGACACAGTGTATGGTGCTATTATAATCAGGGACACAGTGTCCCTAATTATAATAGCACCATACACTGTCCAACGCACACACAGTGCTCCCTGTAGATAGTGCCCCCAATAGAGCCCCCTGTAAATAGTGACCCACATATAGCGTCCCCTGTAGATTGTGCCCACATACAGCGCCCCCTGTGTATAGTGCCCCGCATATACCCTCCCCTGTAGATTGTGCCCCACATATAGCCTCCCCTGTAGATAGTGCCCCACATATAGCCTACCCTGTAATTTGTGCCCCACATATAGCTCCCTCTTTATATAGTGTCCCACATATAGCCTCCCCTGTAGATAATGCCCCAAATATAGCCTACCCTGTAGTTTGTGCCCCACATATAGCTCCCTCTGTATATAGTGCCCCACATATAGTCTCCTCTGTAGATAGAGTCCCACATATAGCTCCCCCCCCCCCCTGCAGACAATGTCAATCAAACTTTTAGGTGGAAAAAAACAACTTTACTTGCCTTCATCCCGTTCCCACGCCATCCTGTGTCAATGCAGGCCTGCTCTCTTCTGAGCAGCTGTGCTGGGGCTAAACGGCGGCGCTGATTGGCAGGGCAGAATGACTTGCCCCGCCAATCAGCGCCTTTCAACAACAGAAGCGTCGCCGTCATCGTGCCGCTAGCATTGTTGAAAGATGCTGATTGGCGGGGCAAGTCATTTTGCCCTGCCAATCGGCATCATTGTAAGGCCATTGTAACTTGTCCGGCCATATAGACGCAGGTACAATTAGTGCAGGAGTGAGTGGCGGAAGCTGGTTTCAGCGGTGCCGCCGCTCCCTCAGAGAGGTAGTAGGCCACCGACTGAGGCGAGAAGCTCCTCTCGCCTCATGGACGGTGCGGCCCAGTCCGACACTGATTGTTTGAGCAGCCAGCAGGCGGCCCACTGTTCATTGGCCCATCTGACATTTGCCAGAACTGCCAGATGGCCAGTGCAGCCCTGGGCATGTGTGTCCACCAGCAGTGCACGCATTGGGGGAAATCTATCAAGACTGGCGTTTCACACACCAGTCTTAATATATAGCCCACTGGAGTAAGATGCTCCTTATTCATTAAGAGATTACGCCACTTTCTGGAATAAGTTATCGTAAATTAGTTGTGCCATGGATGGCCCTGCCCCTTCTGCTATGCTCTGTCCCATTTTAAGAAATACGGTGGAATCGGCACAAAAGTCAAACATTTTCCAACAAAATTGTGACTTTTCGGCTTTTTCAGCTGTTGCTTGCTGGAAAACTGGCATAGAAATAATTTCCCCCCATTATGTAAACATTCTACAAGGGAATCAAAAGAACACCCAGGGGGCTCCACGTTCACCCATATATATTTATATATGCTATAACACTAAATAACTTATGGAGTTCCTAATGTTAACGGTAACAAAGGTTTGACAGCTGTATGCTGTGAGGAGAGGTTTTGATTTCAGGCCTATTTACAATTTTTTGTTTAACTTTCTGATCGCTTTGATAAGTTGTATTTCACTCATATATGTAAATGTAACTCAAACTTCTGAAACCTAGATGTAATCAAGCAGTGATCATTAGGAAGTAATCCTATTGAAGAACATCTGAGCATCTACCCAGCCTATGTCTACACACAACAAGAAATTGCAATCAATTACTTAGCAAAGGAGACGAGATAGACTTCAGGTTTAGTGTCCCTTTATGAGAGCTGATCCATAAGGAATTTAATTCTTCCTGAGGCATATTGAGACACCTACCTATAAGTCTACACTGGCTTCCCATCAGTACTTCAGCTTTAAACACACAAGACACCTCTTGTACTTCCCAGTAACGTCCAGGTCTTTTCAGATTCAGATGGCCTTGTGCCAAAACAAACTTCTTTAAGATGAAAGCTATGAAGAAGCAATTCTGTGTTACTGTGGGTCTGTTTTATTTAATACTCAAGAATAAGCGCATAAATCTGCTATGCCAGCCTTATATAAGATAAAGTCCTTTGAACTTGTGAGATTGTCATGAATTCCTATGTAAATAAAGCTTAAAGAGGCTCTGTCACCAGATTTTGCAACCCCTATCTCCTATTGCAGCAGATCGGCGCTGCAATGTAGATTACAGTAACGTTTTTGTTTTGTTTTTTAAACGAGCATTTTTGGCCAAGTTATGACCATTTTTATATTTATGTAAATGAGGCTTTCTAAAGTACAACTGGGCGTGTTTAAAGTTAAAGTACAACTGGGCGTGTATTATGTGCGTACATCGGGGCGTTTTTACTTCTTTTACTAGCTGGGCGTTGTGTATAGAAGTATCATCCACTTCTCTTCACAACGCCCAGCTTCTGGCAGTGCAGACACACAGCGTGTTCTCGAGAGATCACGCTGTGACGTCACTCACTTCCTGCCGCAGGTCCTGCATCGTGTCGGACGAGCGAGGACACATCGGCACCAGAGGCTACATTTGATTCTGCAGCAGCATCGGCGTTTGCAGGTAAGTCGATGTAGCTACTTACCTGCAAACGCCGATGCTGCTGCAGAATCAACTGTAGCCTCTGGTTGCCGATGTGTCCTCGCTCGTCCGACACGATGCAGGACCTGGGGCAGGAAGTGAGTGACGTCACAGCGTGATCTCTCGAGAACACGCTGTGTCTGCACTGCCAGAAGCTGGGCGTTGTGAAGAGAAGTGGATGATACTTCTATACACAACGCCCAGCTAGTAAAAGAAGTAAAAACGCCCAGATGTAACGAACACAATACACGCCCAGTTGTACTTTAACTTTAAACACGCCCAGTTGTACTTTAGAAAGCCTGATTTACATAAATATAAAAATGGTCATAACTTGGCCAAAAATGCTCGTTTAAAAAAAAAAAAACAAACGTTACTCTTATCTACATTGCAGCGCCGATCTGCTGCAATAGGAGATAGGGGTTGCAAAATCTGGTGACAGAGCCTCTTTAAAGTGGACCTCTTCTGACGTGTCATAACCACAGGCAGTGAAAATTGTAGTTAACTTGCATTTGGAGATCTCATGTTTTAGTGTTCCGACTTTGTTTACCTCCATGGCTCGTGCTGCATAGCCCATTATAGTTCCTACTGACAGCCCTATACTTTTACATGAGTCCCTAGTACTCTTGCAGTCTAGCCTCCACAGAAGAAAATGTTAAAAAAATGTTATATCTTCTGTATAATGTCTAGAGTTTGGTGCATGCACAGGCTTACATGACTGTAGCTGCTGAATGGGTGGTCATAAAGTACTGTCCATAGTGAGCAGGAATTAGAAGGCTGATGTAGCTGGTGACCTAGAAATAGCTACTGGCCATTAATGAGCCTAATTTATTATTGCCTGATTAGCATAGAGTTGTCCATGAAGGGTCTGTGATAAACCTCCTCTGCCTTTTCTTTGGAGAGTCAGCTTGCATGGTGAGCTTTCCCGTCCTCTGGCAGCAGTATTAAAATGGCCCTGCATAGTTATAGGTAGATAAAAACATTGGGAACCAGGTAGGATCCACTAAAAAGCGACACAATCCAGGCGCACTACTTCCACGAGTCAGTCAAGTTTTTGGGAAAAAGCTCATTTATTGTCTATAAACAATAGAGCACAATTTAATGTACATATAAAAAAGTCTCTTAACCCCTTCAGGACTGAGCCTGTTTTGGCCTTGAGGACGAAGCCAATTGTTTCAAATCTGACGTGTTACCTTATGTAGTAATAACTTGGGAATGCTTTTACCTATCCAAGTGATTCTGAGATTGTTTTCTCGTGACATATTGTACGTATTGTTAGTAAAAAAATTTGGTCGATAAATTCAATATTTATGTGTGTAAAACACCAACATTTTGAGAAAATGTGCACAAATTAATTTTTCTATATTTAAATGTATCTACTTGTAAGACAGACAGTAATACCACGCAAAATAGTTACTATTTCATATATTCCATATGTATACTTTATATTTGCATAGTTTTTTTTGAACATTTTATTTCTCCAGGACGTTACAAGTTCTCATATTTTCAAGAAAATTTCAAAAGGCCATTTTTTCAGGGACCAGTTCAGGTCTGAAGTGGCTTTGAGGGCCTTATATATTAGAAAGTCCCCATAAACCACCACTTTTTGAAAACTGTACCCCTCAACGTATTCAAAATGGCATTCAGAAGGTGTTTTAACCCTTTAGGCGTTTCTCAGGAATTAAAGCAAAGTAGAGATGAAATTTTCAAATATCATAATTTTTTTTAAAATTGGTAATACAGTTTTTTCTATAACACAGAAGGTTTTACACGAGAAATGCAACTCAACATATATTGCCCAGATTGTGCAGTTTTTCAAAATATCCCACATGTGGCCCTAGTGTCCTAATGGACTGAAACACAGGCCTCAGAAGCAAAGGAGCACCTAGTGGATTTTGGGGTCTCCTTTTTAATAAATATATATATATATATATATATATATATATATATATATATATATATATATATATATATATATATTTTAGGCACCATGTCAGGTTTGAAGAGGTCTTGTGGTGCCAAAACAGTAAAAAACAAAAGTGACCCCGTTTTGGAAACTACTCCCTCAATTAATTTATCTAGAGGTATAGTTAGCATTTTGACCCGACAGTTTTTTTGCTAAATGTATTTAAATTAGTCTGTGAAGAAAAAATTTTACTTTTTTTTCTGAAAAAACATACTAATTTTTAATTTTCACAAGGAATACAGAAAAAAAACACCCCAGCATTTGAAAAGCAATTTTTCCCAATTACGGTAATACCCCATATGTGGTAATAAACTGCTGTTTGGACCCACAGCAGGACTCACAAGACAAGGAGCGTGATTTGGATTTTGGAGCGCTGATTTTGCTGGATTCGTTTTCAGTGCCATGTCGCATTTGCAATGAACTGGAGGGACCAAAACCGTGGAAACCCCCCTAAAGTGACCCCATTTTGTAAACTACACCCCTCGTTATTTTTTCTAGGGTTAAAGATAGCATTTTGACCCCACAGTTTTTTTGCTAAATGTATTTGAATTAGTCTGTGAAGATGAAAATCAACTTTTTTTCTGAAAAAACGTAGAAATTTTTCAATTTTACAAGGAATAAAGGAGAAAAACACCCCAGCATTTGTAAAGCAATTTCTCCCGATTACGGAAATATCCCATATGTGGTAATATACTGCTGTTTGGACCCACAGCAGGGCTTAGAAGGGAAGGAGCGCGATTTCACTTTTGGAGCTCAAATTTAGCTGAAATGGTTTTCGGGTGCCATGTCGCATTTGCAAAGCCCCTGCGGGACCAAAACAGTGGAAACCCCCCTAAAGTGACCCCATTTTGGAAACTACACCACTTAAGGGATCTATGTAGGGGTATAGTGAGCATTTTGACCCGACAGCTCTTTTGCAGAATTTATTAGAATTTGGCCGTGAAAATGAATATCAACATTATTTCCACTAAAAGTTGAATTTTTTAATTTTCACAAAGAATAAAAGAGGAAAAAGCACCCGCAACATCTGTAAAGCAATTTCTGCTGAGTACGGCAATACCCCACGTGGTCATAAATGTTTTTTTACTAAAAATTAATTAATCCTTTCTGGACTGATCAATTTTTTGCTTTTTTATTTTAGTTTTTCGCTCCCCGCCTTCTAAGAGCCATAACTTTTATTTTTCCGTTAGTAGAGTGGTATGAGAGCTTATTTTTAGTGGGAGGTGCTGTAGTTTCTATTCACACCATTTTAAAGTACCATTTAATGTACTGGGAAACTGAAATAAAATTCTTTGCAGGCTGAAAATGGAAAACACTGCAATTCCTCCATTGTTTTTTGGGTTTCGTTTTTACGGCTTTCACCGTGCAGTAAAAATTACAACTTACATTTTTTCTGTGACTCGATAGAATTACGGTTATACCAAATTGATATATTTTTTATTATATTTTACTACTTTTACAAAGTAAAAACGATTTGTTAAAAAAATTAATTGTTTTGTTACACCACATTCCGAGAGGCATCCCTTTTTTTATTTTTTAGTCGATTGAGGGGTGTGAGGGCTTATTTTTTGCGGGACGAGCTGTAGTTTTTATTGGTACCATTTTTTGGTACATATATCTTTTTGAGCACTTTTTATTAACATTTTTTGGAGCTAAGGTGATCAAAAAACAGCGATTTTGGCGTTTTCAATTCTTCATTATTTACGGCGTTCCCCGTGCGAGTTAAATAATGGTATATTGTAATAGTTTGGACTTGCAATACCAATTTTGTGTATTTTTTTTATTTTTTACATTGCTTTCGAGAAAAAATGGGAAAAGGCTTTTCTTTTGGACTTGAAATATTTATTAAAAAAAATTCACAAATAACTTTATTCACCTTTTTTTTTTACACATTTTATTAGATCGCTGGTACAATACACTGCAATACTAATGTAATGCAGTATATTGTCATTTTTACAGGCTCCTGTAACAGAGCGATCGCTGTTCCTGTCCGTTAGTCTCGGGTGTCAGCTGTAATACACAGCTGACACTCACAACGTATGGCACGGGCTCAGCGCGTGAGCCCACTCCATACATCCCCCACACACCACAACATGCTATTAAGTTGTGGTGCACGAAGGGGTTAATGCACAACGGATGGTGCGGAGTGAAAATTAAAATTTTCCACTGATATGCTATTTTAGTGCACAATATGTTATGCCCAGTTTATGCCACTGAAGACAAACACCTCATAAAATATTAATCGGGTTCTCCAGGGTATGGCGATGCCAGATCTGTGGATGTAAACTGCTGTTGGGCACATTGTTGGGCTCATAAGAGGGGGAGCGCCATTTGGCTTTTGGAGCGCAGATTTAGCTTGGTAGTTGTTCTGTTTGGGGTTTTACTTGCATTTCAGTTTATAATGTGGAGCTTATGTAAGCTGTGCGGAGTACATCAGGGCATAATAAGAGGGTATAATAATGGGGTAAATAAATAATAATCCGCAGATATGTGGCCAGTGTCACACTGATAAATCGTGCCATATGTTATCCGCTTTTAGAACACTGCACATTTTGCATCGCCATATTCTAAGAGCCAGAACTTCTTTATATTTTTTTTCACCGGAGCTGTGTGAGAGCTTATTTGTTTTGCGGGACAATCTGTAGTTTTCATTGGTACCATTTTGGGGTACATGCGGTTTTTGAAATCACTTTTTATTAAATTTTTTGGGCAAGCAAGGTGACCAAAAACCATCAAGTCTGACAATATTCTTTTTTTTTTACGGCGTTCACCCTGGGCTATAAATGACAATTTTACTTTATTCTGCAGGTCGGTACGATTACGGTGATACCATATGTATAGTTTTTTTTATGTTTTGCAGCGTTTGCGCAATAAAATCACTTTTTTTTTAAGTCATAACTTTTTTATTTTTCAGTCCAAAAAGCTGTGTAAGGGCTTGTTTTTTGCAGGATGGGTTGTAGTTTTTATTGGTACTATTTTGGGGTACATGCAACTTTTTGATCACTTTTTATTATATATTTTGGGAGGGGTGGTGACAAAAAAATAGTGATTCTGGCATTGTTTTTTACTTTCTTTTTTTGTGGTGTTCACCGTGCAGGAAAAATAACATTATAGTTTCATAGGTTGGGTCGTTACTAACGCGGTGATACGAAATATGTGTACTTTTTTTAATGTGTTCATTTTTTTACTATAATAAAAGAATTATTATAGGAAAAAAAGCATTTTTTGTTTATGTAACATAACTTTTATTTTTTAACGTTTATAAAACATTTTTATTAACTTATTTATACTTTTTTTTTTGCTTGTCCCACTAGAGGACTACGAGACTTGCAGCTCTGATCGCTGCTGGAAGACATTACACTACCTACACTGGTCCTCATAGGCTTCTGTACATGGCAGCCCGGAGGCCATTGTCCGGCTTCCGGTTGCCTTGGCTACCATCGCCAGCCCATGTGGGGGCTGCCGAATCTGCTCTAAACTCCTTAAATGCGACCGCCACATCTAAGGGGTTAACTGCCAAAATCAGCGGCAATGGGCCGCTGATCGGCAACAGGGAATGCAGGGCAGACGCCCTCCGGCGGTTAACTGTCAAAGTACAGACGTAGCTGCACGCAAAGGTGCACAAAGTTACTGCTCACCTTGACGCGTAGTTACGTCAAGGTGCGGGAAGGGGTTAAAATACAATTCCGCCCGTATTTTAACCCCTTCCCGCACCTTGACGTAACTGTACGTCGAGGTGAGCAGTAAGTTTGCGCACCTTGACGTGCAGTTACGTCTGTGCTTTGACAGTTAACCCCCGCACGGCGCTACACCGCAGCGGCGGTTAACTGTGCAGGGTGTCTGCCCTGCATTCCCGTTGCCGATCAGCGGCCCATCACCGCTGATATTGGCAGTTAACCCCTTAATTGCGGCGTTCGATTTTGAACGCCACAATTAAGGTGTTTAGCGCCGATCGGCAGCCCCCACGTGAAATCACGGGGGTTGGCGATGGTACCCATGGCAACCGGACGCCAGACAATGGCTTCCGGGCTGCCATGTACAGAAGCCTATGAGGACCAGCCGGAGGGTGGTCGTCGTAAGCTTCCTGTCAGAGTGACTGTTACGTCACAATGACAGTTGGAATGCATTACACTACGCAGGGCCGCCATCAGGAATTTCAGGGCCCCCTACAGCTAAATTTTCTGGGCCCCCCTACCGTGGCACCGCCTGTTAACGGTACTCCGTCCAGCACTATATCATGGTACCCAGGGCCGCCATCAGGGGGGGTATTAGGGGTACTGATGTGAGAGGCCCGGCCAAACCTAATTGAAAGGGGGGCCCGGCAAACTGCCGCGACTTGCCTTTGGTACAAAAAAAACAGGCCTCTGCAATGGGGCACGTTTTTTTCACCAAAAGAATGTCGTGAGCTGCTGGCCCCCCTTTCAATTAGGTTTGGCCGGGCCTCTCACATCAGTACCCATAATACCCCCCCTGATGGCGGCCCTGGGTAGCATGGGGGTCGTCATGGGGGCCGTCAAACACCGCCGCCCGTGCGACCGATCGCGCGCACCCGCAAACTCCCACGCATGCGCACCCGCGACCGCCTGGAACCGCGCACCGAATTTTGACCTGCCCACACTATCTTGCCGCGTTTTTTGCCACACTGCAGGTCCATTTTTTTTGCAGCGTGTGGATGAGATTTGTTCAAATCTCATCCACTCTGCTGCGACTGTAATACGCTGCAGATTTTCCACAATAAAATGTGTTGCATAAAATCTGCAGTGTTCATGCCTAGTGTGTTCCTACCCTAAGGCCGGATTTACACGAGCGTGTGCTTTTTGCGCGCGTAAAAACGTGGCGTTTTGCGCATGCAAAAGGTCCATAACAGCTTCGTGTGGCAGCAGTGTATGATGCGCGGCTGCGTGATTTTCGCGCAGCCGCCATCATTACGACACTCTGTTTGTATGTTTGTAGCACGTGGTGCTTTTCTGTTTTCATTCATAGTTTATACTGCTGCGGAAGTGCTGGGCGTGATTTTCATGCACCCATTGACTTCAATGGGTTCGTGATGCGCGAACAATGCACAAATATCGGACATGTCTTGAGTTTTACGCAGCGCAGCTGCATGAAACTCACTGACAGTCTGCACGGCCCCGTAGAGTAACATAGGTCCGTGCGAGGTGCGTGAAAATCACGGACGTTGCACGGATGTATTACACGTTCGTCTGAATAAGCCCTAACAATAAGGCCCAGTTCACAGAGTTTTTGGGCCTTGATATTGACTCGGACACTGCGTCAGAATCAGCACCAAAAAACTTCCAAAACCGCCTCCCATTGATTTAATCTGAAATCAATGGGAGCCAGTCGCGGAAAAAAGAAAAAGCAGCACGTCCTTTCTTGCCGCGGTTCTGCCTCTGACCTCCCATCGAAATCAATGGGAGGCAGAAAATGCATTTTTCCCTGCGTTTTTTGTCTGCTGTCCTCAATCGCTGCAGGCAAAAAACGCAGCAAAAAAACGCGGCAAGATAGTGTGGGCAGGTCAAAATCTGCCTCAAAATTCTTTAAGGAATTTTGAGGCCGATTTTTTTTTTCTGCCTGCAAAATACTCTGTGTGAACAGGGCCATACATAATCAGCACTTTGAGACATTTTACTCACTGTGTCAGAAGAACTGCTCCCACTCCAGTCCTCGTCAGGCGATGTCTTCGGTCCAGATGTCGTCCTTCACCTCCAGGCTCCAGAAAATTGATCGACGAACTCCTGCCGCCGCGCAACAACTGGACTCCTCCCCCTCTCCTTACGTAGCTACGCTCTTGAGGGAGATGGAGGTGGAGAAGGAGGAGAAGGAGGAGGAGGAGGCGGAGAAGGAGGAGGCGGAGAAGGAGGAGGAGGCGGAGGCGGGCCAGCAGGTAAGTAGTCTGTGCGCCGGGGATGTTCGGGGATGTTCTTGTGCAGGCACGAGCAGATTGCGCGCCGGCACGCCCGGTCGTTCGCGGGCGCGCACCTGCGGACCTTCGTGCGCGCGCGCTTGTGCGGTCGAGCGCGCGCGCTTTTGCGGTTGAGCGTGCGCGTTTGCGGTCCAGCGCGCGCGCGCAAGCGGGCGGTGTTTTACGAGAGGGGGGCCCGCAGCTCACGTCGGTGTTTTACGAGAGTGGGGCCCGCAGCTCACGACATTGTTTTGGTGAACAATGTCTACCAAATAATGTCTACCAAAGGCAAGTCGCGGCAGTTGCCGGGCCCCCCTTTCAATTAAGTTTGGCCGGGCCCCCTACAGTAGTACCCCTAATACCCCCCTGATGGCGTGTGTAGTGTAATGCATTCCAGCAGTGATCAGAGCTGCAAGTCTAAGTGTCCCCTAGTGGGACAAGTGAAAAAAAGTAAAAAGAATAAAAATGTTTTAAAAAAAGTGTAAAAATAAAAGTTATAAGTGGTATAAACAAGAACTGCTTTTTTTCCTATAATAAGTCATTTATTATAGGAAAAAAAGTACACATATTTGCTATAACCGCGTTCGTAACGACCCCAACTATAAAACTATAGTATTATTTTTCCCGCACGGTGAACACAGCAAAAAAAATAAACGAAAAACAATGCCAGAATCACTATTTTTTTGTCACCACCCCTCCCAAAATATGCAATAAAAAGTGATCAAAAAGTCGCATGTACGCCAAAATAGTACCGATACAAACTACAAACCGTCTCGCAAAAAACAAGCCTTTACACAGCTTTTTTGACTGAAAAATAAAAAACTTATGGCTCTCAGAATATGGTGACACAAAAAATAAATTATTTTCTAAATAAGTTATTTTATCGCGCAAACGCTGCAAAACATAAAAAAACTTATATACATATGGTATCGCCATAATCGTACCGACCCTCAGAATAAAGTATAATAGTCATTTATAGCCCAGGGTAAACGCCGTCAAAAATAAATAAAAATCATTGTCAGAATTTATGGTTTTTGGTCACCTGGCTTGCTGAAAAATGGAATAAAAAGTGATCAACAAAATCGCATGTACCCCAAAATGGTACCAATGAAAATTACAGATTGTCCCGCAACAAATAAGCCCTCACGCAGCTCTGGTGGTGAAAAAATAAAAACGTTCCGGCTCCCAGATTATGGCGATGCAAAATGTACAGAGCGTTCCAAAAGCGGATAGGATCGGGTGCCATTTATAACTGCAACACTGGCCACATATCTGTGGATTATTATTTATTTACCCCATTATTATACCCTCTTATTATGCCCTGATGTACTCTGCCCAGCCTACATGTGCCCCCACATTATAAACTGAAATACCAGCAAAACGCCAGAGCTACTACCAAGCAAAATCTGCGCTCCAAAAGCCAAATGGCGTCCCTCCCTTCTGAGCCCTACAGCGTGCCCAAACAGCCGTTTACGTCCACCGATATTGCATCGCCATACCCAAGAGAACCCTGTTAATATTTTATGTGGTATTTGTGGCACAAATTGGGAACAACATATAGTGCACTAAAATAGCATATCAGTGGAAAATTTTAATTTTCACTCTGCACCATCCGTTGCGCATTAAACCCTTCGCGCACCATGACTTAATAGCATGTCGTGGTGTGGGGCGTGATATATGGAGCGTCTCACGCGCTGAGCCCGCGCCATACGCTGCGGGAGTCAGCTGTGTATTACAGCTGATACCCGGGACTAACGGACAGAAACAGCGATCGCGCTGTTACAGGAGCCTGTAAAAATCACAATATACTGCAATACATTAGTATTGCAGTGTATTCTACCAGTGATCTAACGATCGCTGGTTCAAGTCTCCCAGGGAGACTAATAAAATATGTAAAAACAAAAGTAAATAGTTATTATTAGTGGAAAAAATTAAATAAATATTTAAAGTCCAAAAATAAACCCTTTTCACATTTTTTCTCTAAAGTAATGTAAAAAAATTAAAAAAATACACAAAATTGGTATTGCTGCGTCCGTAAAAGTCCAAGCTATTACAATATACCACTATTTAACTCACACGGTGAACGCCGTGAAAAAAAATAAAGAATTTTAAATGGCAAAGTCGCAGTTTTTTGGTCACCCTGGCTCTACCAAAAAATTTAATAAAAAGTGCTCAAAAAGTCTTATGTACCAAAAAATGGTACCAATAAAAACTACAGCTCGTCCCGCAAAAAATAAGCCCCACTCTATTGACGGAAAAATAAAAAAGTTGTAGCTCTCAGAAAGCGGGGAGGAAAAACGAAAAAGCAAAACATGAATCAGTTCGTAAAGGGTTAATTACTTTCTAATGAAAAAGCATTTATGACCACATGTGGGGTATAGCCGTACTCGAGAGAAATTGCTTTACAAATGTTGGGGTGCATTTTCTCCTTTATCCTTTGTGAAATTGAAAAAATTCAACATTTTAGTGGAAATAATGTTGATATTAATTTTCACTGCCTAATTCTAATAAATTCTGCAAAAGACGTGTGGGGCCTAAATGCTCACTATACCCCTAGATATATTCCTTAAGTGGTGTAGTTCAAATGGGGTTACTTTTGGGGGGCTTCCACTGTTTCGGTCTCTCAGTGGCTTTGCAAATTCGACATGACACCCAAAGGGCGGGTTCACACATGGCGGAATTGCACTTAAATTCCGCTGCGGACACTCCGCAGCGTTAATCCGCAGCGGAGCCGTTTCTACATTGACTTTCACTTTAATTTAGCAGTGTTCGTTTACACGATGCGTACAATTCCGCTGCGGAGCATAGGCTGCGGAGCGGAATTTGGTGTCCGCAGCATGCTCTGTCTGTTGCGGAGCAGTGGCGGACTCATGGCGGAATTTCTCCATTGACTTCAATGGAGATTCAAAGTTCCGCAATGAAGTCCGCAGCTGTCATGCACATGTCATGTGTGCTGCGGATGCGTCTTGCTTTTTTTACTTGACATTTCTTCATTCTGGCTGGACCTATGTATTTCTAGGTCTACAGCCAGACTGAGGAAGTCAATGGGGCTCCCGTAATGACGGGAGCGTTGCTAGGAGACGTCAGTAAATAGTCACTGTCCAGGGTGCTGAAAGAGTTAAGCGATCGGCAGTAACTGTTTCTGCACCCGGGACAGTGACTACCGATCCCAATATACATGTATCTGTAAAAAAAAATGAAGTTCGTACTTACCGAGAACTCCCTGTTTCTGTCTCCAGTCCGGCCTCCCAGGATGACGTTTCAGTGTAAGTGACGGCTGCAGCCAATCACAGGCCAAGCACAGGCTGCAGCGGTCACATGGACTGGCGCGTCATCCAGGGAGGTCGGGCTGGATGCCGAAGGAGGGACGCGTCATAAAGACAACGGGCGGTAAGTATGAATTTCTTTTACTATCACTAGGGAAAGTGCTGTCCCTTCTCTCTATCCTGCACTGATAGGGAGAAGGGAAGCACTTTTCCCGCAGTCCGCAGCAGCTAGTCCGCATCAATTTTCTGCACATTTTGTGCAGATCCGCAGCCGTAATCCGCAACCCGGATTATGTGCGGCATTGATGCGGACAGTTGCGGAGGAATTCCGCCATGTGTGGTCATGCCCAAAAACTATTCCAGCTAAATTTGAGCTCCAAAAGCCAAATAGCGCTCCTTCCCTTCTAAGCCCCGGTGTGGGTCCAAACAGCAGTTTATTACCACATATGGGGTATTTACGTAATCAGGAGAAATTGTTTTACAAATGTTGGGGTGCTTTTTCTCCTTTATTCCTTGTAAAAATTAAAAATGTCTAAGTTCTTACAGAAAAAAAGTAGATTTTTACCTTTACAGACGAATTCCAATGAATTCAGCAAAACAACTGTGGGGTCAAAATGCTAACTTTACCCCTAGAAAAATTCCTTGAGGGGTGTAGCTTCCAAAATGGGGTCACTATTGGGGGGTTTCCACTGTTTTCATCCCTCCAGTACATTGCAAACGTGACACGGCACTGAAAACGATTCCAGCAAAATCAGAAATCCAAATGGTGCTCCTTCTCTTCTGAGGCCTGCTGTGGGTCCAAACAGCAGTTTATTACCACATATGGGGTATTGCTATAATCGGAAAAAGTTTTTTCACAAAAAAAGTAGATTTTCATCTTCACATACTAATTCAAATAAATTTAGCAAAAAAACTGTGGGTTCAAAATGCTAACTATACCCATAGATAAATTCCTTGAGGGGTATATTTTCCAAAATGGGGTCACTTTTGGGGGTCTTCACTGTTTTGGTACCACAAGACCTATTCAAACCTGACATGGTGCCTAAAATATATTCTTAAAAAAAGGAGGCCCCAAAATCCACTAGGTGCTTCTTTGCTTCTGAGGCCGGTGTTTCAGTCCATTACCGCACTAGGACCACATGTGGGATATTTCTAAAAACTGCAGAATCTGGGCAATAAATATTGAGTTGCATTTGTTGGGTAAAACCTTCTGTGGTACAGAAAAAATGTATTACAAATTAATTTTCGAAGAAAAAAAATGAAATTTGTAAATTTCACCTCTACTTTGCTTTAATTCCTGTGAAAAGCCTAAAGGGTTAAAACACTTTCTGAATGCTGTTTTGAATACTTTGATGGGTGCAGTTTTCAAAATGGGGTGACTTCTGGGGACTTTCTAATATATAGGGCCCTCAAAGCCACTTCAGAACTGAACTGGTCCCTGAAAAAATAGGCTTTTGACATTTTCTTGAAAATATGAGAAATTGCTGCTAAAGTTCTAAGCCTTGTAACGTCCTAGAAAAATAAAAGAATGTTCAAAAAACGACGCAAACATAAAGTAGACATATGGGAAATATAAACTAGTACGTATTTTGTGTGGTATTACTATCTGTTTTGTGTGGTATTAATATTTGTTTTACAAGTAAATACATTTAAATTTAGAAAAATGCAAATTTTTGCAAATTTTCTCTAAATATTGGCGTTTCTTACAAATAAATATTGAATTTAACGACAACATTTTTTCAGTATCATAAAGTACAACATGTCACGAGAAAACAATCTCAGAATCGCTTGGATAGGCAAAAGCATTCTGGAGTTATTACCACATAAAGTGACACATGTCAGATTTGCAAAAATCGGCTTTGTCCACAAGGCCAAAACAGGCTTAGACACTATGGGGTTAAGAGACTTTCTGATATGTACATTTTATTATGCTCTATTGTTTATATACAATAAATTTGCTTTTGCCAAAAACTTGAGTGACTCGTGGAAGTCTTGCGCCTGGATGGCGTTGCTTTTTTACAGTGGATCTTACCTGGTTTCCATTGTTTTTATCTACCTGCATCTGGCACCTGACGCTCTAGGGATTACAACTGTGGCAGCATCCTTCCTAACCAACTGGCTCCGCAATAGTGTTGTGCCTATTTAGGCACAACAATTAAAGGTGAGCCTCCATTTACTACGCTCAACAGAGAAAGCAATTCTTAACCTGACGTACTCACCCTATGTAGAGCATATTTGTTCTCTTTTTTTTCTCAACTAGCCTTTGTATACTGCATAGTTATATGCAGACAAAACCAAATATGTTGGTCAGTCCACGGGCGTATGAAAATTACATTGTATTAGGTTTGCTTACACAGACAGAAATGTCAGTATTTAATACTTAGATGTTTGGCCCTTTTTACTTTATGAGACGATATATTCCTAAAATAATCACACATCTCTGAAACATGATCTACTGTCCTACTACAGCTTCACTGGCCTGAGCCAGACTGGAGAAGCAGGTTAATTTGTTCCTCTGAAAGAAGAGCATTGCTGAGTAGATGTGAAAACCCCTGGTTTTCAGTACCATATGTATTTACTATATTTTAATGTCATGACTCTTTCCAGCTTTTCCCAGGAAAATGGCTCACAGAACTTCAGCGACTCCTGTCTAGTTCATGAGTCTCTTTAAAGCATACCCAAACATTAAATCACTTGATTTTACGGTTTCCTAGTCCTTTAGCCAGTAGGAGCTTGATTGTAGGAGGAATACATTGGCTATTATTTTTATATATTGTGAAATGTACAACCACATGGTATTACTGAATTGGAAGTGCACTAACATTTCTACCCAATATGGAACGGATATTCTTAAAGCGTACCTAAATTTTCAGGTGACTTTTCAGAATAAGCTTTCATATGTGTGTACATTAGTAATAACACTATTTCTGGTAATTATATGACTTGTATATGACATTCTTTAGCAGTTCTTTCCTCTACAGTCTCTCTCTCTAATTCTCAGTTGCACTGGGGTGAGAAAGAAATCTTATCAGCAGCTCCAACTCTGCTTCTGCTACCTTCTCCATAGACTTCTATGCAGGGCCGGCCTTAGGGGTGTGCGACCTGTGCGAGTGCACAGGGCGCTGCACCCTCGCAGCATGTAGGGGGCACCACTGGGCTCTGCCTCTGCTCTTGGTTACACACACGGAGGAAACAAGAGCAGAGGAATGACGAGAAGGAAGCTGCACCCACAGTCCGCCCCTGCAAGAAAACTTTGAGCCTGTTAGCAAGGAGAGATGGTAAGTGCCTATGTGTGTATATGTTTGTATGTGTATCTGTGTGTCTGCATGTGTATATATGCCTCTGTGTTGGTGTGTGTATATGTTTCTGTGTGTGTATATGTGTGTATATATATATATATATATATATATATATATATATATATACACACACAGTGAAGGAAATAAGTATTTGATCCCTTGCTGATTTTGTAAGTTTGCCCACTGTCAGAGACATGAACAGTCTAGAATTTTTAGGCTAGGTTAATTTTACCAGTGAGAGATAGATTATATTTTAAAAAAAAACAGAAAATCACAAAATCAAAATTATATAGATTTATTTGCATTGTGCACAGAGGAAAAAGTATTTGATCCCCTACCAACCATTAAGAGTTCAGCCTCCTCCAGACCAGTTACACGCTCCAAATCAACTTGGTGTCTGCATTAAAGACAGCTGTCTTACATGGTCACCTGTATAAAAGACTCCTGTCCACAGACTCAATTAATCAGTCTGACTCTAACCTCTACAACATGGGCAAGACCAAAGAGCTTTCTAAGGATGTCAGGGACAAGATCATAGACCTGCACAAGGCTGGAATGGGCTACAAAACCATAAGTAAGACGCTGGGTGAGAAGGAGACAACTGTTGGTGCAATAGTAAGAAAATGAAAGACATACAAAATGACTGTCAATCAACATCGATCTGGGGCTCCATGCAAAATCTCACCTCGTGATGTATCCTTGATCCTGAGGAAGGTAAGATCTCAGCCGAAAACTACACGGGGGGAACTTGTTAATGATCTCAAGGCAGCTGGGACCACAGTCACCAAGAAAACCATTTGTAACACATTACGCCGTAATGCATTAAAATCCTGCAGTGCCCGCAAGGTCCCCCTGCTCAAGAAGGCACATGTACAGGCCCGTCTGAAGTTTGTAAATGAACATCTGGATGATTCTGAGAGTGATTGGGAGAAGGTGCTGTGGTCAGATGAGACTAAAATTGAGCTCTTTGGCATTAACTCAACGTGTTTGGAGGAAGAGAAATGCTGCCTATGACCCAAAGAACACCGTCCCCACTGTCAAGCATGGAGGTGGAAACATTATGTTTTGGGGGTGTTTCTCTGCTAAGGGCACAGGACTACATCACCGCATCAATGGGAGAATGGATGGAGCCATGTACCGTCAAATCCTGAGTGACAACCGCCTTCCCTCCACCAGGACATTAAAAATGGCTCGTGGCTGGGTCTTCCAGCACGACAATGACCCGAAACATACAGCCAAGGCAACAAAGGAGTGGCTCAAAAAGAAGCACTTTAAGGTCATGTAGTGGCCTAGCCAGTCTCCAGACCTTAATGCCAACGAAAACTTATGGAGGGAGCTGAATATCAGAGTTGCCAAGCGACAGCCTCAAAATCTTAATGATTTACAGATAATCTGCAAAGAGGAGTGGGCCAAAATTCCATCTAACATGTGTGCAAACCTCATCATCAACTACAAAAAACGTCTGACTGCTGTGCTTGCCAACAAGGGTTTTGCCACCAAGTATTAAGTCTTGTTTGCCAAAGGGATCAAATACTTATTTCTCTGTGCACAATGCAAATAAATATATATAATTTTGACAATGTGATTTTCTGATTTTTTTTAAATATAATCTATCTCTCACTGGTAAAATTAACCTAGCTTAAAAATTCTAGACTGTTCATGTCTTTGACAGTGGGCAAACTTACAAAATCAGCAAGGGATCAAATACTTGTTTCCTTCACTGTATATACACTACCATTCAAAAGTTTAGGGTCACTTAGAAATGTCTTTATTTTTTAAAGAAAAGCACAGTTTTTTTCAATGAAGATAACATTAAATTAATCAGAAATACACTCTATACATTGTTAATGTGCTAAATGACTATTCTGGCTGCAAACGTCTGGTTTTTAATGCAATATCTACATAGGTGTATAGAGGCCCATTTCCAGCAACCATCACTCCGGTGTTCTAATGGTACATTGTGTTTGCTAACTGTGTTAGAAGGCTAATGGATGATTAGAAAACACTTGAAAACCCTTGTGCAGTTATGTTAGCACCGCTGTAAACAGTTTTGCTGTTTAGAGGAGCTATAAAACTGACCTTGCTTTGAGCTAGTTGAGAATCTGGAGCATTACATTTGTGGGTTTGATTAAACTCTCAAAATGGCTAGAAAAAGAGAGCATTCATGTGAAACTCGACAGTCTATTCTTGTTCTTAGAAATGAAGGCTATTCCATGCGAGGAATTGCCAAGAAACTGAAGATTTCCTACAACGGTGTGTACTACTCCCTTCAGAGGACAGCACAAACAAGCTCTAACCAGAGTAGAAAGAGAAGTGGGAGGCCCCGCTGCACAACTGAGCAACAAGACAAGTACATTAGAGTCTCTAGTTTGAGAAATAGACGCCTCACAGGTCCTCACTGGCAGCTTCATTAAATAGTACCCTCAAAACGCCAGTGTCAACGTCTACAGTGAAGAGGCGACTCCGGGATGCTGGCCTTCAGGACAGAGTGGCAAAGAAAAAGCCATATCTGATACTGGCTAATAAAAGGAAAAGATTAATATGGGCAAAAGCACACAGACATTGGAAAGAGGAAGATTGGAAAAAAGTGTTATGGACAGACGAATCGAAGTTTGAGGTGTTTGGATCACACAGAAGAACATTTGTGAGACGCAGAACAACTGAAAAGATGCTGGAAGAGTGCCTGACGCCATCTGTCAAGCATGGTGGAGGTAATGTGATGGTCTGGGGTTGCTTTGGTGCTGGTAAAGTGGGAGATTTTTTACAAGGTAAAAGGGATTTTGAATAAGGAAGGCTATCACTCCATTTTGCAACGCCATGCCATACCCTGTGGGCAGCGCTTGATTGGAGCCAATTTCATCCTACAACAGGACAATGACCCAAAGCACACCTCCAAATTATGCAAGAACTATTTAGGGAAGAAGCAGGCAGCTGGTATTCTATCTGTAATGGAGTGGCCAGCGCAGTCACCAGATCTCAACCCCATAGAGCTGTTGTGTGGGCAGCTTGACCGTATGGTACGCAAGAAGTGCCCATCAAGCCAATTCAACTTGTGGGAGGGGCTTCTGGAAGCATGGGGTGAAATTTCTCCCGATTACCTCAGCAAATTAACAGCTAGAATGCCAAAGGTCTGCAATGCTGTAATTTCTGCAAATGGAGCATTCTTTGACGAAAGCAAAGTTTGAAGGAGAAAATTATTATTTCAAATAAAAATCATTATTTCTAACCTTGTCAATGTCTTGACTATATTTTCTAGTCATTTTGCAACTCATTTGATAAATATAAGTGTGAGTTTTCATGGAAAACACAAAATTGTCTGGGTGACTCCAAACTTTTGAACAGTAGTGTGTATATATATATATATATCCCCTTAATGACCGCCGATATGCCTTTTCACGGCGGTCATTAATGGGCTTTATTCTAGGACTTTACCTATTCACGGCGGCCTAGGCAACGTCCTGCGCGGATGTCCAGGGCGTCTCGTGCAGGCTGGAGCGAGGTTATGAGTTGTCGGATGACAGCCGGGCTCCTGCTCCAACTGTAGCGATCGAAATTTACTTTGATCACGACCATTTAACCCCTCATATGCCGTGGTCATTAGCGTCCACTGCATTTCAGTTGTTTAGGGAGGAAGGGGGCTCTCTCTGTCACCTATCGGCGGCCCGCAAATGCAATTGCGGGCATCCGATGGGGTGCCATGGCAGCCGGGGGCCTAATAAAGGCCTCCAGGTCTGCCCTGGCTATATACCCATTAGGCCGCACCAGAGGCATGTCCTAATAAATAGTTTTATACTGACAGGCAGTAATGCTCTAGTATATGAAGTATACCAAAGCATTATATCTGCAATCTAAATATCGCATAGTGAAGTCCCCTAGTGGGACTGAAAAAAATCATGTGAAATAAAAATGAATAACAAGGTACACATAAAAAAAATATAACAAAATTATTTTATTTAGTAAAAGTTTAAAAATAAAATAAAAACTACACATATATGGTATCCCATATTGACCCAAAAAATAAAGTTAGCATATTATTTAAACCGCAAGGTGAACGCCGTAGAAAAAAAACGGCAAACGGAAAAATTGCAAATTTTTTTCCATTCGCCACCCAAAAAAATAATAAAAGGTTAATCAATCAGTCCCATGTATCCCAAAATGGTAGCAATGAAATCCTGCAAAAAAACAAGCCCTCCTATGGCAAAATTAAAAAGTTATGGCTCTTGGAATGCAGCGATGCAAAATAAAATAATTTTAGTTCAAAATTGTTTTTATTCTGTAACAGTAGTAAAACATCAAAAAACAATACATATTTGGTATTGCCATAATCGTACCGACCCATAGAATAAAGGTAGCATGTTATTTACACTGCACAGTAAACGGCGTTAATGTGAAATGCATAGAATGATGGCTAAATTGCTGGGTTTTTTATATCCCCCCAAATTTTTTTAAAGACATCGTTGATCGGCGCTCGTTTGCTCCTGTCACACGGAGCTTTGAATTTGGACGAGCGGTCGGTACTACGATTGTTTGTCCCTATACGTTATTATCATGTTGGCAGCGCGTCTCCCTGTTTACAGGGAGATGTGCTGCCGACAACGATAATATTTAACTTTTTAAAAACGATACGATGAGCAAATGCTCGTTCATCTGCTGATCGTATCGTTTTAAAAAACGGAACTATTATCGTTGTCGGCAGCACGTCTGACATGATGATAATGTATGTGGACGCGCGATCAGAGTAACGACCGCTCGTCCCCATGCATAGCTCCTTGTGAGAGGCACAAACGAGTGCCGATCAACGAGCTGTCTCGTTGATCGGCGCTCGCTGCACCGGCCGGTGTAATAGGGGCTTTAGGCTGAATGCACACAATGTCTATTAACGTCGGGCAAATCCGCAGTGCAATACAGTACCAGCAAAGTAAATTAGATTTCAAGAAATCTCATGTACACGTTGCAGATTTTTTCTACACGGAAATTGACCTGCGGTGCATATTTTAAAATGTGCAGCATGTCAATTTATCTTGCGTTTCCGCTTGCGAATTGTATGTCTAGTTCTAAAGAAATATGCACCGATTTACGCATCAAAATGTAAAAACCGCACCGAAAAACGCATTGAAAAATGCACTTTTAGGTGTGGTTTTTAGCTGTGAATTTCCTGCGGTTTTGATGCGTATTTTCCATTGCAAAATACGCAACGTGTGCATGTAGCTACGTTCTCATAATGCGGGTAAATCACGGTCCAAGACCACAGTTTTCTCAAAGTCTACTAACTACAGCGGTTTTGCAAAAACTGCAACTTTTGGCACGATTTTGCAGGGATTGGCCATGATTTGACCACATCGTGAATATACACTTAGGATGAATTTACAATCTGCAGAATTGCTGCGGATCTTCAGTGCTGATTCCGCACTGAAAAGTTGCAGCAATTTATAGTACAATACATGTACTTAGAAAAAAAATCCAATGCATTTTAAAAACCCTATCCATATATAGAGGAAATAATTTGTGCAGGAATGAAGGCATGCTGCAGATTTTCTAATACGCAGAATGTGACTTCTGTCGCATATTTTTTACTGAGGATTTTACCATTTGCAATGCATTGGGTGAAATCCGGACCAAAATCAGTAAATTCCAAGAGGGAAAAAGTATGCAGCCTTAGGCCGGATTCCCACGTATCGTAAATGCTGCAAAATTTACGCAACGGAATTCTGTGCGGAAATATTGCAGCATTTACAGTAGCACCAAAGTGGATGAGATTTAAAAAATCTCATGCCCATGCTGCGGAAAAAAAACACAGCATAAACGTTAATAAATTGACCTGCGGTGCGGAACTTAATTCTGCATGTCAATTTATGCTGCGTTTTTGTTGGTTTTTCTGTTGCGAGTTTTCTCCATTGAGTTCAATGCGGATGCATAACCTGCAACAGAAAGCAGTGATTCGCAGTGATTAAACTACAAGAATCGAAATTACGGGGAAAAAAAATCATATTTATCCAGAACGCCCTCAGTCTTCCTGCAGTCCGCCCTCCTGGGATGACGTCTGAAGAGGGATGGGGTAAGTATGAACAGCTTTCTTCCGCAGTGGATAATCGAAAAACCGCAATACAACACTTTTCGAACGGAATGTATTGCGGGGTACTCGTCGGACACTGCATTATTTTTATGTAGCGTATCCGCCCCGTAGGAACCCGGCCTTATAGTAAATGCACACAGGGCGGATACACTGCGTAAAAGTACACAGCGGATCTGTCCTAGAAACTGCAGGGAATTTCACCCGAAAAACCGCACCAAATTGTGGTGCAGTTTTTCGGGCAGAATCTCCGCTGCGGGAATACTGCTAGAAAAAAAAAAAGTTCATACTTATCCTGTTCTCCATTGTCAAAGTGACGTGTCCCTCTGCTCTGAGTACAGGCTGGCCTCCTGGGATGACACTGCAGTCCGTGATTGGCTGCAGCAGTCACATGGGATGAAACTACTGCCAGGGGTAAGTATGAAACTTTTTATTATTTTTAAACCAAAAACAGCTTTTTTTCTGATGAGCGAATTTTGCGGGGAAAACGCAGCTTTTCTGCTGCAAAAATCACAACATTTGCCTATTTGTTGCAGACTAAAAAAAGGAACCGCAGGTCAATTTATGAACGATTTCTCAGCTGATTTTTTCTGCTGTGTGTGGATGAGTTTGTTCATATCTCATTCAAACTGCTGCTACTGTAATACACTTCAGATTTTCTGCAATAAAGTCCATTGCACAAAATCCGCAGTGTTTACGGCTGGTGTGTGCCCATTCTTAACCCCTTCCCGCACCATGATGTAACTGCACGTCAAGGTGAGCAGTAACTTCGCACACCTTGACGTGCAGTTACATCTGGACTTTAATAGTTAACCGCCACGCGTCGCTACACCGTAGCGGCAGTTAACTGTGCAGGGTGTCTGCCCAGCATTCCCTGTTGCCGATCAGCGGCCCATCGCCGCTGATTTCGGCAGTTAACCCCTTAGACGCAGCGGTCAATTGCGATTGCAGCATTTAAGGAGTTTAGAGCAGGTCGGCAGCCCCCACATGAAATCTGCCGATGGTTGCCCTGGCAACCGGAGCCCAGACAATGGCCTCCGGGCTGCCATGTACAGAAACCTATGAGGACCGCCCGGAGGCTGGTCCTCATAGGCTTCCTGTCAGAGGGAATGTCACGTCACAATGAGAGGTAGAATACATTACACTACGTAGGTAGTGTAATGTATTCTAGCAGCAATAAAAGCTGCAAGTCTTCAAGTCCCCTAGTGGGACACCATCACCGTGGGGTGCTAGCTGACACCCTGATGTAACGGACAGGACCGGTGCTAGCTTCCGATACAGCCGATTAACCACTCTGATACTGCCTTCAGTAGAGATTGCAGCATCTGAGGGGTTTTTAGCCCCCGGCACCCCAGCAACGTGATCGCTGAGTTGCCGGTGGCTGCAATGGCAACCAGAGGCCTAATACTGGCTTCCTGGTCTGCCAGCAATGGAAACCTCCTATGCACCGCTTGGAGCTGGAGCCTAAAAGGCTTCCGGTACCAAAGGCAAGATTGCGCCGACTCAGCTTCTAGCTCAGAAGCTAAGCTGGCATCATCAGCAGTGCGTGTCCGCTGTATGTTACAGCGGACACCCTGCTGTAACGGCAGGAACCGGAGCTAGCTCCAATCCCTGCCATTAACTACTTAGATGCAGTGATCTAAGGCGATCCCTGCATCTTAGTGGTTTGTAGCAAATTGGCAGCCATGCCATGCGATGGCAGGGCTGCCGACTGCTACTATGGCAACAGGAGGCCTAACAATGGCCTCCTAGTCTGCCATTACGGAAACCGATTATGCCCCCACCTGGAGGCGGAGCCTGATCGGCTTGCTGTCAGTGAACAACAGACAGTTCTAATACATTGCACTTCATAGGTAGTGTAATGTATTAGAACAGCAATCAAAGAGTTGGACCTTCACGTCCCCTAGTGGGACTAAAAAAAAGCGTAAAAAAAGGAAAAATAAAAGATGTAAAAAATAAAAGTTTCAAATAATAAAATAAAACACAATCGCCCTTTTTCCCTTATCAAGTAATTTATTATTGAAAAAAATAATAAATCATACATATTTGGTATCGCCGCGTTCATAACAGCTTGAGCTATAATATATTATGTTATTTATTCCATGCATAAATGCCTTGAGGGATGTCGTTTCCAAAATGGGGTCACTTCCCAGGCGTTTCTTTAATTATTTCACATCAGAGCACTGCAATTGTGAATTGATACTTCGTAAGTCGCCAAATTAGGCCTCAACTTCGCATGGTACTCTTTCACTCCTGAGCCCGGTCTAATGTCCATGCAAAAGATTAGGGCCTCATGTAGGGTGTTTCTAAAACCGGGAAACACATTATAAGGGTATGTTCACACGGAGTGTTTTCAGCCGTTTTTCGGGCCGTAAATTTCCCGAAAAACAGCCGAAAAATCGGAAGCAGAACGCCTCCAAGCATCTGCCCATTGATTTCAATGGGAAATATGGCGTTCTGTTCCGACTGGGTGTTATTTTTACACCTCGTTTTCCAAAAACGTCACGTAAAAAGAAGCCCATGAAAAAGAAGTGCATGTAACTTATTAGGACTTTTTGGAGCCGTTTTTTATTGACGCTATAGAAAAACAGCTCCAAAAACGCAGCGAAAAACGCAACTTTGATTAAAAAACATCTGAAAATCAGGAGCTGTTTTCCCTTGAAAAGTTTTTTATTTTGTGTGTGCACATACCCTAATAGTTACAGAGTTGTTATGGTGGCACAAGCTGGGCACCACATATTGGCATATCTATGGAAAAAATCCCATTTTCACTCTGCAACATCGAGTGCACACTAATTTCTGCAAAACATGCTCACTACACTGCTAGGGGAGTCGTTTTCAAAATGGGGGAGTCGTTTTCAAAATGGGGTCACTTCTGGGGTGTTTCCACTATTTTGGTCCCATGGGGGCTTTGCAAATGCGACATAGCGACCAGAAACCAATCCAGCAAAATCTGCACTCCAGAAGCCAAATGGCGCTCCTTGACTACAGAGCCCTACTGTGTGCCCAAACAGTTTATGACCATATATGGGGTATTGTCATACTCGGGATAAATTGCTTTACATATGTGGGGGCTCTTTTTCTCCTTTATTTGTGTAGAAATTTTACAATTTTGAGCTAAAATGACGTGTTATTGAGGAAAAAGTATTTTTTTTTATTTTCACTGCTCAATTCTAATAAAATCTATGAAACACCTGTGGGATCAAAATGTTCACTACACCCCTAGATTAATTCTTCAAGGGGTGTAGTTTCGTGAATGGAGTTACTTTTGGGGCGTTTCCACTGTTTTGCTCCCACAGGGGTCAGTAACCCCTTTCATTATCCTCCCCTTCCTCTCTCTGAGACAAACTTGTCTCATAAGGAAGCAAACTAGCGGGGTTCAAATGTGAACACCAATGTAGGACGATCTGACTGGGCTGTAACAGTGTTAACTGTAACCAGTGTCTACAGTATCCCATCATTCCCAGAATTAGAGTTCCATAAATGGGTCGGTATATTTTGTATCATGGGCTCTACTGCAGGATCTGTAATGAGTCAACTGCTTGTTATCTAATGGTACCTGGAGATGTTCGCCGTCTGGTGTACAATAAATGGCACATCCCAAATTACACAGCGAGTCCCGTTCCAGTAGGCTTATCGGGGCCTCTGCTGATAACAAAAAAGAATCTTCAGTAGTTATGGGACCTACAGAAACAGTGGTGGGTTAGAAATAAGAAGATATTTTGGATCTCCTGTAACTCCCACTGTTTTCACTTTTTGATCAGATAAGGAAAGAATTTCATTATTGATTAGAGATACAAAGGCTCCTGTATCAACAAGGAAAGGTTCATTATATCCTGCAATATTACAATTCAGGCTCCTGCGGATGAGAAAGAGATTGTGACAACATAAAACCCTCTTCCGGTATTTCATTAAGTCACTTATCAAATACGAAGTCATCAGACATAATTTCTTTATTTCTTGTACTTTCTACAGTATCTAGCTATGTCACCTTGCCCATTGCAATTGTAACACTTGATGTCTTTCCTTCTCTGAACCTGGTCACTACTGTTTCCTTCAATACCATTCTGTAAGATTTGTCTCTTGCTTCAATTTTTAATTGCATCAGCTTTTCTGTCCGTTTCTGTTTTTTTTTTTTTTATTTCTTTTTCCAAGATTTTCCTCATGTTCATACAACAATACAACAATATGTCTGGCATATGTCTAGCTTTCCTATCAGGCATACCAGTAACAAATGTAGTTCTAAGAGCGGAGCTTAAAGGGAATTGGTCGTTAGAATTTATTTTTTTTAGTTCAACTATTATTATTTAAGTGATTACACATTGTTTTAATTTTTTCACAAGTCAGGAAATACATAAATTAGATTCTAATTTATAACATTTCCATGTGCTGGCCACTAGAGGGAGCAGTTCCAAAAATTGCAGCATGGTCAATGTGGTAAAGCAAACTCATTGCTTTATGCTGCAAATTTGGGTAGACACACTCTCTCTAGTGTCCTCACACAATCCCCCCTCCCTTCTTCTGGCTAGTGCCAGGAGAAGGAGGGGTTTGAATCTTCAAACCTCCTACACTGTGTGCCGCCATTTTCTGAGCGACTGCACAGTATAGGATTAGATACAGTGCTCAGCAGACAGTATAACACGAACATAATACACACATCATATACACGAACATAAATGACCTTCTGCCACCTCTGCTCCTATTCCTTGCGCCTTAGCTTCCTTGAACATATGGCCGGAAGCCGCGGCCGGAAGTCGTCATCTTACTGTCCGGCAGCGGCTTCCGTTCCACATGAAAATGCCGCTGGATTTCGCTCTGCGAACGAGCTTCGTTTTGGTCTGTGTGGGAACGGCGCATGCACAATCCAAGCACCGTCTTTGGCATACCTGAATTTTAAACACTCGTTGTACGTCTTTCATCTAATCCTTTCCCGCATAGTTCTGTACTATTTCTACAGCAGTCCTCTAAGGATCATCAGACCCATGACTCTGTTTACTCCCCATTATGGCCAATAATGAGAGCATTCGTATATTTCCACAAACCTGCGGATTCCACTTATATTCTGATCCCGAATACTAGAAAGTCACTCACAGTTGACAAACCTGCGGACTCCACTCATACTCTAATCCTTAATACAAGAACATCACTCACAGTTAGTTAGCTATACTAATTCCTAGTCCCAGAACAAGCCTTTCTTCGGTCTTCTTCCTTTTTCAATCCACCAACAAGCAACAATGCCAAACAGACACAGAGTGATTATACTCAAACCGACTGTCACGAAGGGTCTGTACCGCCTTGGTGGTAAGGCAGCTGGCCAACAGGGCGCAGGTGAAAGTCTATAGTTCGTATAGGTACCTGTGGCAGCTCGGACAGCGGCAGGGCAGGCTCGGCTTGGACTAGGCAGCAGGTAGATGTCAGGCGACGTGAAGCAGGTCAGACGTCGATACAGCACGACACGACTTTGGCACAGCACAGTGCTCGACCAGGATGGTATGGAAATGCAAGGAACAGGAACTGGGACAGGTACAGGAACAGATAACACACTAGGAGGCCATCACATAGACAAACTAGGGAACACAACGCTCAGGCATAGAACTAGGGGGCTGGACCCCTCTTATTGTCCAGGGTACTCACGGGTCAAAGTTCATCAACAAGGTCCGGTGCACGCGCTGCCCCTTTAAGAGCGGGCACGAGCGTGCGCGCGCACCCCACGGGATCCAGCTGAGGTGAGTGGACGCGAGCGCTAGCGTCTCCTGAGGAGGAGGCTCGGGCCAGCGCTTGCTGACTCGTGGCTGCGGCTGTCAGGGGGGGAACGGAGCTGACAGCCTGCAGCCAAGGACATTACAGTATCCCCCCTCTTACGCCCCCTCTTCTTGGGACCAGAGCGAGAGAGAAACTTCTTCAGAAGTACAGAAGCATTGAGGTTCTCCTCTGGCTCCCAAGACCTTTCTTAAGGACCAAACCCCCTCCAATCCACCAAATAAAAGGTCTTTCCTCTCACTCTCTTGGTGTCCTGGATCTCTTGAACATCAAAGGTGTCTGAAGGGCCGCTGGAGGCAACCAAAGGGCTAGGAGTTTTGTTGTAGCGGTTCAGGACCACCGGCTTCAGGAGGGATACATGGAAGGAGTTAGGGATCTTGAGGGTACGAGGCAGCCGAAGCATATAGGCGACAGGGTTGATCTGTTGTAGGATCTCAAAGGGTCCGAGGAACCAGGGAGCAAATTTGCATGATGCACCCTTAGTCGTATATTCCTGGAAGTCAGCCAGACCCTTGTGCCAGGAAGAAACTGAGGAGGTTCTCTTCTCCTTGTGTCAGCCTTTTGTTTCATGCGACGACTGCCATTAGGATGGAGGATCGAGTCTGCTGCCAGATATCCAGAAAGTCTCTAAACGTGGAGTCAGCCGCTGGTACCTCGGAAGTATCGGGCACCGGGAGAGGAATTTGTGGGTGCTGGTCATAAACAATGAAGAACGGTGTATTCCTTGTAGACTCGCTGGTGTGATTATTGTAAAAGAATTCTGCCCATGGGAGCAACTGTACCCAGTCATCATGTTGCTTGGAAATGAAGTGGCGAAGGTAGTTCTCCAAGATCTGATTAATCCTCCCGACCTGACCATTGGACTGAGGATGGTAGACTGATGAAAAGTCCAACTTCACAACGAGGAGTCCGCAGAGGGTTCTCCAGAACTTCGAGGTAAACTGAACCCCCCGATCAGACACAATATGCTGCGGCAAGCCGTGCAGCCTAAAGATGTGTTGGATGAACAGCTTGGCTAACTGAGGAGCAGAAGGAAGACCGGTCAGAGGAACGAAGTGGCCCATCTTCAAAAATCGATCCACCACCACCCAGACAGCACTGCATCCAGCAGAGAGGCAGGTCCGTAATAAAGTCCATAGCTATATGCTGCCAGGGAGCATTGGGCACAGGCAGTGGCTGGAGCAAACCAGCAGGTCTGGAGTGAGCGGCCTTGTTGGCTGCACATACAGAACAGGAAGAAACGAAGTCCATAATATCCTTGGGCAGTGTGGGCCACCAGAAATGATGAGCAATCAGATCCCCGGTCTTACGGACCCCCGCGTGACCTGCCAGTCTAGAAGAATGTCCCCAGCGGAGAATTCTTCCATGATCAGCCAGGTGCACAAAAGTCCTCCCTGGAGGAATGTCCCCAACTTGCAGGGGATTGACAGAGATAATGCAAGACGGATCAATAATATTCTGTGGAGTCTCCAAGGTGTCTTCCGTCTCGAAAGACCTGGACAAGGCATCGGCCCTCACATTCTTGTCAGCTGGGTGATAATTAAGCTCAAACTGGAACCTTGTAAAGAACAGTGACCACCTGGCCTGATGAGGGTTCAGCCGTTGGGCCGTCTGGAGGTAGGTCAGATTCTTGTGGTCTGTAAAAATCAGGATCTGATGAGCCACACCCCCTAATAGATGTCTCCATTCTTCCAGGGCCAATTTGATGGCCAGTAACTCCCGATCCCCAATCGAGTAGTTGAGTTCTGCGTAAGAGAAAATCTTAGAGAAATATCCCCATACCCTTGACTTGCACTTGGGACCTCTCTGGAACAAGAGTGCACCAGCACCGACAGAGGATGCGTCCACCTCCAACGAGAACTGCCGAGAGACATCCGGATGATGGAGGATAGAGGCTGACGTGAAGGTACTCTTCAGGCTATTGAATGCGGACTCTGCCTCAGGAGTCCACACCTTGGCGTTCATACACTTCTTAGTAAGGGTAGAGATGGGAGAAGTCAGTGAGGAGAAGTTTGGAATAAACTGCCTGTAAAAATTAGTGAATCCCAGAAAGCGCTGTATGGCCCTCAAGCCCTGAGGACGTGGCCATTCCAGAACAGACTTTACCTTCTCAGGATCCATCTCGAGACCTCGATTCGAGACGATGTAGCCCAGGAAGGGTAAAGCATCTCTGTCAAACACGCACTTCTCCAGCTTGGCGTACAGACGATTCTCCCTTAATCGTAGCAGAACTTGACTGACATGTCTCTGGTGTGTTATAGGATCTGGAGAAAAAATCAAGATGTCATCAAGGTAGACTACTACACAAACATAGAGGAGGTCACGGAAAATGTAATTCACAAACTCCTGGAAGACCGTGGGAGAATTACACAGGCCGAAGGGCATTTGTAAAGGATCTGCCAGGCACAGCTTCGGGGTTAACTCCCAGAACTAATCAGTCAGCACCTGAGAATACATCCCTGAGACTGACTCCTGCTTCCACCATTCAGGCTGGCAGGCTTAGGAGTGGGAGAACCTATCGTAACCTGGCCAGACTCAGCTAGCTCCCGCCCTCGGTCTATTTAAGCCTGCACTTCCTGTCCCTCGGTGCTTGTGATTCTTTCCTTGTGGTTTCCTGGCCCAGCTACAGCTCCTGCTATTTTTGATCCTGCTCCATACAGACCCTGGCTTACCGACTACTCTTCTGCTTTTCGTTTTGTACCTCGCACACTCCTGGCTTGACTCGGCTCGTTCACCACTCTGGTTGCTCACGGTGTTGCCGTGGGCAACGGCCCCTTTTTCTTGCTTGTGTTCCTTTGTATGGTTTGTCGTGCACTTACTGAGCGCAGGGACCGCCGCCCAGTTGTACCCCGTCGCCTAGGGGAGGGTCGTTGCAAGTAGGCAGGGACAGAGTGGCGGGTAGATTAGGGCTCACTTGTCCGTGTCCCTACCCCCTGCCATTACTTAATCACAAGCCCATACCTAGTCTACCCCTGGTCCCTGACACCACTATGGATCCCCGTGAGACCCTGGCTCAGCAAATGCAGGGTCTCTCCCTACAGGTCCAGGCCCTGGCTCAGAGGGTCAACCAGCCTGATGCTACCCTGGTAGTTCCCCTCACCGCACCTCTTGAACCCCACCTCAAGTTGCCCAACCGGTTCTCAGGGGACCGGAGGGCTTTTCTCTCCTTTCGGGAGAGTTGTAGGCTTTACTTTCGTTTAAAGCCTCATTCCTCAGGTTCTGAGAGCCAGCGGGTGGGTATAATTATGTCCCGGCTCCAGGAAGGGCCCCAAGAGTGGGCCTTCTCCTTGGCTCCTGACGCCCCTGAACTTTCCTCCGTTGATTGTTTCTTTTCTGCTCTCGGACTTATTTATGACGAGACTGACAGGACTGCCTTTGCCGAGAGTCAGCTGGTGACCTTACGTCAGGGTAAGAGACCTGTTGAGGAGTATTGCTCTGACTTTCGGAAGTGGTGCGTAGCTTCTCGGTGGAATGACCCTGCCTTAAGGTGCCAGTTTAGGTTGGGTCTGTCGAATGCCCTGAAAGACCTGCTAGTTAGCTATCCCTCTTCTGACTCCCTAGACCAGGTTATGGCTTTAGCGGTACGACTTGACCGACGTCTCAGGGAACGACAACGTGAACGTTTATGTGTTTTCTCCTCCGACTCCCCCATGATGCCTCCCGAAGCTCCGTTGCTTCGTTCCTCCCCGAAAGATTCAGAGATACCTATGCAACTCGGGGCCTCCGTGTCCCCCCAACAACGTAGAGAATTCCGCAGGAAGAATGGTCTCTGCTTCTACTGTGGGGACGACAAGCATCAAGTGAACAACTGTCCTAAGCGTAAGATTGCAGCCAGAGAACTTCCGCGTCTAAGTGATCATCGGGGAGGTCACTTGGGCGCACAGGTATTTCCCGTAAATATGAAACGTACTAAGATCTTGCTTCCCTTTCAGGTCTCTTTTGGTGGTAGGTCTGCTACCGGCAGTGCCTTCGTGGATTCAGGGTCCTCTACTAATATCATGTCTGTGGAATTTGCTATGTCCCTTGCTATGCCTCTGATTGATTTGCCTAAACCTGTCCCGGTAGTGGGTATCGACTCCACTCCTCTTGCTAATGGTTATTTTACACAGCATACCCCTGTTTTTGAACTCCTTGTTGGCTCCATGCATTTGGAGCAATGCTCTGTACTGTTGATGCAGGGATTATCGTACGATTTGGTTCTAGGTCTTCCCTGGTTGCAGTTGCATAATCCCACGTTTGACTGGAATACTGGGGAGCTAACCAAATGGGGTAATGAATGTTGTACGTCATGTTTTTCTGTTAATTCTATTTCTCCCCCTAAGGAGGCGAATACGCTACCCGAGTTTGTTCAGGACTTCGCTGATGTTTTCTCTAGGGAGGCCTCCGAAGTGTTACCTCCTCATAGAGAATACGATTGCGCTATCGAATTGGTACCAGGAGCTAAGCTTCCTAAGGGTAGGATATTTAATCTTTCTTGTCCCGAACGTGAAGCTATGAGAGTGTATATCCAGGAATCCCTGGCCAAGGGTTACATTCGTCCCTCTTCTTCTCCGGTAGGTGCTGGCTTCTTCTTCGTGGGGAAGAAGGATGGTGGTCTTAGGCCATGCATTGACTACCGTAGCCTGAATAAGGTCACGGTAAGGAACCAGTATCCCCTTCCTTTGATTCCTGATCTCTTTAATCAGGTTCAGGGGGCCCAATGGTTTTCTAAATTGGATCTACGGGGGGCGTATAACCTTATTCGCATCAAAGAGGGGGATGAGTGGAAGACTGCGTTTAACACGCCCGAAGGCCATTTCGAATACCTCGTCATGCCCTTTGGGTTGTGTAATGCCCCTGCGGTCTTCCAGAATTTCATAAATGAGATTTTGAGAAATTACCTGGGGGTTTTTCTGGTAGTGTACCTTGATGACATACTGGTGTTTTCCAAGGACTGGTCCTCCCACATTGAGCATGTCAGGAAGGTGCTCCAGGTCCTTCGGGAAAACAAACTGTTTGCCAAAACCGAAAAATGTGTGTTTGGGGTACAGGAGATTCCATTTTTGGGTCAAATCCTCACTCCTCATGAATTCCGCATGGACCCCGCCAAGGTTCAGGCTGTGGCGGAATGGGTCCAACCTGCCTCCCTGAAGGCGTTACAGTGTTTTTTGGGGTTCGCTAATTATTACAGGAGATTTATTGCTAACTTCTCGGTCATCGCTAAGCCCCTTACGGACCTCACTCGCAAAGGTGCTGATCTCCTCCACTGGCCTCCTGAGGCTGTCCAGGCTTTTGAGGTCCTTAAGAAGTGCTTTGTCTCGGCCCCGGTGCTGGTTCAGCCCAACCAAATGGAGCCATTTATCGTGGAAGTTGACGCATCTGAGGTGGGAGTGGGGGCTGTCTTGTCCCAGGGTACCAGGTCCCTCACCCATCTCCGCCCCTGTGCCTACTTCTCCAGGAAGTTTTCGCCAACTGAAAGTAACTATGATATTGGCAACCGCGAACTCTTAGCCATTAAATGGGCATTTGAAGAGTGGCGCCACTTCCTGGAGGGGGCTAGGCACCAGGTAACGGTCCTTACCGACCACAAGAATCTGGTTTTCCTAGAATCTGCCCGGAGACTAAACCCGAGACAAGCTCGATGGGCGTTATTTTTTACCAGATTCAATTTTTTGGTTACCTATAGGGCTGGGTCTAAAAATATTAAGGCTGATGCACTGTCGCGTAGCTTCATGGCCAGCCCTCCTTCGGAGGAAGATCCTGCTTGTATTTTGTCTCCAGGTATAATCATTTCCTCGATCGATTCTGATTTAGTCTCTGATATTGCTGCTGATCAAGGTGCAGCTCCCGGGAACCTTCCTGAGAACAAGCTGTTTGTTCCCCTGCAATTCCGGCTAAGGGTACTTAGGGAAAATCATGACTCTGCACTATCTGGTCATCCAGGCATCCTGGGTACCAAGCACCTCATTACCAGAAATTATTGGTGTCCTGGGTTGCCTAAAGACGTTAAGGCCTACGTCGCCGCTTGTGAGGTTTGTGCTAGGTCCAAGACTCCCAGGTCCCGACCAGCGGGCTTACTGCGTTCGTTGCCCATTCCCCAGAGACCTTGGACACATATCTCCATGGATTTTATCACCGATTTGCCTCCATCCCAAGGCAAGTCGGTGGTGTGGGTGGTGGTGGACCGCTTCAGTAAGATGTGCCACTTTGTGCCCCTCAAGAAACTACCCAACGCCAAAACGTTGGCTACCTTGTTTGTCAAACACATCCTGCGTCTCCATGGGGTCCCTTTCAATATTGTTTCGGACAGAGGGGTACAATTTGTTTCATTGTTTTGGAGAGCCTTCTGTATGAAGTTGGGGATTGATCTGTCCTTCTCCTCTGCCTTCCATCCTGAAACCAATGGCCAAACGGAGAGGACTAATCAATCTCTAGAACAATACTTAAGGTGTTTTGTCTCTGACTGTCAATTTGATTGGGTCTCTTTCATTCCCCTCGCCGAATTTTCCCTTAATAACCGGGTCAGTAACTCGTCAGGGGTCTCTCCTTTTTTTTGTAATTTTGGGTTTAATCCACGGTTCTCCTCCGTTTCACCTGGTAGTTCCAACAATCCCGAGGTAGAGGTCGTTCATCGGGAACTGTGCACAGTCTGGGCCCAGGTTCAGAAAAACCTAGAGGTGTCCCAGAGCGTACAAAAAACTCAGGCTGATAAAAAACGTTCTGCTAACCCCCTGTTTATGGTCGGGGATCTGGTGTGGTTGTCGTCTCGGAACTTGCGTCTCAAGGTTCCGTCCAAGAAGTTTGCTCCCCGGTTTATTGGGCCGTATAAGGTCATTGAGGTCCTCAATCCTGTCTCCTTCCGGCTGGAGTTACCCCCGTCTTTTCGGATACACGACGTGTTTCATGCCTCCCTCCTCAAACGCTGCTCCCCGTCCTTGGCTCCCTCGAGGAGACCTCCTGTTCCCATCCTCACCCCTGAGGGGGTGGAATTCGAGGTGGCCAGGATTGTGGACAGCAAGATGGTCCAAGGCTCCCTCCAGTACCTGGTCCATTGGAGAGGATACGGGCCCGAGGAGAGGACTTGGGTACCCGCCCGGGATGTTCACGCTGGGGTATTGGTCAGGAGGTTCCACCTGCGTTTCCCCAGTAAGCCAGGTCCACTTAGAAAGGGTCCGGTGGGCCCTCATAAAAGGGGGGGTACTGTAAAGGATCTGCCAGGCACAGCTTCGGGGTTAACTCCCAGAACTAATCAGTCAGCACCTGAGAATACATCCCTGAGACTGACTCCTGCTTCCACCATTCAGGCTGGCAGGCTTAGGAGTGGGAGAACCTATCGTAACCTGGCCAGACTCAGCTAGCTCCCGCCCTCGGTCTATTTAAGCCTGCACTTCCTGTCCCTCGGTGCTTGTGATTCTTTCCTTGTGGTTTCCTGGCCCAGCTACAGCTCCTGCTGTTTTTGATCCTGCTCCATACAGACCCTGGCTTACCGACTACTCTTCTGCTTTTCGTTTTGTACCTCGCACACTCCTGGCTTGACTCGGCTCGTTCACCACTCTGGTTGCTCACGGTGTTGCCGTGGGCAACGGCCCCTTTTTCTTGCTTGTGTTCCTTTGTATGTTTGTCGTGCACTTACTGAGCACAGAGACCGCCGCCCAGTTGTACCCCGTCGCCTAGGGGAGGGTCGTTGCAAGTAGGCAGGGACAGAGTGGCGGGTAGATTAGGGCTCACTTGTCCGTCTCCCTACCCCCTGCCATTACAGCATTACTAGATACTCATAGTGTCCATCACGGGTGTTAAATGCAGTCTTCCATTCGTCACCCTGGCGAATCCGGACTAGGTTGTAAGCCCCACGCAGGTCTAGTTTCGAAAAAATCCTGGCACCACGTATACGATCAAACAGTTCAGAGATCAGTGGCAACGGATATTTATTCCTCACCTTGATCTGGTTGAGACCTCTGTAGTCAATACAAGGATGAAGAGAGCCATCTTTCTTTTTGACAAATAAGAACCCGGCTCCTGCTGGGGAGGAAGACTTCCATATGAAGCCCCTTTCCAAGTTCTCCTTCACATAGGCGGACATGGACATAGTCTCTGGCAAGGAGAGAGGATATACCCTACCACGGGGAAGGGATGCACCAGGAATCAGTTCAATAGGGCAGTCATACACCCGATGTGGAGGCAATGTCTCCGCCTCCCTCTTGCTGAAGAAATCCAAAAATGCAGCATAATGACTCGGCAATCCTGCCAATGACCGAGGCAGCGAAGGCTGAGCCAAACGAGTCTGCACCAGGCAACGGCCTTTACACTCAGGGCCCCACTGGAGAACCTCTCCAAAATTCCAGTCCAGTACTGGGGCATGCAGTCGGAGCCAAGGCAGGCCCAGGAAACACAGGGTTAACTGCTTTGGACAGGACATAGAAAAACAGAAGTTCGGAGTGAAGGGATCCCACTGGGAGCCTCAGTGGCTTGGTCACAGCTATAACAGGGTCTGGCAGAGGTAGTCCATTCACTGAGGCAACTGTCAACGGGCTCTCCAGAGGGGTGGTGGGCAATTGCAGAAGGTCCACCAGATCTCTGCGGATGAAATTAGCAGTGGATCCAGAGTCCAGATACGCAGAGAACTGATGTGTTTTCTCGGCAAACACTATGGTCACAGGTATGGACAATTTAGATGGAAGTCCATCTTTACCCAAGGTTGTCACTCCTCGCAACCCTAGGTTTTGGGATCTTTGGGGACACAGGAGCACCAGATGGCCATCGAGACCGCAATAAAGACAGAGTCCAGATGTGCGTCTGCGTTGTCTCTCCTGGGTAGATAACATATACTATTATTACCGACTCCTTAGGAGGATTGAGATCTGAGGACAGCAGGGGTCGCTGCAAAGTAGGGACCAGACTAGGAAGGGCTCCCTCCCGTCAAACCTCTTGGAAGCGTTCTCGGAGCCGTATATCAATCCGGGCAGACAGAAGGGTGAGGTCATCCAGGATAGATGGCAGATCCCAGGCGGCAAGTTCGTCCTTAATTCTTGAAGATAGTCCATGCCAGAATGCAGCCACCAGAGCCTCATTGTTCCATAACAGCTCTCCCGCCAGGATGCAGAAGAGGATGGCGTACTCACTCATGGAGGTGTCTCCTTGGCGCAGGTGAATCAAAGAGGCCGCTGCAGATGAGACCCGTCCAGGCTCCTCAAACACCATGCGAAAAGTCCGGAGGAAGGCTTGGAAGTCACGGGTCTCTGGTCCTTGTCTCTCCCAGATAGGGTTCGCCCATGCAAGAGCCTTGCCGGTGAGGAGAGAAATGATGAAAGCGACCTTGGCGGCATCAGACGAAAATGTCCTAGTATACAGGCAGAAGTGGATCTGGCATTGATTAAGAAATCCATGACAGGTACTTGCTTCTCCATCATAGCGGTCAGGAAGCGGCAAAGAAACCCTTCGGCCGATACTGCCAAGAGGTGTAGTCTGAGGATCAACATTGCCAGGAGGTGAAGTAGGAGGAACAGCAGCTTGTGCCTCCTGCCGACGTGCAAGAATGTTCAACGCCTGGATCTCTTGAGACGGCGTCATAGTCTTGAATCGAACAGCGGGGTCCATGGCCTGAGCGTACTGTCACGAAGGGTCAGTGGACCCACTGGGCCGTACCGCCTTGGCGGTAAGGCAGCTGACCAACAGGGAGCAGGTGAAAGTTTATAGTTCGTATAGGTACCTATGGCAGCTCGGACATCGGCAGGGCAGGCTCGGACTAGGCAGCAGGTAGACGTCAGGCGAGGTGAAGCAGGTCAGACGTGGATACAGCACGACACGACTTTGGCACAGCACAGTGCTCGACCAGGATGGTATGGAAAAGCAAGAAACAGGAACAGCAACTGGGACAGGAACAGGTAACACACTAGGAGGCCATTACATACACAAACTAGGGAACACAACAACGCTCAGGCATAGAACTAGGGGGCTGGACCCCTCTTATAGTCCAGGGTACTCACGGGTCAAAGTTCATCAACAAGGTCCGGTGCGCGTGCTGCCCCTTAAAGAGCGTGAACGAGCGTGCGTGTGCACCCTACGGGATCCGGCTGAGGTGAGTGGACGCAATGTTCATGATGGAGATATCCGCTCGTTACAATTTTGGGGTATCACGAAGGTCAAGCTCGGCCCCAGAGCAGGTAATTTGGATCGCAAACTATTACAAGAGGAGGCACGCTGGATCCATCGTCTGGGATCTCTTAGCCCAGGGGGTCTAAATGAGGGATTTACCTATACAGCGTTTCTGTGAATCCTACACATGGCCATTATATTGTCATCTAGATCATAGGCCACAATCAATATATTTTATTATTCAATCATTTACGTATCTGACGACTCTTGAATAATTGTCCCTTACACGTCTCATGTATTGATCCTCCTGCTATTAAACCTTACCTATATGTCCTAGACATGTAGGTTTACTACTTGACTTATTAACCACAGCTAGCATATACTTATTGCTGTACTTAGACTAAACTACACTTAAATTGACACATCGGCCTGTCCATCACTTTTTTGGACGTTTGTCACTTTACAGATGGCTACCTGTTTTTTGTCAGTACTTTAAACTGTCTAATATTGAACCTGTCATTTTGTTATGATTGGCTGAGTATCATCGGCTCAGCTGATTGCCGACCTCTTCTGTCTAATATGACCCACCGTGCTATTACTAATAACCAGCCCCAATTATCTCCCACCACTCAGATGCCCCAACACTAACATTATGCCAGCCTCCAACTCCGGGAATTCGTCTATCACTTTAATTCCCCCTACTACGTATGTACGCCGAGTTTGATAGCTCCACGGCTAATAATTCTATCACCCGTTTCTGTCCTTATGCGCATGCGCGCTTTGCGATATTCTCATTGGCAGCATATAGTGGCTATTCATTGGTGGTGTGGTGTGTCCGTCATGGAACGGGGGGCTCGTTCCCGGCTCTCTCTGTGATTGGCCGCTGGCCAATCAATAGAACATGTGGAGCTACTTTACTCTATATTTAAACAGGGCCATCTCGCCGCGTGCTGTCATTAGCCCCGATACCCCTGAAGACGCTACATCGTAGCGAAACATGTCGGGGGGGCTTTCATTCTAATTTTAACACGTGTCCTGCTGACTCCTAGAACTTTATGTAGGGTCTGGTGCTGCGTGCTGCAGCCGTTAGCCCCAGGCTTTCTATACCTTGCACTTGGCTGATTGTAGTCAGCAATGGACCTTAATTTTAACTACATGTAGTTTGTCTTCTTTGCATAAATGTAATAAATACTTTGTTATTTTAATTGTAAGTTGGAAAACAGGGCTTCTGTTGCCGGCAGGCAATCCAATTTTTTCAATTTAACTAATACGCCCACCAGCTTCAGGGGTCCTTCCCCTTGTGTATATCGTAAAATTGCAGGGTTAATCACCCATTTCTAGGACTCCCTCCACACACTGGAGGTATACTTATCCACTGTATCCCTACTATGGCAGGTTTCCTAAGCAAGAGGTTCAATTCAGAGACGCTTTCTGCAGAGGCCGCATATGTGTTTTCCACAGACAACGTGCCGCTGCATCAATTTGATATACATACTGCATTTAGAGACTTACAAAAAACGTATCAGAGGTACATTAGATCCTGCTGGGAAATCGTTAGCCTGGAGACATATATACAGCAAAAAATTGTATATAGGGGCTTGCGTATAAATATCACTCCAAACTCCTATCGTAGTGACCCAGAATTTATTAAAGGCTGGGAAGAGCTCTTGACTGAAAGCTCCCTAAAATTATTACAATATATTTTAGAATTTGAAAAACGAGAGTATAACAAAACTGCACAGCAACTTGAGAAGGAAATTGGTGATATCCAGGGTTTCAATTCCCTGAGTGAATTCAATAACTGTGAAATCCAACTACAAAAAAATATTTAGAAATTACAAACTGAGATAAAGGAGAGAAAGCATCGTAAATACATCAGGGATCGCAGAGATTTTGATATTGGTCAAGTGTACACATACAAGACACAATCACAGTTTGTCCGTAAACGGGTACAAGTCTTTACGGATTTTTCTGATTCGGAGGTATCTGGTACTGACGATACTGTACGATCCCCCAGCACTAAACTGGGCACTAAACGTAAAAGTACCAATAACAGATTTAATTCCTCCAAACGCAGTACCGTACAAACTAGATCCAATACAAAATGTCAGTTATATCCGGATGCTACTACTTCCTCCTATCCTTCCTCCTCATCAACCTTCTCAGTACCTGCTTCATTAAGTGCACCCCAAATCTCTCGCACAACTGGGAATGTCTCCAGCCAAACACCCATAGCGAGCAAATGCCCCACAGGTACTATGACAAACACAACGGGACCGTTAAATACTTTTCCTTTTTTAGGAATCACGAACCCCCGATGGAATCTGGGCTAGCAACAGTACCATCTATGTCTTTAACACAAACTACCAGTGACCAAATGCAAGTGTTTAATATCTCCTCGATCCACCTAAGTAATTCCCAAATTACACTTTTACGTAAGGGTCTGTCCTTTACTCCCACCCCACTCTTTGACGAGTTTACTTGGACTAAGGATGTCAATTTATTCGCAAGAAAAATAGCTCTACATAAATACTTCAAAAATAACATCATCAACATGGGGGCCAGTGATAGAACCGAACGCAACACACTTATGGACCTTGAAAGTCTCCTATATGAGAATGAATTTGGACCTATCACTGCAGTAGGTCCTTTTTCGTCACTGCGTCCGAAATCCAAACTCACCCCACCCTTCGCACAATATGCTCACTTAGATGTATTTGTTAAGCTGGTATGTTCTGACCTAAAAAAAGTTAGACCAGATAAAAAGAAAGCTTTTTCTAACCTCAGTGGAATGGAAATAATAGCTTTGGACGAATTACGCAATAACCAATCTATTACCATTAAACCCTCCGACAAGGGGGGCAATATAGTGATCATGAACCAGGACGATTATGTGACCATGGTCCATAGATTGTTGGATGACATCACTACGTATTCCGTTTTGGATAAAAATCCTACTGATCTATTTTTAAATGAATTACACACATTACTTAACACAGCTAAGATACAAAATATGATCAGCAATGAGGAATTCAAATGGCTCTACAATCCCACCCCTACGCTAGCAACATTTTATGCTCTGCCTAAGATCCACAAGATGTCACATCCGATACCAGGCAGACCAATTGTATCTGGTAATGACAGTCTCACCCAGGGTATAAGTATGTACCTTAATGAAATTCTTTCACCATTCGTCACCTCTCTTCCCTCCTACCTAAGGGACACCAAGGACACCATCAACAGGATCCAGGAGATACACGTCACTCCTGCCACTTTCATAGCTAGTATTGACGTTGAGTCACTTTATACCAATATTCAGCACCAATTTGGTATCACAGCAGTTGCACACTTTCTGGGTACCAAGGGAATTCAATTCCATACCCACAATCAATTTCTTTTATCACTTCTCTGTTTCCTTCTGACACACAATTATTTTTTATTTGATCACAAATTCTATCAGCAAATTAAAGGAACGGCAATGGGTACTATCTGTGCACCCACATATGCAAATTTATTTTTGGGGTGGTGGGAAGACACCATGGTCTTCACTGATACACTAGCAATATACACAAATCACATCCTATTCTGGGGGAGATATATTGATGATGTTCTCCTCCTGTGGGATGGTGACATTAACACTTTTTATGATTTTATGCACGCACTTAACAATAATCATATTGGGATGAAGTTCACTTACATAATTCATCAAAAAGAAATCACTTTCCTGGACCTTAAAATCTCCTTGGACCCTGTTGGTGGTGTCCATACTGACATCTCACGTAAATCCACTGCGACTAACAGCCTGTTGCATTGGGATAGCTATCACCCTCCTGCACTCAAAAAGGGAATCCCTATCGGACAATATCTCCATGCCAAACGGAACTGTTCCGACGATGAGGCCTTCAAATTGGAATGTGATGGCCTATTCACTAAATTCTTGGCCCGTGGGTACCCTAGAAAATGGCTACATAAAGCCTATGCCAGGGCCAGAGCCACCGAAAGAAAAGAACTATTGTATGAACATAAACCTGTAACTATACATCATCCAACTATTGCAGTTCAATCTAGTGGTACAACTAGTATTAGATGTATAGGTACCTTTGACACCGGCTCACAACAGGTCCGTGAGATCTTGGATCGCCATTGGCCAATTCTCCTGTCTGACCCTGACCTCCAGGGAGTCATACCGTCTGTTCCTTCTATCACGTACCGCAGAGGCAGGAATTTACGTGACTACCTGGTGCATAGCCATCACACTGGACCGATCACTGTATCTAAGAATTGGTTAAAGACGTCGGTCACAGGTTCTCATTCCTGTGGCCGCTGTTCTTTTTGTCATCTAATGCCTACCATTAAACAATTCACCAATCCAGTTGATAACAGAACATACCAGGTTAGACAATTCATTAATTGTCAGAGTAAGGGGGTTGTTTATATCGCTAAATGTCCCTGTCTCAAGTTCTATGTAGGTAAGACCATACAGGAACTAAGGAGAAGAATATCAAAACACCTAAGTACCATAAATAATAAAGAAGACACATCCCTATCCAGACATATACACAATGTTCATGATGGAGATATCCGCTCGTTACAATTTTGGGGTATCACGAAGGTCAAGCTCGGCCCCAGAGCAGGTAATTTGGATCGCAAACTATTACAAGAGGAGGCACGCTGGATCCACCGTCTGGGATCTCTTAGCCCAGGGGGTCTAAATGAGGGATTTACCTATACAGCGTTTCTGTGAATCCTACACATGGCCATTATATTGTCATCTAGATCATAGGCCACAATCAATATATTTTATTATTCAATCATTTACGTATCTGACGACTCTTGAATAATTGTCCCTTACACGTCTCATGTATTGATCCTCCTGCTATTAAACCTTACCTATATGTCCTAGACATGTAGGTTTACTACTTGACTTATTAACCACAGCTAGCATATACTTATTGCTGTACTTAGACTAAACTACACTTAAATTGACACATCGGCCTGTCCATCACTTTTTTGGACGTTTGTCACTTTACAGATGGCTACCTGTTTTTTGTCAGTACTTTAAACTGTCTAATATTGAACCTGTCATTTTGTTATGATTGGCTGAGTATCTCGGCTCAGCTGATTGCCGACCTCTTCTGTCTAATATGACCCACCGTGCTATTACTAATAACCAGCCCCACTTATCTCCCACCACTCAGATGCCCCAACACTAACATTATGCCAGCCTCCAACTCCGGGAATTCGTCTATCACTTTAATTCCCCCTACTACGTATGTACGCCGAGTTTGATAGCTCCACGGCTAATAATTCTATCACCCGTTTCTGTCCTTATGCGCATGCGCGCTTTGCGATATTCTCATTGGCAGCATATAGTGGCTATTCATTGGTGGTGTGGTGTGTCCGTCATGGAACGGGGGGCTCGTTCCCGGCTCTCTATGTGATTGGCCGCTGGCCAATCAATAGAACATGTGGAGCTACTTTACTCTATATTTAAACAGGGCCATCTCGCCGCGCGCTGTCATTAGCCCCGATACCCCTGAAGACGCTACATCGTAGCGAAACATGTCGGGGGGGGCTTTCATTCTAATTTTAACACGTGACCTGCTGACTCCTAGAACTTTATGTAGGGTCTGGTGCTGCGTGCTGCAGCCGTTAGCCCCAGGCTTTCTATACCTTGCACTTGGCTGATTGTAGTCAGCAATGGACCTTAATTTTAACTACATGTAGTTTGTCTTCTTTGCATAAATGTAATAAATACTTTGTTATTTTAATTGTAAGTTGGAAAACAGGGCTTCTGTTGCCGGCAGGCAATCCAATTTTTTCAATTTAACTAATACGCCCACCAGCTTCAGGGATCCTTCCCCTTGCGTATGACGCGGGCGTTGGCGTCTCCTGAGGAGGCTAGGGCCAGCACTTGCCGACTCGTGGCTGCGTCTGTCAGGGGGGAAGCGGAGCTGACAGCCCACAGCCACGGACATTACACAGACACAGTATGATTATACTCAAGGTGAATCCCTCCTTACTGTCACGATGCAGGCTGTGGACCCACTGGGCCATACCGCGTAGCGGGATGGCAGCTGGCTAAACAGGTAAAGTACAGAGTCAATAGTCCAGAAAGGGTATCTGTGGCAACTCGGACATTAGCAACGCAGGCTCGGCTGGGACCAGGCAGAAGGTAGACGTCAGGCGTGGAGGAGCAGAACACGACAACAGCTTCAGCACGGCACTTGACCAGGACAGCACGGGATACAGGAAACACTTGGGAACTGGAAGACACTAGGAGACCATTTGCAAAACAAACTTTGGGTAACTAACAACGCTCAGGCAAAGAACAAGAGGGCAGAGCCCTTTTTATAGTCCAGTAGATGCAGGCTTCCTGCAAATATGCGCACACTGGCCCTTTAAGACCGTGCGCGAGCACCCTCCGGAGAAAGTCTCGATTCCAGGAATTGAGTGCTGGCGCCTCACAGGAGGACGACGCTGCAGGGAACTCACATGTCCATGGCCACGGCCATCACGGGGTAAGTCAGAACGACGGACCGCGGCCATAGCGTTACAGTATCCCCCCTCTTACCCCCCCTCTTCTTGGGACCAGAGCGGGAGAGAAACTTCCTGACAAGGACAGGGGCATCGATGGACCGAATCCCTACCAATCCACCAAATAAAATGTCCTTCCTCCTACCTTCTTGGTGGCCAGAATCTCCCTTACTTTGAAATTCCCTGACGATCCGCCAGGGACCACTGCAGAACTAGGAGTGGACCACGGGCTTCAGCAAGGAGACATGGAAGAAGTTAGGGATCTTGAGATTGGGAGGCAGCAGCAGCTTGTAAGACACCGGATTAATCTGTAGCAGGATCTCGAAGGGTCCGAGTAACCTAGGAACAAATTTGCAGGACGCCACCCTCAGTCGGATATTCTTTGAAGACAACCAGACCTTAGTACCTGGAAGAAACTGAGGAGGATCACGTTTTCTAGTATCTGCCTTTCTATTCATGCGGTCCACCACCAGCAGGATAGAAGATCGGGTCTGTTGCCATATTTGTAGAAAGTCCCTGAAGGTAGAGTCAGCTGCAGGCACCTGTGACTAGTAGAGACAGGAAGAGGTATTCGAGGGTGTTGGCCGTAGACGATGAAGAACGGACTGGAGGTGGTGGACTCACTAGTGTGGTTATTATAGGAGAACTCTGCCCACGGGTGCAGCTGCACCCAGTCATCATGCCGTCTAGAAACAAAGTGACGCAGATAGTTCTCCATAATCTGGTTAACCCTTTTTACTCTCCCATTAGATTGGGGATGATAGGCCGAAGAGAAGTCCAACTTTACAGCGAGGAGACCGCAGAGTGCTCTGCAAAACTTTGAGGTGAACTGGACCCCTCGATCTGAGACAATATGCAGAGGCAAGCCATGCAGACGGAAGAGGTTGGCCAAACGCGCAGCAGAAGGCAGACCAGTCAAGGGAACAAAATGAGCCATTTTAGAAAATCGATCTACCACCACCCAGATTACACTGCAACCCGCAGAGAGAGGGAGATCCGTGACAAAGTCCATTGCGACATGGTGCCAGGAGACAAAGTCCTTAACAACTTTGGGCAGTGTGGGCCACCAGAACTGACGGACGATTCGATCTTGGGTCTTACGGGCACCCGTGTGACCTGCCAGCTTGGAACTGTGACCCCAGCGGAGGATTCTTCCTCTGTCTGCCAGACGTACAAAAGTCCTTCCAGGAAGAATGTCTCTAACTTGCAGAGGGTTCACAGAGAAGATGCAGGAAGGATCAATAATATTCTGTGGGGACTCCACAGTGTCCTCTGTTTCAAATGACCTAGACAAGGCATCAGCCCTCACATTCTTGTCGGCAGGACGGTAGTGGAGTTTGAACCGGAACCGAGCAACGACCACCTGGCTTGACGAGGATTCAACCACTGAGCCGTCTGTAGATGGGTCCGGTTCTTGTGATCCGTGAAGACCAGGATAGGATGGCTGCGCCTTCCAGTAGGTGTCTCCACTCCTGCAGAGCCAGCTTGATGGCCAATAACTCCTGATCCCCAATCGAGTTGTTGCATTCTGCGGAAGAAAACAGCTTAGAATAGTAGCCACATACCACAGTCTTGCCTATTGAACCTTTCTGGAACAACAGTGCACCAGCACCAACAGAGGAAGCGTCCACCTCTAATAAAAACTGTAGGGACACATCAGGGTGGTGAAGAATAGATGCTGACGTGAAGGCTTTTTTTAAGGATTCAAATGCGGCTTCTGCCTTCGGAGTCCACACCTTATGCCCTTTTTAGTGAGGGTAGAGATGGGAGCTGTCAAAGACGAGAAGTGGGGAATGAACAGCCGGTAGAAGTTGGCGAGTCCCAGGAAGCGTTGTATGGCCCTTGAGCCTTGGGGGAGTGGCCATTCCAGGACAGCCTTTACCTTCTCAGGGTCCATCTTGAGACCCTGATCGGAGATGATATAACCCAGGAAGGTAAGAGACTTTTTTTTTCAAACACGCACTTCTCCAGCTTGGCATAAAGATGATTCTCTCTTAGAGGAAGCAACACCTGGCGGACATGATTCTGATGAGTTACTGGATCTAGGAAAAAAATCTAAATGTCATCAAGATACACCACAACACAGACATAGAGGAGATCACGAAAAATGTCATTGACAAATTCCTGAAACACCGCGGGGGCGTTACATAGGCCGAAGGGCATAACTAGGTATTCATAGTACCCATCACGTGTATTAAATGCAGTCTTCCACTCGTCACCTTGACGAATCCGGATCAGATTGTAGGCCCCCCGCAGGTCCAGTTTAGAAAAAAAAATTGCCGCTCGTATGCGAGCAAACAGTTCCAAAATCAAAGGCAATGGGTACCTGTTCTTCACCGTGATCTGTATGAGGCCTCGGAAGTCAATGCAGGGTCGGAGGGATCCATCTTTCTTCTTGTCAAAGAAAAACCCAGCTCCGGCCGGGGATGAGGATTTACGAATGAAGCCCCTCTCCAGATTCTCCTTAATGTAGGCAGACATGGACTGGGTCTCAGGCAAGTAGAGAGGGTACACTCTACAGTGAGGAGGATACGAATCAGGAACCAAGTCGATTGGACAATCATATTCTCAATGTGGCGTGAAGGTCTCTGCTTCCTTCTTATCAAATACATCAGAGAAAATAGAGTAACAAGAAGGCAACCCTGCCAATTACTGATGCGGAGAAGACTGTGGTGGATGGATATGACCCAGACAGCAGTCGAGACACTTGGGACCCCACTGGAGAACCTCTCCAGAGATCCAATCCAGGACTGGGGCGTGCAAACGGAGCCAAGGCAAACCCAGCAGCACGGGGTTGGGCAGGACGAACAGGGAGATGACCTCAGAGTGAAGAGCTCCCACTTGAAGTCTCAATGGCTTGGTCACAGACAAGACTGGGTCAGGCAAAGGCAGTCCATCTACCGAAGAAATTATCAACGGCCTTTCCAGCAGAACAGTGGGCAACTGAAGAAGATCCACAAGATCTTGGCAGATGAAATTGGCTGCAGAGCCAGAGTCCAGGTAGGCAGAGACCAGATGGGGCTTCTCACCAGCAATGATGGTCACGGGAATGAACAGTTTGGAGGAGAGTTCTCGATTAAATGCAGTAGCGCCCAGGGTTGTCTCTCCAACCAAACCTAGGCGTTGGGGTTTTTTGGGCTTCTGAGGACACAGACGCATGACATGGCCAGCAAGGCCAAAATATAAACAGAGTCCAGAGATGCGCATGTGCTGTTTCTCTTGAACGGACAATTTTAGACGATCCACCTGCATCGGAACCTCGGGCAAAGCAGTAGGAGACGGCAAGAGGGGTTGCTGGAAGTTGGGCGCCAGTCTAGGAAGCAGTCTCTCTTGTCGAACCTCTTGAGATCTTTCTTTGAGCCTTATGTCCACTCGAGTGGCAAATAGGATAAGGTTGTCCAAGGCAGGTGGTAGATCTCGAGCAGCAAGTTCATCCTTGATCTCGGGCGATAGACCATGCCAGAAGGATGCTACCAAGGCCTCATTGTTCCAGGGCAGCTTTCCTGCCAGGGTCCGGAACTGGATGGTGTATTCGCCCACGGAGGTGTCCCCCTGACGAAGGTTAAAGATAGCAGTGGCTGCTGACGAGACTCGTCCTGGCTCTTCGAAAACAGTACGGAATAACCGCACGAACCCCTAGAAGTCTTGGGTTTCGGGTCCCAGATTGGGTTTGCACGTGTCAGGGCCTTGCCAGCAAGTAGAGACACGATGAAGGTGATCTTGACTCCGTCCGACAGAAATGCTTGGGTGTGCAGGGTAAAATGGATATGGCATTGGTTCAGAAACCCTCTGCATGTACTTGCGTCTCCATCGAACCAAGAAGGTAATGGCAGCGAGAACCGAGGATCCAAACCGGAACTGCCAGGAGGTGTGGCAGGAGGGTCGAACGAAGGAGCTTGCATAGGAGCCGGAAGGGAAGCAGCTAGCATCCCTAGCTGCTGTGCAATGGAGTCCACTGCCACAAGAAGTTGATCCTGTCTTGCTCGGGGATCCTGCAGGTCCGCCTGCATGGCTTCGGAGGGTGACATACCCTTGAATTGACCAGCGGGGTCCATGGCCTGAGCGTACTGTCACGATGTAGGGTGTGGACCCACTGGCCCGTACCGCGTAGTGGGATGGTAGCTGGCCAAACAGGTATAGTACAGAGTCTATAGTCCAGAAAGGGTACCTGCGGCAACTCGGACAGTAGCAAGGCAGGCTCGGCTGGGACCAGGCAGCAGGTAGACATCAGGCGAGGAGTAGGAGAACACGACAACAGCTTCAGCACGGCACTTGACCAGGACAGCACAGGATACAGGAAACACCTGGGAGCTGGAAGACACTAGGAGACCATTTGCAAAACAAACTTTGGGTAAGGAACAATGCTCAGGCAAAGAACAAGAGGGCAGAGCCCTTTTTATAGTCCAGTAGCTTTCTGGGCTTGATGCAGGCTTCCTGCAATTATGCGCACTGGCCCTTTAAGACCGTGCATGCGCTGGCGGGCGCACCCTTCGGAGACAGTCTCGATTCCAGGAAGTGAGTGCCCGCGCATCACAGGAGGACGACGCTGCAGGGAACTCACATATCCATGGCCGTCGAGGGGTACGTCAGAATGACGGACCGCGGCCATAGACGTTACACTTACAATCAATGATCTTATTATTCACTCCTAAGGAGTTTGTTTTCCTGGACACAAAATCCTCAACGGACTCTGTATTGTCACACTTACAATTAGTAGCTGTCTAAAAGTCCTTCTGTCCCATAAACAATTCATTCATGCACTTTGTTAAAGTCCTTCTGTCCCACAAACAATTCATTCATACACTTTGTTACTGAGAACCGGTAAGGTACATGGTATTGATCATAGCTAATCGTACTTACTTTAAACGTCAGACAAGGTACAATATCACAAATAAGAATCAATGATTCTCTTACCGCGGTTTTTGTGTATTGTCCGTTGTTTGCCGTCCAGTAACCTCGATGATGTCCTACGATTTCACATGTGCCCGCATTCTCCACCAGTTGATAGAGTAATTTTCTTAATTTATCTTTTTGGGTTGATAGGCAACGGCTATCGGGCCTAGTCCTCATACAAAGTCCTTATTATCAAGAGTTCTTGAGAGAATCAGAGAACACACAGACACAAGTGTATGTGTGTAAATCAAGCTGGTTCTGCTTTATTGTCACTGCATTTAGGGTTTATAAAGCCTAGAACAAAGAAGTAAATCATATATACCTTATATGGTTACATCTGCTCTCTCATCCAATCACAAGAGTACAACTCATCTTTAACATATAGACAAAGGCTGGCTAAGGTCATAGGTACTTGTTTACTGATTAATCCAGGGGCGTAGCTAGGGGGGGGCAGGCGGGGCATGTGCCCCGGGCGCAGCCTGGAGGATACTGATAGGGGGCGCCGAAGAGCAGCTGATCGCTGCTGACAGGCGCCCCGTATGTGGGACACCTGCAGCAGCTTAGGAATAGCCAGGACATTACGGCGTTCTGACTGGGGTCTGTGACGGCCAGGGAGTGGATCAGTCCAGTCACCTGACCTCACGTCAGTGACATGAGGTCAGATGGCTCAGGTCAGGGGACAGGTCCACTCCCTGCCTTCCTGCATCTGCCTGCGCTCTGTGCTCTGCCGAGAAGCAGAAGAGGAAGCTCCGCCCACACACAGCCCGTCCTGACCTGTCAGCAAGGAGATATGGTGAGTGTCTGTGTGTAATGTGTGTCTGTGTTTGTATGTGTATATGTTACAGTGTGTGTGTGTGTGTGTGTGTGTCTGTGTGTGTGTCTGTGTGTGTGTCTGTGTGTGTGTCTCTGTCTGTCTGTGTCTCTGCATGTGTTTGTCTCTTACATCTACTACATTATCTGTACTCAGAGAGATATGACTGTTATCTGTGATGTTACATAGGACTGCAGGGAACATCTACTACATTATCTGTACTGTGTGCTAAATTACAATCTCAGCTCTGCTACACAGTACAGATAATGTAGTAGCTGTTACCTGCAGTCCTGTGTAACACCACAGATAACACAGTCATATCTCTCTGAGTACAGATAATGTAGTAGTGTTACCTGCAGTCCTATGTAACACCACAGATAACACAGTGATAACTCTGATTACAGATAATGTAGTAGCTGTTGCCTGCAGTCCTATGTAACACCACAGATAACACAATGATAACTCTCTGAGTACAGATAATGTAGTAGCTGTGGCCTGCAGTCCTATGTAACACCACAGATAACACATAGTGCTAAATTACAATCTCAGCTCTGCTACAATGTGTTATCTATGGTGTTACATAGGACTGCAGGCAACAGCTACTACATTATCTGTACTCAGAGAGTTATCACTGTGTTATCTGTGTTGTTACATAGGACTGCAGGTAACACTACTATCTGTATTTAGAGAGTATTCACTGTGTTATCTGTGTTGTTACATAGGACTGCAGGTAACATCTACTACATTATCTGTGCTGTGTACATATGTGCCTGTGTGCGTATATATGGATCTGTTTGTGAATGTGTCTTTGTGCTTGTATATTTGTGCCTTTTATGTATTTGTATATGTTCCTGTTTGTATATTTATCTGCCGGTGTGTGTGTGTGTGTGTGTGTGTGTGTGTGTGTGTGTGTGTGTGTGTGTGTGTGTGTGTACGTCTATATATTTACCTGTATGTATATATTCCAGAATGTGTGTATGTATAGTTGCCTGTATGTCTAAATATCTGTCTTTATGTATGTACAGTATATATGCTCCAGCGTGTCCATATATGTGGTTAATTTTTTGTTTGTGTAGGGGGCGGCAATAGAGAGTGCCGCACATGGCGCCATCCAAGCGAAGGCCGGCCCTGGCTGTCACCAACCCTAGTCAGAAGGAACTCCGCCGCTGCCTGTGCCGAATGACCTCCTCGGCTCCTCCGGTAAGTCACACCAGGCAGAGCGGAGAGTGGTAGCGGTAGGCTGCCGCTCACAAGTCTGTTCACAGTGTGGCGCTATTTAAAAGGGGGGGGGGGAGTGTGGCGCTATTTACAAAGAGGCAGCAGGACGCTGCCCCTTTGTAAATGGGCACTATCTGTTTGTAATGTGGCACTATCTACAAGGGGGGCTGTGTGTGGCACTATCTACAAGAGGGGGGCTGTGTGGCGCTATCTACAAGATGGGGGCTGTGTGGCGCTATCTACAGGGGGCTGTGTGTAGCCTCTTTAATTTATTTTCTTTTAATTTATTTTTATGTTAATTACATTATAGAACTTGTAAAATGTAGAAATGCTTTTATACTCAAGTTATATTAAAAAAATTGTGAACAAAAAATTACATCTCATAGATTGGTAGGGAAAGCAAACATGGCGAGGGGGAAGGAGATGTCGGGAAATAAGTTGGGGGGGGGGGCGCCAATCTGAATCTTTGCCCCGGGTGCTGGAGAGCCTAGCTACGCCTCTGATTAATCTATGCCTCATAAACGGGATTTTACATTCGTGTGCATGGGTGTGGCTCTAGGTAAAGAGAAATGTAACAATTTACAAGAGACAGAAATGTTCTTCTTGATGAACACAAAATGTCCTGCTCTTTCAGGGGCTTTGCAGAAGCTACATGGTGTCAAGAAACCAATCCGGAAAATCTGTGCTTGAAAAGCCAAATGTTCTTTTTTTCCTTTATTTGTTGAGAAAATGAAAAATTTGGAGCTAAAGCTAGGTCTTATTGAAGAAAAAGGATTGTTTTTATTTTCACTGCCCAATTCTAATAATTTCTATGAAACACCTGTGGGGTCAAAATGCTCACTACACCCCTAGATGAATTCCTCAATATGTGTAGTTTCCTAAATGGAGTCACTTTTTGGGCATTTTCTCTGTTTTGGTCCTTCAGGGGCTTTGCAACTGCGACATGGCCTCCGCAAACCATTCCTGCTAAATTTGAGCTCCAAAAGCCAAGTGGTGCTCTTTCCTTTCTAAGCCCTGCTGTGTGTCCAAACAGCCGTTTATGACCGCATGTGGGGTATTGTTTTACTAAGGAGAAATTGCTTTACAAATGTTGTGATGCTTTTTCTCCTTTAGTCCTTGTGGAAATGAGAAAAAATTAGATCTTAATTTTCACTGTAAAATTCCAATAATTTCTGTAATAAACCTGTGGGGTCAAAATGCTCACTATACCCCTAGATAATTTCCTTAAGAGGTGTAGTTTCCCAAAAGGGGTCACTTTTAGGGGATTTCCACTGTTTGGGCACCGCAAGAGCCCTTCAAACCTGACACTATAGGATACTCTTTAGGATACAATTACATGCATAAGCGCAGAGTGGCGGGACACGTTCCGTGCCTCGCTATTTAGCGCATTTCACTGACGTAAGTGGCGCGATGTCGTCGCGCCGCTTGAGTCGTTGAATGACAGCACAAGGAAGCCTGCCAATCAGCGCCTTTCAATGACGCGACGTTGAAAGGCGCTGATTGGCCCGGGCAGAATGACTTGCAGTGCCATTCAGCACCTTTTTTTCCATCATAGAGGTCTGGACCGGATGGATAAGAAAAGAGAAAAAGAACCACTAGAATCTGAGACGTCACCGCTGAGTCACTTAATGTAAATGCTTATTCTGCCTCTAGATGATGGGTGGTAAGATTATTTTTTTTGTGAGGCTGCTAGTGATGTAGAACAGGCTGATGAAAAAACCACTGCGGAAAATCGAAAATCTGCAGCGTTTTCTGGGGTAACTACTGTTGCGTTTTACTAGCAGAAAATGCTGCATATACGCAGGGTAGGTGCGAATATTGTGTGTGATTTTTCCGCAGCGGTTTTACCTGCAGATTTACTGTTAAACTTTTGTTATAGCAAAGTATATGTGCATCTGCGGATTTCTAGAGGTTTTTACTGCGTTTCCGCTGTAAAAAGCACAACAACATAAATCTGTTGTGGAATTTCTTCTTCCCATTGAAGTCTATGGGCCAAATACGGAATTGAAAAACGCACTGCATTACACTTTCCACATGACTTTTGTGCCGTTTTTTTCCGCAGCGTGGGCATGAGATTTTCTAAATATCATTCACTTTGCTGCTACTGTAAGGGCCGGTTCACATCAGCGTTCGCTTTCCGTACAGGGGTTCCGTCTGAGGTTTCCGTCGGATGAACCCCTCGACGGAAAGTCAAGCGGAAACCTTAGCTTCCGTTTGCATCATCATTGATATCAATGGTGACGGAAACATTGCTAATGGTTTCCGTTTGTCACCATTCCGGCAGGTTTCCGTTTTTCCAACGGAATCAATAGCGGAGCTCCTGATTTTCAGATGTTTTTTAATCAAAGTTGTGTTTTTAACGAGTCTATGAAAAATGGCTCCAAAAACGGCTGAAAAAGTGAAATGCACTTCTTTTTCGCGGCCGTTTTTTTACGCAACCGTTTTGAAAAACGGCCGTGTAAAAAACGCCCCATCCGAACAGAACGCCTTTTTTCCCATTGAAATCAATGGGCAGATGTTTGGAGGCGTTCTGCTTCCGATTTTTCAGCCGTTTTTCGGGACGTTTACGGCCCGAAAAACGACTGAAAACACTCCGTGTGAGCATACTCTTACACCTTTTGCACACGACCGACTTCGGCCCGTGAAAAACGGTGTCGGCTGGATTTGACATGGTACAGATAAACGGGACTCCTGGCATCATAGACATTTTATGATGCTAGGACTTCCTGCCTTCCCACGGTACTGCTGTTCCGTACTGTATTATTTTGTTCAGTACGAAACAGCAGTTCCGTGAGGAGGCAGAGACTCCTATCATCATAAATGTCTATGATGGCAGGAGTCCCTTTCACCTGTACCACTGTCAGGTCCGGATATCAGTCCGACACAGGGACCGTTTTTCACGGCCCGAACACGGTCGTGTGCATGAGGTGTAAGCGTATTCTGAAGTGTTTTTTTGTAGTGTCAATGGAAAATCAGCTCCAAAAATGAAGTGAATGCTATTTCTTTTTACAAGGCGTTTTTTAAGATTCAGCAGCATAAAAATACGCCTTATATGAATAACACAATGTATTTTCGATTACAATTTATGGGTAACTGTTTGCAGACGTATTTCAAGTGTAATTTGAGCCTTTTACACTCCAAAATATGCTTGAAAATAAGCCGTGTGAACATACGTTCGTGTGAATAAGGCCTAAGGGTGTCAGTTTTGCGCACGTACAAAACGTAGCATTTTTTTCTTGCGTTGCAGTTCCGTGTGACATCCGTGTACGGTGCGCGTCTGCGTTTTTACGCGCATATGTCATCTGCATCTCACGCGTTATTTACTAACTGAAGGTGTTTTTCTTTTTCTCATTTCTTTAGCAACTGTTGCGTGAATCACGGGCAACACACGGATATGCGTGATATTTATGCACCCATTAACTTCAATGGATGCGTGATGCACAAAAGATGCACAAGTATAGGACATGCAGTGAGTTTCACGCAGCAGACACGCCGCGTGAAAAACACAATGTCTAAATGGCCCCATTGAATTGCATAGGTCCGTGTGACGTCCGTTGTTTTAACGCGCATAACATAGATGTGAAATACGCTCATGTGAATAAGGCCTTAGTTGTTGGATTACCCTATTTACTGCATCCCCGGCTCTGCTGCATCTGACTACACTATTGCCCACTCTGTAACCAGCTCTGCTACATCTATTGACAAACCCTGGACTGCCTAACTACCCTCGTGATTAACGCACCAGTACTATGTATTCAGCTCTGCTATTCCACTACATCATACTCCTGTTACGTGTGTCTAGAGCATTTCTTGTTGTAACCTATAGTAACCGTATCTCTAACCCGCTCTGCTTGATCTGGTTCACCTATTGCTAATCAATATCCAGAGATTCAACCACCAGGCAAATTAGGGACACCTAAGTCCTGGTGCCAACTAAGCACCTTAGACCCTAACTGTAGTCGCAGAAAAAGGGGGCTATAGGTGAATTGTGGCTCCTGGATATCATAAGAAATGGATCATAACCGCAACTATTTAATAAATGAGTTAGGAGGTCTTTCTTGGGCTTGTACGGCTTGGAAAAAAGATGCCTTAGGGTGAATTCACACGTGGCATATTTGTTGCAGATTTTTCGGTGCATATTCTGCAACAATTTACAGGACAATGCATGTGAATGGGGTTTTCAAAATCCGTAATCACAGATGAAATTGCGGACTCATTCATCTCTATTGGCCACCAACACCTTTCCGTATATTTACGATGTGTGTCTGGGCCGTAGAAACAATCCGCAAATTATAGAACATGTCCTATTATTGTTCGAAATTGCGTTACGAATTCCCCCTTAGAAGTCTATGAGCGCTTCCGCAATTGCAGACGGCTACGGATGTGTATCCATAGCTGTCGGATCCGTATTTGCGGACAGTAAAAACCATTATGGTCGTGTGCATGAGGCCTAAAAGGGCCTATATAGGTGATCCTATAAAGGGTATGTGCACACGAGGGCATTACGTCCGTAATTGACGGACGTATTTCGGCCGCAAGTGCCGGACCGAACACAGTGCAGGGAGCCGGGCTCCTAGCATCATAGTGATGTACGACGCTAGGAGTCCCTGCCTCGCTGCAGGACAACTGTCCCGTACTGTAATCATGTTTTCAGCACGGGACAGTAGTTCCACGGAGAGGCAGGGACTCCTAGCGTCGTACATCACTATGATGCTAGGAGCCCGGCTCCCTGCAGTGTGTTCGGTCCGGGACTTGCGGCCGAAATACGTCCGTCAATTACGGACGTAATGCCCTCGTGTGCACATACCCTAACAGGTATAAGTATATGTGTGGTCAATACAAAAAACTGGCACATCTATCCTTTCCTAGAACTGTACAAAGGACCAGAGGACATGGATTCACAGGTGCCATAAAACAAAAACATAAGACACAAGATACTTAACCCCTTAATGACCAGCCTATTTTAGACCTTAATGACCAAGCCATTTTTTAAGTTTTCCATCGTCGCATTCCAAGAGCTATAACTTTTTTATTTTTGCGTCGACATAGCTGTATAAGGTCTTGTTTTTTGCAGGACAAGTTGTATTTTTTAATAGCACCATTTTGAGGTACATATTATTTATTGATTAACTTTTATTAACTTTTATTTGGGGGGAAATAGAAAAAAACCTGAAATTTCGCCACTCTTTTTTCGCGTCTTAAATCTACGCCGTTTACCGTGTGATATAAATAACACAATAACTTTATTCAGCGGGTTGTTACGATTGCAACGATACCAAATTTGTATAGTTTTTGTATGTTTTACTACTTTTACACAGTAAAAATGCTTTTTTTTCAAAATTATTTGTTTTTGTGTCTCCATATTTGAAGAGCCGTAACGTTTTTATTTTTTCGCCGATGCGGTTGTATGAGGGCTTTTTTTTGCGGGGCGACTTGTAGTTTTTATTTGTACCATTTTGGAGTAGATGCGACTTTTTGATCACTTTTTATCACATTTTTTTAAAGTCAGTATTCACAGAAAACAGCAATTTTTCCATAGTTTTTTATTAAATTTTTTACGGCGTTCACCGGGCGCGTTAAATAATGTAACAGATTTATAGTCGGGGTCGTTACGGACGCGGCGATACCAAATATGTGTAACTTTTTAACTTTATTTTGTTTTTTTAATAGTAAAGCATTTTGTAAGGGGAAAAGCTGGGTTTTTCATTTTTTTTTAAATTAACTTTATTAAACTTTTTTTTCACTTTTTTACTGGTCCCACTAGGGGACTATAATATGCGATTCTGCGATCGCATTTATAATACACTATAATACTTTTGTATTGCAGTGTATTACTGCCTGTCCGTTTAACACGGACAGGCATCTGCTAGGCCATGCCTGCGGCATGATCTAGCAGGCATTCGCTCCAGGCAGACCTGGGGGCCTTTATTAGACCCCCGGCTGCCATTAGAGACACTGACACTAGGCGATCGTATCGCCGGGTGTCGGTGGGAGAGAGAGGGAGCTCCCTCCCTCTCTCCAAAACAACTCAGATGCGGTGCTCGCTATTGAGCACCGCATCTGAAGGGTTAAACGGATGAGATCGATACTAATATCGATCTCACCCGGCAGAGCAGGGACGCCCCCAGCTGCCTCTGGCAGCTGAGAGCAGGGAGATTTGACAGCTCCCTGCTCTGTTTACTTATTCCGATGCCGCAACTTAAAAAGTCTATGGCATCGGAATAAGGCCCGTTAGTGACCGACGTAGAAACACGATGGGCCGGTCACTAACGGGTTAAACGTGGATGAAATGAGGCCACAGTATTTATTCTGGGTTAGCTTAAAATTCTAATAAATAACTATAAATCAAATTAAAATTCACCAATAAAGATAAGGCTTTGTCCTAAATGACTCAAGCCAAATAAGTCCAATAAAATAGAAGAATAACCTTAGTCCAACCATATTTAACCCGTTAGTGACCGGCCCATAGTCTTTTTACGTCGGTCACTAACGGGCCTTATTCCGATGCCATAGACTTTTTACGTCGCGGCATCAGAATAAGTAAACAGAGCAGGGAGCTGTCAAATCTCCCTGCTCTTAGGTGCCAGAGGCAGCTGAGGGCTGGGGGCATCCCTGCTCTGCCGGGTGAGATCGATATTAGTATCGATCTCACCCGTTTAACCCCTCAGATGCGGTGCTCAATAGCGAGCACCGCATCTGAGTGGTTTTGGAGAGAGGGAGGGAGCTCCCTCTCATCCCACCGACACCCGGCGATAAGATCGCCGAGTGTCAGTGTCTCCGATGGCAGCCGGGGGCCTAATAAAGGCCCCCAGGTCTGCCTGGAGCGAATGCCTGCTAGATCATGCCAGAGGCATGACCTAGCAGATGCCTGTCCGTTTTAAACGGACAGGTAGTAATACACTGCAATACTGAAGTATTATAAAAGTTTAATAAAGTTAATTAAAAAAAATGTGAAAAAAAAATAAAAAAACCCACTTTTTCCCCTTACAAACTGCTTTAGTATTAAAAAAACTAAATAAAGTAAAAAAGTTACACATATTTGGTATCGCCGCGTCCGTAACGACCCTGACTATAAAGCTATTACATTACTTAACCCACACGGTGAACGCCGTAAAAAATGTAATAAAAAAAGATGGAAAAATTGCTGTTTTCTGTGAATCCTGACTTTAAAAAAATGTGATTAAAAAGTGATCAAAAAGTCGCATCTACTCAAAAATGGTACCAATAAAAGCTACAAGTCGTCCCGCAAAAAAAAGCCCTCATACAACCGCATCGGCGAAAAAATAAAAACGTTACGGCTCTTCAAATATGGAGACGCAAGAACAAATAATTTTGGAAAAAAAAGCGTTTTTACTGTGTAAAAGTAGTAAAACATACAAAAACTATACAAATTTGGTATCGTTGCAATCGTAACAACCCGCTGAATAAAGTTATTCTGTTGCGAAATTTCAGATTTTTTTCTATTCCCCCCCCAAAAAAAGTTTATAAAAGTTAATCAATAAATAATATGTACCTCAAAATGGTGCTATTAAAAAATACAACTTGTCCTGCAAAAAACAAGACCTTATACAGCTATGTCGACGCAAAAATAAAAAAGTTATAGCTCATGGAATGCGACGATGGAAAAACTTAAAAAATAGCTTGGTCATTAACGTCTAAAATAGGCTGGTCATTAAGGGGTTAAATGGGCGACAACCCCACTATAAATACTGCGACTACAATACACAAAGTAAATTTTTATTGGGAGGAAGGAGGGGGGGGGGGCGCTACTCATGCTGTTCTCCAGGTGACCAAGACAACGATTCTCCAGAGAGTCCAGGGATAGGCTATATTCACATGCTTAGCAAAAAACGTCTGAAAATACGGCACTGTTTTCAAGGGAAAAACCCCCCCTGATTTTCAGGCGTTTTTTAAGCAAACTCATATTTTTCATGGCATTATTTACAGCCGTTTTTGGAGCTGTTTTTCTATAGTCAATTAAAAACGGCTCCAAGAACAGCTCAAGAAGTGAGATGCACTACTTTTTCACGGGTCTTTTTACGCGACCGTTTTTCGAAAAGGAGGCTTAAAAAAACCACCCCATCGAAAAATAACGCCGTATTTCCCATTGAAATCAATGGGCAGATGTTTGGAGACGTTCTGCTTCCGATGTTTCAGCCATTTTTCCAGACGTTAACGGCCCGAAAAACGTCCGAAAACAGGTCGTGCGCACATATCCCCACCGAAATGCTGCTGGCCATTTACAGAAGAATGGGGAGGCACTATGGGGGCATTATACTGTGTGGGGCGGGTTCTATGAGACATTATACTGTGTGGGGAGCCACTATGGAAGAATTATACTGTGTGGGGAGGCACCATGGTGGCATGATACTGTTTCAGGATTCACTGTGGGGGCATGATATTGTGTGGGCGCACTATGGAGCATCATAACTGTGAGGAGGCATTAAAGAGGCATCATCACTGCTTGGGGACAGGATTACTGTGTGATATACAAAGAGGGCACTATGAAAGTGTGTGGGCACAAATGAGCACGGTGTGTGGTGGGACTGGGTGTGTGGTCAGGGTTTGGGCGGGGTTAGAGGCGTGGCTTAATGTTCCTCTTTACGATTGTTGAAAGTTGGAAGGTATGATGATGTAAAACACTATATGGAATATTCACAGGATATTCTCATGTTTCGGAAACAGCGTAACTGACTGTGCTATGCTATTTCCGTAACGCCCATTTACTTACACGAAAGTGATAGAAACAGCGCAGATCAGCAAGCTCTGCAGTTTCCGAAAAACCCATCCTGCTGTGCACTGATGCTCTGCTTGGAACCAGCAACCGCCTCACTAGGTGGGACGGGGTCACGTGACCCCTTTCGAGAGATAGGTGCAGGTCCCAGAGCTGGGACCCGCATCTATCAGACATTTATGGCATGTCACGATACATAAATGTCTGTCATGACACAAATCCTTTCCTGCGGTTTTTGCTGCAGAAAATGGTGCGTATTTTGTGTCGTTTTTCTCAATGTTGGGAGATGGTGACGTCTCTTCAGAAAAACGCAGCAATTCAGTCCACTTTCCGCAGCAGGAAATGACATGCTGTGGTCCGAAAAATACCCACCACAGGTGAATTTCTGGTTGGAAATTTTACGCAGCGTGTGGATGAAATTTGTTAAATCTCACCCACTTTGCTGCCAGTGTATTCTGCTGCATATTTTTCGTCCGCAATTCCGGACGGGAAATACACAGCAATTCCGCTATGTGTGGACAGTCTCTAATATGTAATTTCCGACAGAAAATCTAAGGCCCTGTTCACACAGATTTTTTTTTGCAGACAGAAAAATCTGCCTCAAAATTCCTTCAGGAATTTTGACCTGCCTGCAAATTCATGCCGTGCTATTTGAGGGTATGTGCACACGCTAACTGCATTTACGTCTGAAATGACGGAGCTTTTTTCAGGAGAAAACAGCTCCGTCATTTCAGACGTAATTTCTCCTCCTCGCATTATGCGCGGCGTCTTTGACAGTCGTAATTGTGAGCTGTTCTTCATTGGAATCAATGAAAAACGGCTCAAATTACGTCCAAAGAAGTGTCCTGCTCTTCTTTGATGAGGCAGATATTTTACGCGTCGTCGTTTGACAGCTGTCAAACGACGACGCGTAAATTACAGGTCATCGGCACAGTACGTCGGCAAACCCATTTAAAAAACGTGCAAAAAACGCTTCCTCTGCCTCCTATTGATTTCAATGGGAGGTCAGAGGCGGAACCGCGGCAAGAAAGAGCATGCTGCTTTTTTTTACCGCGAGTGGCTAAAACCTGCTGCGGAAAAAAACACCTCCGCCTCCCATTGAAATCAATGGGAGGCGGTTTCAGGCGTTTTTTTGCCGCTGATTCGGACACGGTTTCCATGTTAAAATCAGGTTACGAAAAAATTCTGTGTGTACTGGGCCTTACACACGATCGTGTTCGGTCCGTGATATACGGACCGCATTTCACAGACCAAACACAGTGCAGGGAGCCGGGCTCCTAGCATCATAGTTATGAGGCTTTGAGTCACTGCCTCCATGTTTCAGTACAGGACAGTATCCCCGCGGGGAGGCAGGGACACCTAGCGTCATACATAACTATGATGCTAGGAGCCCGACCACCCTGAACGGTGTTCGGCCCGGGAAATGCGGCCCGTATATCACGGACCGACCATGGTCGGGTGCATGAGGCCTTATGGTGGATTCACACGCAGATTTTGTTGCAGAAATTCAGTACCATTAGGGCTTGTGCACACGTAGCGGAATTGCTGCTTATTTTCTGTCCAGAATTGCGGACGGAAAATACGCAGCAGAATACAGTAGCAGCAAAGTGGGTGAGATCCAACAATCTCATCCACACGTTGCGTAAAATCTCCAACCAGAAATTAACCTGCGGTGCCTATTTTTCATACCGCAGCATGTCAGTGGACTGAATTGCTGCGTTTTTCATAGATGTGCCCATCTCCTAACATTCTGAAAAATTCCGAAAAATCCGCACCATTTACTGCAGTAAAAAAAAAAACGCAGGAAATGGTACGTTTCTTCCGCATCAGAAATCCTGCTATGTTCTGCAGCAACTCCGCTACGTGTGGACAGGCCTTTAATCTGAATAGGGTCGTTTCTGCAGCAAGTGCATGGATTTCTGCAAGTTCCATTTAAGGAGTGAAACTGATTTTTAGTTGCAGAAATTTCTAAAACAAAATCTGCCATATATAAATTTAACCCTGCACGTGGGATGGAAATGCTGCAGAATTTCTGTGTGGAAATTTTCCATCCAGTACAGTAGCAGTAAAAGGGATGAGATTTGAACAAATTGTATCCACATGCTGCGGAAAAAAAACTGCAGAATTCAAGTGCAGAAATTGACCTGCGGTGCGGATTCTCAATCTGCAGCGTCAATTGGCGCAATTTGTGCCTTAACCCCTCTCCCTGCGGCGTCACACAGAGCTGGTGCTGTCTGTACATCACCACCCCTCCCAGCCTGGGCAATGCAGATTATACAGTGTCCTTATGGGTCAGTACGTCAAGGGACTGCACATAATAATAAACCTGGACTTCCCCTTTAAGGCATATATTACGAGACATCTTAGCCGGTGGTGTATAAAAGCAGTATCCGGCATGTCTATATTACCAGTCCCAGTATACAAAGCTGCAGAGCTATATATTAGCAGGCAGAGTCCCACACGCCGCACCCAACTCCCAGCACCGGTAACAACCCGCAATAAAACCGGATAATACAATGATAACCCGTATCCCCAGTCACGCAGCAGCCTGTTCGCTAGACTTTCCTATCTAAGCACCGCCCCCCACGTGACTGGGTCACATGATCTTGACCTCAGCCTAGCTTTCTCCATGTAATAATTACTGTCACCTGACTGTAACCGGAAGTGCTGCTGGCTGTGAGTTTCTGTGATGGATGAGGATGGGCTGCCTATAGTTGGATCTGGCATAGACCTCACTAAGGTGAGTACCGCGTGCAGTTGAGGTAGTTCGTCATCCCCAGCAGTGTATGCGCTTGATTACTAACTAGTGTTCCCTGTTATCAGCCATGTCTGGGCGGGAGGAGGCTGCCTGTAGTGACAGACTAAATGTCTGCCCCTGTGTTCACTGCTTCATCTGGAAGATACTTGTTTTTAATAATGTGGGCACAGTACAGTTCACACTTTACAGTTTTGCCATAGGTAAATCCAGCCTAGATTTTTTTAGAAAATTTGCAGCTGCAGATTGGCTAGTGGATCTGCACACCTCTTAGCCCCGTTGTCATTTTAAAATCCGTGGCGAATTCATTATCCCACATGGATATTTTCCTTAGCATGTGAATGGGGTATAAAGTATGGGTTTTCACCATTGTTACTATTCACTGACTTCTAGCAGAGGTATTAAAATGGCGTAACAAGGTATTATAGAGTTACAGAACGTTTTATTACACAATGGAACGTTCTAGTTTCATTTACAAAAACCTATAAACCCCTTTACCTGTGGACCATGTGCTCCTAACCGCGTCTATTTCTCTCTATACAGGTCCCTGCCATCCAACAAAAGAGAACGGTAGCTTTCCTCAACCAGTTTGTGGTGCACACCGTTCAGTTTCTGAATCGCTTCTCGACAGTTTGTGAAGAGGTTTGTCATATTCCTACTAATGTGTGAAGTCCAGTAGAGTAAATGGGCTGATCGCATCTAATACTACTAAGTACATCTTCAATTTAAAGGGAGACAGGCAAAAATGTTCGGAAATCGCTCCTTCCTTCTGCAAACAAGACTGATCCCAAGATGGAGAAGGCCAGGGGCAGAGAAATTGGAGCAAAAGGGGTATTCCAGTTTCAAATTATTACCTATCCACTAGATAGGTGATAACTGTAATATCAGTGGGGGTCCGTCCACTGGGACCCCCACCATCGCCAGAGCAAGAGGTACCGTGTCCCATTCCGCCCAGCCACAAGACCGCTTGCCAGGAGGAGTGTGTCCTGCTACTCCATTTATACTCTGTGGCACTGACAGGAACTGCCAAGCACAGCGCTTGGCAGTTTCCGTTAGCGTTTGGAGCAGCAGGACACGTGCACAGCTTCAGTAGTCAGAGCCGGACATTAGTTACTTGTCATTAATAAACTCTTGTGTATATACACAGGATTTATAATATGGGCTTTCCTGTGACACATCAGACTGAAATGAAACCACTTTCTCACACATGAAATATATAAGGCCTCGTTCACATCTGCGTTCGGTGTTTCTGTTCCTCTGCCCCGTCATAGAAGCAGAACATTGAAAATACCAGAAGCAATGGATCCGTTGCATGACGGACACTATCGGCGCCGTTGACTTTAATAGGTTCCTTCGGGATTGCACCATGGTGTCCGTCGCTTTACCGGACAAAATACTGCAGCATGCTGCGCTATCTTGTCCGGGGTTTTGGCCAGATCTGTGACGGAGCCGCGTTCTTTTTATCTGACTTCTTATTGCTTTTGTTTCAGAAACTATCAGCCCTTTCACTTCGTATTCAACAGATTGAAACGACACTCAATATTCTAGATGCTAAGGTTGGTCAAAATATGAGTATCCTCTACATAAAATATTTATTCATTTTGTTAATATGTTGCTTTTCTTATGTTGAACTTGTCCTGTATTATAACCTAGAGCTGCATTCACAATTCTGCTGGTTGCTATTGGAAACCGTGACAAGCTTGTTGTCGGAAACACCCCTAACATTTTAGCTGAGCTCCTATAATGCAGGGGAGACATTTCGTTTTTCTACATCACATTATTGTACAGTGCTTGGTGTTTAAGAGGCTCTGTCACCACATTATAAGTGGCCTATCTTCCAAATAATGTGATCGGCGCTGTAATGTAGATAACAATAGTGTTTTTTATTTAGAAAAACAATAATTTTTCACCAAGTTATGAGCAATTTTAGATTTATGCTAATGACTTTCTTAATAGACAATTGGGCGTGTTTTTACTTTTGACCAAGTGGGCGTTGTAAAGAGAAGTGTATGACGCTGACCAATCAGTGACCAATCGGCATCATACACTTCTCCCCATTCATTTATTCAGCACATAGTGATCCTGCGTTGTTCACTATGTGCAGTCACATACACACACATTAACGTTACTGAAGTGTCCTGACAGCGAATAAACATCGCTTCCAACCAGTACGGGATGCCTATTCACACTCCCGACACTTCGCTAACTTTTGTGTGGGACTTACAGCATAGTAAGCGTAATCTCGCAAGATCTCGCTGTAAATGATAACACAGCGTGATCTCGATGTGCTGTAAACCTTACACAAACGTTACCGAAGTGTCGGGATTGTGACTAGACATCCCGTCCTGGTTGGACACGATGTCTATTTACTGTCAAGACACTTCAGTAACGTTAATGTGTGTGTATGTGACTGCACATAGTGAACAACGCAGGATCACTATGTGCAGAGTAAATGAATGGGGAGAAGTGTATGACGCCGATTGGTCAGCGTCATACACTTCACTTTACAACGCCCACTTGGTCAAAAGTAAAAACACACCCAGTTGGGCATTAAGAAAGTCATTAGCATAAATCTAAAATAAGTCATAACTTGAATGAAAATAGATTGTTTTTCTAAATAAAAAACACTGCTGTAATCTACATTACAGCGCAGATCTCATTATGTAGGAGATAGGGCACTTATAATGTGGTGACAAAGCCTCTTTAACCTCTTCCCGCCCTGCTCCGCAATAGTACGTGCTGCAGAGGGGTTAGTTTCCGCATCAGGACGTACTATTGCGGAGTAGTTCCCGGCGCACACTGTCCTAACGGACAGTGTCCGGGAACCGGGAGGTCAGCTGTCCCTGACAGCTGACACTCCAGCCTTGCCAGTCAGCTGACCATCGCCGCTGATTTCGGCAATTAACCCCATAAATGTGGCGACGGATTGCCGTCACCGCATTTAAGTGGTTTGAAGAACATCGGCAGCCCCCACGAAGTGATCGTGGGGGCTACCGATGCTTGTCGTGACAATCGGAGGTCAGACAATGACCTCCGGGTTGCCATGTACGGAAGCCTCGGAGGAGCAGCCTCCTGCCGCTCCTCCGAGACTTCCTGTCAGTGTGACTGTCACGTCACAATGACAGAGTACATTACACTACGTGTGTAGTGTAATGTACTCCAGCAGCGATCAAAGCTGCAAGTCTAAGTGTCCCCTAGTGGGACAAGTGAAAAAAGTAAAAAAAAAAGATAATAAAAATGTTTTAAAAAAGTGTAAAAATAAAAGTTATAAGTTATATAAACAAACACTTTCATTATAGGAAAAAAATGAACACGTTAAAAAAAGTACACATATCTGGTATCACCGCGTTCGTAATGACCCCGACTATAAAACTATAATGTTGTTTTTCCCGCACGATGAACACCCCAAAAAAAATCAATAAAAAACGACACCAGAATCGCTATTTTTTGGTCACCACCCCTCCCAAAATAGAGAATAAAAAGTGATCAAAAAGTCGCATGTACCCGAAAATAATACCAATATAAACTACAACCCGTCCCGCAAAAAACAAGCCCTTACACAGCTTTTTTGACTGAAAAATAAAAAAGTTACGGCTCTCAGAATATGGGGACAGAAAATAAATTGCGCAAACGCTGCAAAACATTAAAAGAAAACTATATACATCTGGTATCGCCGTAATCGTACCGACCTGCAGAATAAAATATAATGGTCATTTATAGTGCACGGTGAACGCCGCAAAAAAATAAACTAAAAAACATTGTCAGAATTGCTTGTTTTTGGTCACCCGGCTTGCAAAAAAATGTAATAAAGAGTGATCAAAAAAATCGCATGTGCCCCAAAATGGTACCAATGAAAAGTACAGATTGTCCCGCAAAGAATAAGCCCTCACGCAGCTCCGGTGGTGAAAAAATAAAGAAGTTCTGGCTCCCAGGAATATGGTGATGCAAAATGTGCAGAGCGTTCTAAAAGCGGGTAACATCCGACATCATTTATCAGTGCGACACCGGCCACACATCTATGAATTATTTATTTACCGCATTTTTATACCCTCTTATTATGCCCTGATGTTCTCCGCACAGATTACATACACCCCCACATTATAAACTGAAATACCAGCAAAACTACCAAGCAAAATCTGCGCTCCAAGCAAAATGGCGTCCATCCCTTCTGAGCCCTGCAGCGTCCCCAAACAGCAGTTTGCTCCCACATATATGGCATCGCCATACCCGGAAGAACCCGCTTAACGTTTTATGAGGTATTTGTCTTCAGTGGCACAAACTGGGCACGACATATTATGCACTAAAATGGCACATCAGTGCAAAATTGTAATATTCACACCATCCGCTGTGCATTAACCCCTTTGAGCACTATGACTTAATAGCACGTCGTGGTGCAGGGGGTGATGTATGGAGCGGGCTCACGTGCTGAGCCCGCTCATACGCTGCAGGTGTCGGCTGTGTATTACAGCTGACACCCGGGACTAACGGACAGTAACAGCGATCGCTCTGTTACAGGAGTCTGTAAAAATAACAATATACTACAATATAGTATGGAAAGGGAAGAAACCTCCAGCTCACCGGTTTGTTGCGTCTCCGGACACTTCGCTCGGATCCCCACTACGGCCAGCGGTAAGCGATCTAGAAAGAGAAAAATTGTATTTCAATTTTTAATACAATTTCTTCAATAAAAGTGAGAATGCCATTTCCTTTTTAACAACATCTTAACACAGCGCTGGATTATCTTTTTCTCTTTCAATATACTGCAATACATTAGTATCGCAGCATATTGTACCCGCGATCCAATGATCGCTGGTACAAGTCCCCTAAGGGGACTAATAAAATGTGTAGAAGAATTCAAGTTATTAGTAGTGAGAAAGAAAAAAAAAGTTTAAAAAAAAAACCTTTTCCCATTTTTCTTCAAAAGTAATGTAAAAAAATAAACAGAATTGATATCGCTACGTCCGTAAAAGGTCGAACTATTACAATATACCATTATTTAACTCGCACGGTGAACACCGTAAAAAACTCAAATAATTGAAACCGCCAAAATCGCTGTAGTTTTCGTTTTTACCGCACGGCGAAAGCTGTAAAAACGAAAACCCCAAAAAATGGAATCAGATTTTTTTCCTATATTACTATATTTTCCAGTTTTTTTACAGTTTCCCAGTACTTTTTATTTCACTTTAAATGGTATCAATAGAAACTACAATTCCTCCCGCAAGAAATAAGCCCTCACATCACTCTACTGACGGAAAAAGAAAAAAGTTATGGCTCTTGGAAGGCGGGGAGTGAAAAACGAAAATAAGAAAGCAAAAAATAGATCAGTCCTGAAAGGGTTAATTCATTTCTAATGAAAAAAATGCATGACCCCATGTGGGGTATTTCCGTACCCGGGAGAAATTGCTTTATAAAAATTGGTTGTTTATTTCTCCTTTATCCCTTGTGAAAATGAGAAAATTCAACATTTTAGTGGGAAAAAATAGTGATATTAATTTTCTCCGCCTAATTCTAATAAATTCTGCAAAAGACCCATGGAGTTTATATTCTCACTATACCCCTAGAAAAATTCCTTGAGTGGTGTTTCCAAAATGGGGTAACTTGGGGGGCTTCCACTGTTTTGGTCTCTCCAGGGCGTTGCAAAGTCGGCATGGCACCGAAAAATAATCCATCAAAATCAGTGCTCCAAAATCCAAATGGCGCTCCTTCCCTTCTGAGCCCTGCTGTGGGTCCAATCAGCAGTTTATTACCACATATGGGATATTGCTGTAATCAGGAGACATTGCTTTACATATGTTGGGGTGCATTTTCTTTATTATTTCTTGTAAATATTAAAAATGTCTATGTTTTTTCAGAAAAAAGTAGATTTTCATTTTTACAGACTAATTCTAATAAATTTAGCGAAAAACCTGTGCGGTCAAAATGCTAACTATACACCTAGATAAATTCCTTGAGGGGTGTAGTTTCCAAAATGGGTCACTTTTGGGGGGTTTCCACTGTTTTGGCACCACAAGACCTCTTCAAACCTGACAAGGTGCCTAAAATATATTCTAAAAAAAAAAAGGAGGCCCTAAATTCACTGGGTGCTCCTTTGCTTCTGAGGCCGGTGCTTCAGTCCATTATCACACTAGGGCCACATGTGGGATATTTCTAAAAACTGCAGATTCTGGGCAATAAATATTGAGTTGCATTTCTCTGGTAAAACCTTCTTGGTTAACAAAAAAAAATGTATTAGAAATTAATTTATGCAAAAAAAAAAAAAATTGGACATTTCACCTCTGCTTTGCTTTAATTCCTGTGAAACGCCTAAAGGGTTAAAACACTTTGTGAATGCTGATTCGAATACCTTGAGGGGTGCAGTTTTCAAAATGGGGTGACTTCTGGGGATATTCTAATATATAAGGCCCTCAAAGCCACCTCAGACTGAACTGGTCCCTGAAAAAATAGCCTTTTGAAATTTTCTTTAAAATATGAGAAATTGCTGCTAAAGTTCTAAGCCTTGTAACGTCCTAGAAAAATAAAAGGACGTTCAAAAAACGATGCAAACATAAAGTAGACATATGGGAAATGTTAACTAGTAACTATTTTGTGTGGTATTACTATCTGTTTTACAAGCAGATACGTTTAAATTTAGAAAAATGCAAATTTTTGCTAATTTTTTCTAAATTGTGGTGTTTTTCAGAAATAAATACCAAAATTATCGACCACAATTTTTTCACTAACATAAAGTACAACATGTCACGAGAAAACAATCTCAGAATCGTTTGGATAGGTAAAAGCATTCCAACGTTATTACCACATAAAGTAACACATGTCAGATTTGAAAAAATCGGCTGGGTCCTGAAGGCCAAAACAGGCTGGGTCATGAAGGGGTTAAAGCTGCGTTTACCAAAATGCATATCCCAAGAGTAAGCTCTGTGCAGACTTTAATAATTGGAAGATTGTAGACCGGAATACTGGGAGATTTCAGCTGTGAAACCTGGAGAGATGTCAATTCAACTGTGGAGTATAATACAGACTGTAACTCATGAATTTATATAGTACATGTCCTTTTTGCACAAAAGAGCACGAATGAGATGGTTGAATGGCATAATTTAGGAATATGCTACCACATAAGTACAGGTACAGTACCCATTGCTGCAGTTCCTTAACCCCTTGACGCACCAGCACGTCTTGTATTGCAGTGCTTTAAGGCACCGAGACGTACTGGTTTGTCCTTGCCAACAAATGTCACCCTGTCAAAGGACAAGGTGACAGAACTGTGCCATCAACTGTTTATGACATTTGATCGGCACAGTAAGACGTCAGGGGACCAATCACAGCGATCCCCTGGCGGCGATCGCTGTGATTGGTCACAGCAGACTGATCAATCACAGCCCCTTGACAACGTAACTGTATGTGATGGAGCTGGCTCCGTTCCGGTTGATTAACCCCTTAAATGCAGAGATCAAAAGCAATCGCTGCATCTAGGTGGTTTCTAGCCTGTCGGCACCTCTGAGACGTAGTCTCGGGGATGCCAATGGTTGCTATGGCCGCGGGTGTCACAGCTGACATCCTGCTGTAACGGCCAGTACCGGAGCTAGCCTCCAATCCGGCCAATTAACCCCTTAGATGCAGCGATCAAAAGCGATCGCTGCATCTAGGTGGTTAGATCGCACCCGATGGTTGCTAATGGCAATGATCGGCACACGTGGTTTTGCCGGTGGTTGCTATGGCAACCAGAGGCCTAACAATAGCCTCCTAGTACTGAAACATATTAGGCCCCGCCGGAAGGCGAAGCCTAATAGGCTTGCTGTTAGTGAATAGCTGTCAGCTCTAATACACTGCCCTATGTAGGTAGTGCAGTGTATTCGAATAGCGATCAGGGCTTCATGCCTTCAAGTCCCCTAGTGGGATAAAAAAAAAAAAGTTAATAAAAAATGTTGTAAAAAAAAATAAGTTTCAAATTAAACAAACTATCTATGTGTTTTCCCATAATAAGGGCCGGTTCACATCAGCGTTGGCTTTCCGTTGAGGGGTTCCGTCGGAGGTTTCCATTGTGGAACCCCACAACGGAAAGGCAAACGAAAACGTTAGCTTCCATTTGCATCACCATTGATATCAATGGTGACAGAAACATTGCTAATGGTTTCCGTTTGTCACCATTCCGGCAGGTTTCCGTTTTTTTTTACGGAATCAATAGCAGTGTCGAATAAAAAAGTTCTGGCTCTCAGATTATGGCGACGCAAAATGTGCAGAGCGTTCCAAAAGCGGATAAGATTGGGCACCATTTATCAGTGTGGCAATGGCCACACATCTGTGAAATATTATTTATTTACTGTATTATTATACCCTCTTGTTATGCCCTGATGTACTCTGCCCATCTTACATATACCCTGATGTACTCTGCACAGCTTACATATGATCCCACATTATAAACTGAAATACCAGTAAAATCCCAAACGGAACAACCACCAAGCAAAATCCGTGCTCCAAAAGCCAAATGCCGCTCCCTCCCTTCTGAGCCCTGCAGCGTGCCCAAACACCAGATTACATCCCCATATATAGCATCGCCATACCCGCGAGAACCTGCTTAACAGTTTGAAGTATCTGTCTATAGTGGCACTAACAAACAAATGCCCTGAGGTTTGCAGTTTCTAAAATGGGGGTCACTACTTGGGGGTTTGTTTTACTATTTGACCCCAAAGCCCTGCCGTTGTGGGCCAATCACCAAAATAGGCCTCAATCGCGCATTTTCTCTTTCACACCTAAGCCCCGTCATATCCAGGCATATGGTAAATGACTTGAGGGGTGTAGTTTACTAAATGGGGTCACTTCGCAGGTGTTTCTACTGTACTGCTACCTCAGGGGCTCTGCAAATGCGACATGGCGCCCAAAAACCAATCAAGCAAAATTTGCATGCCTAATAGCGCTCCTGCCATTCTGAGCCCTGCCGTGTGTCCAAACAGCAGTTTATGACCACATATGGGGTATTGCTGTACTCTGGATAAATTGCTTTACAAGTGTTGGGGTGCTTTTTCTCCTTTATTTCTTGTCAAAATGAAAAAAATTCAACATTTTAGTGGAAAAAAATTTAGATTTTCATTTTCACTGCCTAACTCTAATAATTTTAGCAAAAAAAACAGTGGGGTCAAAATGATCACTGTACCGCTCGATAAATTCCTTGAGGGGTGTAGTTTCCTAAATGGGGTCGCTTTTGCGGGGCTTGCACTGTTTTGGCCCCTCAGGGGCTTTGCAAATGTGACATGGCGCCACAAACCATTCCTGCAAAGCTTGAGCTCCAAAGTCAAATCGTGCTTTCTAAGCCCTGTCGTGTGTCCAAACAGCAGTTTATTACCACATATGGGGTGTTGCTGTGCTCAGGAGAGTTTGCTTTATAAATGTTGGGGCGCTTTTTCTCCTTTATCTATTGTAAAAATGAAAAATTCTGTGCTAAAACTACATTTTATTAGAAAAAAATGTAAATTTTCAATTTCACGGCCTAATTTCAATGAATTCTGCTAAAACCATGTGGGGTTAAAATGCTAACTATACCTATAGAAAAATTCCTTGAGGGGTGTAGTTTCCAAAATGGGGTCACTTTTGGGGGGGTTGCACTGTTTTGATCCCTCCAGGGCATGCAAACGCGACATAGCACTGATAATCATTCCAGCAAAATCTGCTCTCTGAAATCCAAATGGCACTCCTTCCCTTCTGAGCCCTGCTGTGGGTCCATACAGCAGTTTATTACCACATATGGGGTATTGCCGTAATTGGTAGAAATTGCTTTAAAAATGTTTGGTGCTTTTTCTCCTTTATTCCTTGTAAAAAATTTAAATTTCTACGTTTCAGAGAAAAGTAGATTTTCATTTTTACAGACTAATTCCAATAAGTTTAGCAAAAAAAAACTGTGGGGTCGAAATGCTAACTATAACCCTAGATACATTTCTTGAGGGGTGTAGTTTCCAAAATGGGTCACTTTTGGGGGGTTTCCACTGTTTTGGCACCACAAGACCTCTTCAAACCTGACATGGTGCCTAAAATATATTCTAAAATAAAGTAGGCCCCAAAATCCACTAGGTGCTCCTTTTGCTTTGAGGCCTGTGATTCAGTTCATTAGCACACTAGGGACACTTGTGTGATATTTCCAAACATCATGTGGATGGATGGGCTGGGAAGAAAGGCAAGCCAGCGGAGGCAGTGTGATGCTCTGAGCAATGTTCTGCAGGGAAACCTTGGGTCCTGGCATTCATGTGGATGATATTTTGGCACGTACCACCTGCCTAAACATTTTTTCTAGACAAAGTAAACCCCTTCATGGCAATGGTATTCCCTAATAGCAGTGGCGTCTTTCAGCAGGATAATTCTCCCTGCCACACTGCAAAAATTGTTCAGGAATGGTTTAAAGGAACAGTGTCACCAACATTTTTTTTTTATATCAGTTTTATGTTCGGGTTTTATTAAAAACGTTTATATTTATTTGTGTGTTACTTTTTTCTATTTTTACACTTTTTCTTCCCTATGGGGGCTGCCATTTTTTTTTCCATTTCTGTATGTGTCGATTAACGACACATACAGACATGGAATACGGCAGCTCCAGTCCCATAGGGACTGCGAACGGGGCCCGTTCCATCCACTATGGTGTACGCCGTGTGTGTGGGAACGGCGCATGCGCCGCTCCCACACAGTCCGATTTGAAATGCGCGCCGTCCGGCGCCATTTTCCTGTGGACCGGAAGTCGCGGCCGGGCATTAAGATTACTACTTCTGGTCGCGGCTTCCGGACTTGTGCACATGGAGCAGCGGCAGCAGACGGAGCGGACGGACCGGAGGGAGCGGCGGCGACTGGAGCAGGTAAGTGATTTCTATGTATGTTCGTGTTTCAGTGTGTTTTACTAGTGTATGTAAACCTTCTACACTGTGTGTTAGCTCAAAAAATGGCGACACACAGTGTAGGAGGTTAGACCGTTCAAACCCCTCGTTTCTCCCGGCACTAGCCAGGATAAAGGAGGGGGGGATTCTGAGAGCTCACTAGAGCGAGGGATTTTTTTCCCACTTTTGCAGCATAAAGCAATGTGGTTGCTTTACCACATGCAATGCTGAAATTTTGGGAATTGCTCCATCTAGTGACCAGTGCTGGGAAATATTATAAATTGAATCCAATTTATAATATTTCCTGACTCGTGAAAAAAATAAAAAAAATTAGAACAATGTTTAATCACCTACACACTAATTGTTTAACTAAAAAAAAACAAACATGTTTTGCTGGCAACACATTACCTTTAAGGTGTTAACTTGGCCTCCAAATTCCCCAGAACTCAGTCCGATCAGTGGAGGCCCCACCTCGTAACTTCCAGGATCTGCTGCTGTTGCTGTCAGAGACCACCGGACACTTTTAGAGATCTTGTGGAGTCCATGCCTCGATGGGTCAGAGCTGTTTTGGTGATGCGAGGCTGAACTATACTATATTAGGCTAGTGGTTCTAATGCTGTAACTGATTTGTGATTCCGACTGAGGCTGTTTTATGGCACTTGTGTCTGCTGGTCCATAGGCAGGATATGTGTTCCTGTAAACTCTGATCAGCAGCCTGACTGCATATCTGCAGGGTATGAGAGGAGAAGTTTGTTTTGCTGTTGCGGCCCTGTACCTTTTTTTAACACATTCCCATTTATAAAGGGAGCAATTTTATAATAGGTATATGTTCTGGAGCTGGTGTTTGTGCAGTCTCTACTGTATTATTGTGTGGCTTGTAATTGTGCAGGGTTTCCGTCGTTTTGACGGAATCAATAGCATAGTCTACTACTCTATTGATTCCATTAAAACGACGGAACCCCTACATAACTGAGACAAACGGAAACCATTGGCACCAGATCCGCCACCATTGAAATCAAGAGTGATGGAAACGGAAACCTCTGGACGGAACGTCGGAACGAAGCCCTGACGCATATGTGAACAAAGCCCTAGTGGTGACTGCCTATGCAATGTAGTAAGCTTAACCTGCCACAGACTACTACATTAAAAATACTAGTGGAGTGCATGTACTTTCTATCCTCAACAGGATTCCCATATATTTACGATTTAGGTCTGTAGTTTTAGTTTGGGGTTATATATAATAACCCTCCTACCCGTTCCAGTAGACGTTCTCTCTGTTGGTTGATTTAATTTTAAGGGGGATCCCATCTGCACTCTCACATCTTAGATTTTTCTCCCAACGCGTTTCGTCCAGGCTTCACAATCATCAGGGGTGATCAGGCCTTTTAAAGGGATTTATCTTGAGGGTATGTGCACACGATAACTGCAATTTACGTCTGAAATTACGGAGCTGTTTTCAGGAGAAAACCGCTCCTGAATTTCAGACGTAAGCATGTACTCGCGTTTTGCGGGGCATCTTTTACGGACGTAATTTGGATCTGTTCTTCATTGGAGTCAATGAAAAACAGCTCCAATTACGTCCCAAGAAGTGTCACTTATTTTGACGAGGCTGTAATTTTACAAGCCGTCTTTTGACAACGACACGTAAAATGACAGGTCGTTGGCACAGTACATCGTAAAGCCCATTGAAAGTAATGGGCAGATGTTTGCCGACGTATTGGAGCCGTTTTTTCAGACGTAATTTGAGGCGTAAAACGCCTCCTTTACATCTGAAAGTAGGTCGTGTGAACCCAGCCTTATGCGTATTTCTGGTCGTGCCTCCCAGTTTCAAAAAAGGCTTGCAGTGGCAAGGTGATCATGGCAGAATGGTGCAGAGTTCAGTAGCTCTCATTCTGCTACCCGTTCTCAGAACGAGCGTTTGACGTTATCTTCAAACCCTTTACGATTTAGGACTGTAGTTTAGTTTGGGGTTATAATTTTATTAACTCTTGCTTTGCTCTAGTGATTTATTCCTTATAATTGGGTAATGACATACAGTACAACGTTTTTGTAGTTGTATCAGAATTTGGACTAAGCTAAATGTGTAAATAAGAAATTGCTTTCAGCATATCTTCGTCATTTATTTCAGCTGTCTTCCATTCCCGGCTTAGAAGATGTTAAAGTTGAAACACATTTGTCCAACAACATTGCTAATGGCCATTTGCAGCCCCAGCCTGTCCCAGAACCTACTACAAAACCTACTATAGCTGCACCACAGCCAGAAGTAAGTGGATTTACTGTTGACCTCTTGATGCTATATGATGTCCTTGGATTAGACTGTTTGGTTATGTTGCTCCACTTTTGCTATGTGAAATTTCATTCATAAGACCGCGGCAATTTAAGGACCGGCATCTATGAGATGCAGTTAGGACAGCAGCCGCATTTTTAATGGCACCGCTGTTTAGAGGAGAATAGAAGACCTAAGTCTTAGCAACCAGATGACAATTGACTGTGGCTGTTAAGCAGTGTATCCCAAGTAAACAGACGTGACCCAGATATGGTTTAGCTCTGTTCTGACAGGGACGGACAGGAGCATCTTGGAAGCAGTGAAGACATGACGTTAACTATCTTAGGCAAAAATCTGATATTTCTTAAAATAAATTGGAAATCCTCTTAAAAATTAAAATGATGCTCCTTGTTCTCTAGTAACAAACTAATATATATTTTTTTTTTTTATACAAAATATACATGCTGCAAAGCAACGGTCATAATTTTCAATGGCACGAGTCACATGTCTGTCTCTTGTTACATAATGTTATGCTTTAAAGTGAATCTCCACTTTTAACACGGTCATCTTTAGGTACAACTTTCTGCGCTGAATAATTTTTTATTAAAACTTTTAATATCTTAACAGGACCTTTTAAGCCCTGTATTAGAGAAGAACCACTCTGGCTGTTATGATAAAGTTATTCAAGAAATTTATCCGCACACAATTTTTTTTTAAATCTAATTCGATTAAAAAAAAGTGTTCCAACCCTTTTCCTGAGAACCACCATACTTTTTTTGCGTAGTGATGGTGTTGGCACAGGAGCTGTGCACACACCACAACTTGCGGGTGCCGGCTGTTTTATACAGCCGACTCCCTGCTCTAACTCCGATCCCGGTTGTTTAAATGGCTTGTCTGGGCGCAGGGTGGGACACAGGATAGGTCCTCAGTATATGATCGGTGGAGATCCGACACCCGCACCGATCAGTTGTTTTGGTTGCCTCCGGGCATCGGATGTTCTTGCCAGAAGCAGATGGCTCTGGTCACAGGAGCACGGCCAGCCAATACTGCAGCACAGCCGCTATCCAGTGTACGAAGTCATCTGCTTTCGACACCGGATACTGCATAACATCTGGTGTCCGGAGGGTGCAGGAACAGCTGATCAGTACAGTGTCAGGGTGTTGGACCCCCACCGATCAGTATGAAAAACTGCCCCGTGCCCGGACAAACCCCTTTAACTCCGTGGTCGCTACTGACTGTGGTTTTACAGAGAGAGGGCGCCCTCTATTAAGCCTATATTTTGCATGTCTTAGATGGGAATAACCCTATAAGGGGTATAATTCATTTACGGCTTTGCTGATACGATCACTGCTAGCACCCTCAATGATATTACTCGAATTGCTTGTTATGTCCATTCTGCAGTGGAATAGAAGAAAGACCGACATTAGGATTGTACGTTTATATGAATGACTCCAAAAACATTGGAGCGTTATTTTGCTAAAGGTATATAATTTATTTATACATTTGCTAGCGCATGTATTAGCTGACTTCCTAATGAAGCAGTCAGATATTTTTTCACACCTGGGCATTACCCTTGCTGACAGTCTAACTTGCTGTTGTTCATAGGTAATTCAGCGGAATTCCATAAATGATGCCTTACCAAAGGAAGAAGTACAGGCTGAAAATATTCCCACTGTGGCAAAAGATCCAAGATATGCTAGATACTTAAAGATGGTCCAAGTGGTAAGTGGTTTGTTAATATTTATTAATAATATACTGATATCGACACTAGAGTCATATGACTGGTGTCCCTTCAGCACTTTTGTTCCTTTGTTTTGATGAACGTATAATTTACCCTGGTACACGGCTTTCTATAGTCTGGTATGCACTCTTTCTAGGGATCTGCAGCTTAAATGCCGGTGGCTTAAACACTGGATCTCTTGGGCTCTGTTAACACAGTTTGCATAGTAGGTCTGTCATAAACGCCATGGCTCCTGTAAAGACGGAAGCCGCAATGCCGGTGTGAACATGGCCTGATAGTACTTGCCGAGTGTATATTCTCTAGTTTGATTATAAGGCCATGTTATTACTACCTGCAATGCTACATCATGCCTAACCCATTCATGAAAACCCTGAAAGCTAGAAAATCGAAATACTTTCATAACAGGACCCTAAGGCTGAGTTCGTAAGGGACGGATGCGCTGCGTAAAAGCATGTAGCGTATCCGCCCTGTGCACCGCAGGGAATTCCAGGGGGAAAAACTGCAAGAAACTGGTGTAGTTTTTCTGAGCGTTTTTTCCGCAGTTAGGCAGCGTGTGGATGAGATTTGCTTTATCTCATCCACTTTGCTTCTACTGTATTTTCTGCGGATTGTCCACAACCTATTCAGTTGCGGAAAATCTGCAGTATTTATGCAATGTGAATACTGGCCATTTATTGCCGGATCATGTTATTCAGTAAGTATTCGCATAAAACTATGGCCATTATCATATTCTCCAAGATCAAACAAGTTGCTGGATTGTTGGTCTATTTTGCAGCCTATTTCTGGGGTGTGATGCGTTGTTGGCAGCATTCTTACATTTACGTTCATCAACATGTTTAAGAATGTGCCCTAACCTTAACCAGACAACCCCTTTACATTGTGGGCAGGGGTGAAACGGGTGGCTGGAATCCCTGTCTAATAATGTATGTTTAGAAAATGTTTCATTTCTGAGCTACCGGTTTTTAAATCCATCCAGTTCTCACTCGGTGTCTGAACCACGACTGTGAAGTCTGTAAGTCCAACTTCTGACTGTGTCGCCTCTATTTTTCCACTGTCCGACTCCTAAATGGCTCATGTATAATAATCCCGGTTGTCTGCTCGCGGTGTATAAATCTATGTGTAGTTGGTAATGTTGTAAGAAAAGGGATAACCGTGTGCATTTAGGCTAGAAGCAGTGCTGATCACCAAGGGGGGAAGGGGATATAGGTTGCGCAGGAGAGAGCGTGAACATTACAGGACCGCCCTGGTACTTACAGCCCTCGGTGAAGTAAACAAGAACAACATTAACCCCCAGCACACCAGCCTGTTCAGGAGGGGGGCCCACTCATTTCTCTTTTGCACTGGGCCCACTAAAGTGTTAAAACGGCCCTGCGGCCAGACCCTCCGGTCTTCCGATTCTGACATTTTAACTAGTGGCTTGGAGCAGCAGCATGATGAAACTTGGTTATGGGAGAGGAGAGAACAAAGGAGAGCTGATAACGGATTTTCTAGAAAATCCTAGTCATCATCGTTTTTTGACAATAGAGGCCCTAGATTAATAGAACATTACATATATTTATATCTTTAAAATGTTAAAACTTTCCAAAGAAAGTAAATATGCAACAAGCTATGCATTTTATTAATACGGTAGTAATCCTATATAGTATTTTTATTTTAATCCTGGAGTTGGAGTCTGTACGTTTCTACTGATTCAGACTCTGACTCCACCCAAAATTGACCCTGACTCCACAGCCCTGGTCTGAACTCCTGTTCCATAAAGGCAGACATTTTGTTTTCTGTCTGGTTTTTTTTGTATACTAAATGCCGGCTGTGTGGTTTTGCGGGCCTGGCACTGATTTTTTTTTGCCCCACAATTTGCTGTGTTTTAAGCCGGGTTCACACATTTCGTATTTGTTGCGGAATCCTTGCTGAAATTCCGCAATAACGTATAGTACAATGTAAGTGAACGGGCTTTTAACAAATTACACAAGATTTTAGACCTGCTGCAGATTTTCAAATCCTCAGCATGTCCTATTTGTTGTGGTTTTCTGACGAAAATCTAATTTGTTGCAATAAAATACGGATTTTGTTGCGGATTTCCAGACTGGTTCAACAGCTTAATATTCACGTGATGTGTGAACTCGGCCTTAATAAGCTTTTCTAGGAATCCAAGTGTTGAGGCTGAGCTTCAGTACCAGGCACAGCTGCACATACAGATGCTCTGCTGAGTGTGGAATATTCTGCAGAGCAGTGGAGGTCCCGGAGGTCGGAGCTGCACCAATCACATATTGATGGCTTGTCCTAAGGATAGCTCCTCAATGTATTTTCCTAGAAGGCCCCTCCCTTTCTAACTTGGACTTGACCACTACTGTCTCCACTCTTGTGGCTATTTTGTGGTTATTGGACGTTCCTTGCCCATGCTTGGTGATTTATTTACTTATGATATTGAACCCTATTTTGTCTTATAGGGGGTCCCTGTGATGGCTATCAGAAATAAAATGATATCTGAAGGACTAAACCCTGATCTTTTAGAGTAAGTATTATTGTTTCATCCATCCTGGCCGACAGCCGTTTTAATTTTCTTAGAGAACCTTTCACCTTCCCATACATGTGCAGCATGTAATGGGCAGGGCTGTACAAGCCCTGGGGCACTTTACATTTAATGGCAAGGGGACGTGTAACACGGCTGTGACACTGTCCAATCCGCTACGGACAGTATCACAGCAAGAGCTGGAGAGAGGAGAGCGCGTGCACGCTCCCACTCTACTCTTCAGCTCTCGGCAGACAAGGACGAGACTGATCTCTCGCAAGAGATCACACAGTCTTGTACTTGTCTGCCGAACAGGCAAGGGGGCGTGTAATGGCATGGGGCGTGTCAGAGCATGCGCACTCTCCTTTAGGGTATGTTCACATGCCCTATTTACGGACGTAATTCAGGCGTTTTACGCCTGGAATTACGCATGAAAACACTGCTCCAAACCGTCTGCAAACATCTGCCCATTGAATTCAATGGGTCTTACGGTGTTCTGTGCAGACGGGGTTTTTTTTTTTACGCGCCGCTGTCAAAAGACGGCGCGTAAAAAGATGCCCGCCTCAAAGAAGTGCATGTCACTACTTGGGACGTAATTGGAGACGTTTTTCATTGACTCCAGTGAGAACCAGCTCCAATTACGTCCGTAAAAAACGCAGCGAAAAACGCATGCACTTGTCAAAGCTCAGGACCTGTTTTCGCATGAAAACAGCTCCGTAATTTCAGACGTAATTGGCGTTGCCGTGTGAACATACCCTTTCTCCAGCTCTTGCACTGTCCGTAGCAGTGACACGCCCCCTTGCCATTACAGCCCCATTGACCGTTAAGGGGGTTATTTAAATATCGGGTGCCAAATACAACGTCACCGATATTTAAATAACGGAGGAGGGTAGAATTTTTTTTTTTTTAAGTGCCCCAGGGTTTGTGCAGCCCTCCCCATTACATGCTGCACATTGATGGGCAGATGAAAGGTTCTCTTTAAAGTGAACAGTATTGCATTATTATATTCCTTGATATTTATTGTCTTCTGTATCTCCACTCTATGGGGGACATTTTTTTTAAAACTAGTGCAAGGTAAAGTGGAGTAGTTGCCCATAGCAACCAATTTTCAAAAGGGCCTCTGAAAAATGAAAGCTTGAACCTGATTGGTTGCTATGGCAAGCTAATCCACTTTTTCCAATAAGGATATCCTCACACAAGCAGAGACTGTCCAACACATCTGCATGAGGTTTGTAAGGCCTTGTTCACAGTTTTCTTTGCAGGCAGAAAATTCTGCATGGAAAAATGCGCTCCAGTGTTATGAAGTGGTTTTGCACCACACGCTTTTTATGCCGTGTTTTTTAGGCATTTTTTAACCTCCTTTTTCAACAGGCAAAGGAGAAAAACGCCAGCGGTTTTTGCCAAAAAACGCTGCTGCTGTTCATGGCGTTTATTTCCTTCTCCAATTGATTTTAATGGGGTTTTTGAGGCAGAAAACGCCTCAAGATAGGGCATGTCGCTTCTCTCTCCTGCAAGCGTTTCTTTCCGCTCGCGGGAAAAAAACGCCCCTACCTCTCATTGAAATCAATGGGAGGAAATTTCGGCCATTTTTTTGCTGCAGTTTCCAACGCAAAAAATCCTCTGTGTGAACGGTGCCTAAAAATCCATCCACATGCTGGAGAAACCACCCCAATTTATTAAGTTGATTTCCAAGCCGGCTTCAAGTTAAAAAGGAATTGTCTCAGTCACGAAATTGTGAAAGTTCATAGATTCATTTTTAGTATAATGTAAAATCTCCATGATTGTTTTTCAGGACACCGAATGCCCCGGTCCCCGATGGAGACTTTGCACCTGCAGACAGCTCTGACAGTGAATCCTCATTCAGTGATTGAAGAGACCGATGTCTGCTATAATATTCTTCGCTGGAATGTACATTAGGCTGGACTTTATAAGTTTATATATAAACCTAATGACCATTCTACATTGTGTATGTAGAGATTCTCAGCTGTTTCTATAGCGCGTTCCTTTCTCCAGCACCCAAGCCTTTGCATCTGTACAGGTGTAATATCCCTCAGATTTATTACCCAGGCTATTATTTCGGTTTTTGTTTTTTTTTACGAATATGAAAATTGTTTATTCAGTGTGAAGTGTTGAATTTGAGCTGCACATTCCACTAGACAAGAACCATGTAATGTAATATATTGGCTTTTTTTCATATTCCAGGACTGTTTTGTGTTCAAGTGCACATAAATGAACTAATGTCAGTGTTCGTGGAATATTTGGAGTATTTTGACTGATTGTTTCTTGGTATTGATTCTAAACGACCTATTTACTGCTGTCTGAATGGAAATATAGGTTTATTTTTTTCCTTTTTATTTTTTTAAATTGTTTTTTGATTCTTTTTTTTGCACCCAAAGCTCACAGGTTAATCAGCTAAAGAATAGTTGAAAAAAACAGATTTGTGTTTTGGATTGGCCAAGTCAGAGTGCTGACCGTTAACCCTATTGATATGCTGTGGCACGACCTGAAGATGGCTGTGCACGCAAAGCATCCCAGAAATATTGATGAACTGAATCACATTTGCAGGGAGGAATGGTCCCTGAAAATGTATCTATAATTGTGACTTGGATAACAATCAGGCCGCATTTTATTAGTACTCAATGCAAAAATCCAGGTAATCCACAAGGGTTCACTTACTTTTTCTTGCAAATGTCGATTTAACAGTCAGTGACCGCCCATAGGTGTTTTTACGGCGGCCACGAACAGGCTTTATACCGATTCAATAGCCTTTTTACGGCGTTGCATCGGAATAAAGAAATAGAGCAGGAAGCTGTTAAATCTTCCTGCTCTAACAGGGGAGAGCGATATCCGTATCAATCTCACCCATTTAACCACTGAAATGTGGCGCTCAATAGCGAGCACCGCATCAGAGTGGTTTTGGAGAGAGGGAGGGAGTGATAAGATCGGCGGGTGTCAGTGTCTTTTTTTTTTTATTTTATTTTTTTTTTATTTATTTTTTTTTAACCAGTGCTAGAGCACTGTAATTTTATTCATATTTACAATATTCCAAAACATTTTAGATACATAACAATAGCATAAAAATTCTCTCAAATATCTCTTAAAACCACATCTCAAAACCCCCCCAGAAGAAAAGAGAAAAAAAAAAAGGAGAGCGAAAGGGAGGGCAGAGAGGAAGAAAGAAGAAAGAAAATATAAATAAAAAGACCATAATTACACTATACATGGTAAAACATATCAGTTATTTCCATCAGGAGTAGCCATCTAGACCATTTTCTAACAGTTTGTTGAAAATTTTGTATTCCACTATCCGCTAAACACACTTCATAGGTATAGCATTGATTCACTTTGGCAATTACCATCTGAATAGTGATATTTTTATCTCCTTTGCAGTTTGAGGCTATTAACCCCTTCCCGCTCCTGGACGTACTATTAGGTCATGGTAACTGCATCGTTCGTGCTCCGTGACCCTATAGTACGTCACGGGAGGAACGGCCACTTTGGCCGTCCACCCGACACATACTGGAGCTGTGACAGCTGCTGTCACGTACAGCAGTTACCGCAGCTCCTTCAGCGGGGACCGATCGCGGTGTCCCCGCTGATTAACCCCTTAGAAGCCACGTTCAATAGCGATCGGACCTTCTTAGGGGTTAAACTACCATCAACGGCCTGCTACATGATAGCGGGCGGCGATGGTTGCTATGGCAACCGGCGGCCTAATAATGGCGTCTGGCTAAACCATCTATGGAAGCCTAGTGGGTCCTGACAGTCAGGACCCACTATGCTTGCTGTCAGCGTGTAGCTAACAACTCTAATACGCTGCACTACGCATGTAGTGCAGTGCATATGGAATTGCGATCACGGCCTCCAGCCCTCAAGTCTCCTAGTGGGACAAAGTAAAAAAAAGTAAAAGTTGTGTAAAAATAAAAAAATACAAGTTTTAAAAGTAATAAAGTAAAAAAAACCTTTTTCCCTTATCAGTCCTTTATTATTAATAAAAATAATTAAGTAAACAAACTATACATAAAAATGGTACTGATCGAAGCTGCAGTTCGTTACGCAAAAAACAAGTCGTCACACGGCTTTCTTGAGGGAAAATTAAAAAAGTTATGGCTCTTACAATATGGCAACACAAACATTAAATTATTTTTTATAAAAAGTATTTTATTGTGGAAACGCCATAAAAGACATAAATGAAAACTCTAAACATATGGTATCGCCGTAGTCGTATCGCCACGCAGAATAAAGTGAATGTCATTTATAGCACACAGTGAACGCTGTAAAAAAAAAAAAAGGAATAAAAAACAATAGTAAAATTGCTGTTTTTTAGTCACCACGCCTCTTAAAAATAGAAAAAAAAAACGGATCAAAAAGTCACATGCACCCCATGAAAACTGCAATGAATTCCTCAAGGGGTCTAGTTTCCAAAATTGGGTCACTTTTAAGGGTTTTCACCTGTTGTGGTACCTCAGAAGCTCTGCAAATGTGACATGGCGCCCAGAAACCAATCCAGCAAAATCTACATGCCATATAGCACTCCTGCCTTTCTGAGCCCTGCCGTTTGTCCAACCAGCAGTTTATGACCACATATGGGTATTGCCGTAATCGGGAGAAATTGCTTTACAAATGTTGGGGAGCTTTTCCTCCTTTATTCCTTGTTAACATAAAAAATTCGTACCTTTTATCAGAAAAATTAGATTTTCAATTACACAGCCTAATTCCACAAAATGCAGCAAAAAACCTGTGGGATCTAAATGCCCACTATACTCAGTAAGTTCCTTCAGGGGTGTGGTTTGCCAAATAGGGTCACTTTTGGGGGGGGGGGGGGGGGGGTTTCCACTGTTTTGTCGCCACAAGACCTCTTTAAACCAGACATGGTACGTAATAAAAAGGAGGCCTCAAAATCCACTAGGTGCTCCTTTTCTTCTGAGGCCTGTGTATCAGTCCAGTAGCACACACGGGCCACATGTAGGATATTTGTAAAACATTTGTAAACATAATGTGATTCGAAATTCGATTAGAAATTCTTGCCCGTTTATATCCCCAGATAAATTTAAGGACTTCTAAGTTTAATTCCGTAGTTAAAGATTTAGGAAAGAACAGCGGAATACATCTAAATGCGTATAGTATTAGGGGTAATATATTCATCTTAATTCTATTAATCCTTGCTATCCATCAGAGACTAACTCTCTTATATTTAATTCCTCTGAAATCTTATTTTTTGACTTAGTTATATTATAGTAGCTTTCTAAGAATATGAAATAAAAATTCCCAAATAAAGAAATCCCTTATCTGTCCATGTATAATTATATTTATTTTCCAAAGAGGTCTTAAATTCACCAGGGCAATTTATTCCCAAAACTTGGCATTTGTTGTCATTTAATTTATAGTAGGAAACCTTCGAAAATTCATCTATAGCTTTCTTTAGTACTCTATAGGAGCCTTCAAGGTCTGAACAACTTACCATAATATCAGCAGCATAGAGTCCTACTTTAAACTCTGACGTTCTACTGTTAATTCCATGGATCTCACATTTTGTCTTATTATTTAAGCAAGAGGCTCAAGTATGAGATTGAAAATCAGCGGGGAAAGGGGGCATCCCTGTCTGGTTTTGTTCGTAATCATAAATTCTTTTGACGTAAATCCTGAAATAGATACTATTGCATTGGGTTGAGTATAAAGAAACAATACTGTCGGTATCTTCTATGGCAGTCGGGTGGGCCTAAAAAAGGCGCCCAGGTCTGCCCCTAGTTATGCCTGCGGCATGGCCTAGCAGATGCCTGTCCGTTTTAAATGGACAGGCACTAATACACTGTTTTTATGCTTGCTAAATCAAGTGGTTTGTATATTAAGTGGAGTTACTAAACCGGATTGACTTGCTGTGTTCTTGTGTGGGATACTGTGTGTGATATACACTACCGTTCAAAAGTTTGGGGTCACCCAGACAATTTTGTGTTTTCCATGAAAACTCACACTTATATTTATCAAATGAGTTGCAAAATGACTAGAAAATATAGTCAAGACATTGACCAGGTTAGAAATAATGATTTTTATTTCAAATAATTTTCTCCTTCAAACTTTGCTTTCCTCAAAGAATGCTCCATTTGCAGCAATTACAGCATTGCAAACCTTTGGCATTCTAGCTGTTTGCTGAGGTAATCGGGAGAAATTTCACCCCATGCTTCCAGAAGCCCCTCCCACAAGTTGGATTGGCTTGATGGGCACTTCTTGCGTACCATATGGTCAAGCTGCTCCCACAACAGCTCTATGGGGTTGAGATCTGGTGACTGCGCTGGCCACTCCATTACAGATAGAATACCAGCTGCCTGCTTCTTCCCTAAATAGTTCTTGCATAATTTGGAGGTGTGCTGTGGGTCATTGTCATGTTGTAGGATGAAATTGGCTCCAATCAAGCGCTCTCCACAGGGTATGGCATGGCGTTGCAAAATGGAGTGATAGCCTTCCTTATTCAAAATCCCTTTTACCTTGTACAAATCTTCCACTTTACCTGCACCAAAGCAACCCCAGACCATCACATTACCTCCACCATGCTTGACAGATGGCGTCAGGCACTCTTCCAGCATCTTTTCAATTGTTCTGCGTCTCACAAATGTTCTTGTGTGTGATCCAAACACCTCAAACTTTGATTCGTCTGTCCATACCACTTTTTTCCAATCTTCCTCTGTCTAATGTCTGTGTGCTTTTGCCCATATTAATCTTTTCCTTTTATTAGCCAGTCTCAGATATGGCTTTTTCTTTGCCACTCTGCCCTGAAGGCCAGCATCCTGGAGTCGCCTATTCACTGTAGACGTTGACACTGGTGTTTTGCGGGTACTATTTAAGGAAGCTGCCAGTTGAGGACCTGTGAGGCGTCTATTTCTAAAACTAGAGACTCCAATGTACTTGTCTTGTTGCTCAGTTGTGCAGCGGGCCTCCCACTTCTCTTTCTACTCTGGTTAGAGCCTGTTTGTGCTGTCCTCTGAAGGGAGTAGTACACACCGTTGTAGGAAATCTTCAGTTTCTTGGCAATTTCTCGCATGGAATAGCCTTAATTTCTAAGAACAAGAATAGACTGTCAAGTTTCACATGAAAGCTCTCTTTTCCTAGCCATTGTTTAATCGAACCCATAAATGTAATGCTCCAGATTCTAATCACATTGTGAAACAAAGTAAAAAAATTAAAGGCAAGTTAAAGTTTATGTTCACAAATGCCAGAAGTCCAGCAAGCAAAATGGGGTAGCTGGAGGCCTTGATACTGGAAGAAAATATAGATATAGTTGGTGTTAATGAAACATGGCTAGGCTCTTCACATGACTGGGCTGTAAATCTACATGGAAAGACAGGACAAATAGGAAAGGCGGTGGTGTATGTCTGTATGTGAGAAGTGATATGAAGGGGAGTGTGAAAGAGACAATAGTGGGTGAAGATTGTGAGGAGATTGTAATTCCACCCACAAGGTTTCAAAGGGAGGTAAACACTGGAAAAATTAATTTTGGTGTAATCTATAGACCCCCCAATATAACTGAGGAGATAGAATGTCCGCTATATAAACAGATGGAGCAGGCTGCACAGGCTGGGACAGTAGTGATAATGGGAGATTTTAATTACCGGGATATTAATTGGCGTCATGGTTCGGCTTCAAATGCAAAGGGGAGACATTTCCTCAAGCTGTTGCAGGAAAATTAAATGTGCCAGTTTGTAGAAGACCCGACTAGAGGTGAAGCTCTGTTGGATCTGGTTATTTCTAATAATGCAGAGCTTGTTGGGAACGTCAATATTTGTGATAACCTCGGTAACAGTAACCACAATATAGTTACATTTTACCAAATTAAGGACTATAGGTTTAGAAAGTATAGTTTGTAATTGGATTGAGAATTGGCTCAAGGACCAGAGAGTTGTGGTCAATGATTCCTACTCTGAATGGTCCCCGGTTATAAGTGGTGTACCCCAGGGTTCCGTGCTGGGACCACTATTATTCAACTTATTTATTAATTATATAGAGGATGGGATTAATAGCACTATTTCTATTTTTTTGCAGATGACACCAAGCTATGTAGTATTGTTCAGTCTATGGAAGATGTACGTGAATTGCAAGAGGATTTAAACAAACTGAGTGTTTGGGCATCCACTTGGCAAATGAGGTTTAATGTAGATAAATGTAAAGTTATGCACCTGGGTACGAACAACCTGCATGCATTATATGTCCTAGGGGGAGCTACACTGGGGGAGTCACTTGTTGAGAAGGATCTGGGTGTACTTTTTTTTTTTTTTAGTCCCACTAGGGGACTTTACTTTGCAATCTTCTGATTGCAGATATAATGCTTTGGTGTACTTAATATACCAAAGCTTTAATTGTCTGTCAATGTAAAACTGACAGGCAATCTATTGGGCCATGCCTCTGGCTATTACTACCACTATTATTCAACTTATTTATTAATGATACAGAGGATGGGATTGATAGCACTATTTCTGGGGGGAGCTATACTGTGAGAGTCACTTGTTGAGAAGGATCTGGGTGTACATGTAAATCATAAACTAAATAACAGCATGCAATGTCAATCAGCTGCTTCAAAGGCCAGCAAGATATTGTTGTGTATTAAAAGAGGCATGGACTCGCGGGACAGGGATGTAATATTGCCACTTTACAAAGCATTAGTGAGGCCTCATCTAGAGTATGCAGTTCAGTTGTGGGCTACCAGTTCATAGAAAGGATGCCCTGGTGTTGGAAAAAAAATACAAAGAAGGGCGACGAAACTAATAAGGGGCATGTAGAATGTAAGTTATGAGGAAAGATTAAAAGAACTAAACCTATTTAGCCTTGAAAAAAGACGACTAATGGGGACATGATTAACTTATATAAATATATTCATGGCACATACAAAAAATATGGTGAAATCCTGTTACATGTAAACCCCCTCTAAAAACAAGGGGGCATTCCCTCCGTCTGGAGAAAAAAGGTTCAATCTGCAGAGGCGACAATCCTCCTTTACTGTGAGAACTGTGAATCTATGGAATAGTCTACCGCAGGAGCTGGTCACAGCAGGGACAGTAGATGGCTTTAAAAAAGGCTTAGATAATTTCCTAGAACAAAAACATATTAGCTCCTATGTGTAGAAATGTTTCCCTTCCCATTCCTTGGTTGAACTTGATGGACATGTGTCTTTTTTCAACCGTACTAACTTTGTAACTATGTAACTGCAATACAAAAGTATTGCAGCGTATTATAAATGCGATCGGAGGATCGCATAGTGAAGTCCCCTTGTGGGACTAAGGCCTCATTCACACGGCAGGGTTTCCCGGCCGGGTGCCGGCCGTTCATAAATCGGCCGGCACCCGGCTGCATTAGGAATAATAGACCCCTAATGGGGCTATTCACACGACCGATTTTTTGATGGCCGGGAAAACCGCCCGTCAAAAAATAGGACATGCTCTATTTTCGCCCGGGTACCCGGCCGCCCGGCTCCCATAGAAGTCTATGGGGCCGGGTAATACCCGGCCATCACCGGGATGTGTCCCGAGTCACGGCCGGGTTTTCCGGCTCTTGCGCTCTATCTCCTCCTCACAGCGCAGAGTGCATGTGAGGAGGAGGAGTTGATGCCATTCTGACGAATGGCATCGCTGTACACGGTGTGGCAGGGCCGGGGTGTACAGCAGGTGGAAGGGAGCGCTGCGCTGGCTCCCTTCTCCTGCTTGTTTTAAAAGCGCCCTGGCCCGGCGACACCTTTGATGGCGCCGCTAGCAGCTGCAGCAGCTGCTGCTGCTACTACTGTAGCGACGCCACTATAGCAGAGCGGGGAGGTATCTCCCCGCTCTGCTATGTGCTAGCCGCACTTTAGCTCCTTGAATGAGCGGAATCCCCGTGTGTTCGGGGATTCCGCTCCTGGACAGAGCGCTTGATGTCTCTGTCCATATCTGGGCAGTGACATCAGGGGAAACTCCTGAAGCGGAATCCCCGAACACATGGGGATTCCCCTTCAGGAGTTGCCGCTGATGTCACTGTCCGGATCTGCCCGGCCCGGCACGGATGCATAACTTTATGCAAACCGGCCGGGCAGAATGGCCGATTTTACCGGCCGGCACTCGGGCTCGGACGCGACCCGGTCGTGTGAATTCCCGCCTAAGAAAAAAGTTTTAAAAAAAATATATATGAAAAACACACTTTTTCCCCTTACAAAATGCTTTATTATTAAAAAAACAAAATAAAGTAAAAAAAAGTTACACGTATTTGGAATCGCCACGTCCGTAATGACCTCAACTGTAAAGTTATTACATTATTCAACCCGCACGGTGAACGTCGTAAAAAATAAAATAACAAACAATGCAAAACAAAAATTGTTTTCTTTGAATATTGCCTTAAATTTTTTTTTATAGAAGTGATCAAAAAGTTGCATCTACTCCAAAATAGTACCGATGAAAACCACAAGTTGGTCCGCACAACAACAAAAAAGCCCTAATACAACTGCATCGGCAGAAAAATAAAAAAGTTATGGCTCTTCAAATATGGAGACACAAAAACAAATAATTTTGAAATGAAAATGTTTTTACTGTGTAAAAGTAGTAAAACATATAAAATCGATATAAATTTGGTATTGTTGAAGTCGCAACAACCCGCTGAATAAAGTTATTTTGTTATTTATACCACACGGTAAACGGTGTAAATTTAGGACGCAAAAAAGTGTGGAGAAATTGCTGTTTGTTTTCTATTCCCCTCCCAAAAAAAGTTAATAAAAGTTAATCAATAAATTCTATGTACCCCAAAATGGGGCTATTAAAAATTACAACTTGTCCCGCAAAAAACAAGACCTTATACAGCTATGTCGACGCAAAAATAAAAAAGTTAAAGCTCTTTGAATGTGACGATGGAAAAAATAAAAAAATTGCTTGGTCATTAAGGCCTAAAATAGGCTGGTCACTAAGGGGTTAACAAAAAATTATATTTACTAACAAACCAAAAGAAAAAGAAAAAAGATCCAGAAATATATGCAGGCACTCTCAGGTATACATAATTCATATAAAAATCCAATTTATTTAAACCTCCGAATAATTTCAGATATATCAATATATACATACAAATATTATATAAAAAAATCTCCTGACCATAAGAGATAGATTACAAGTGATCTAAGACACCTAAAATGTAGATAAATTAACTCATATGCTACATTTGTTCTCACTAGGCATAGGGACAAAAAGAGGAAAGAATAATCTGAACAATCACTGGGTTGTGTTCACACTTGCGTTTTTTGACAAAATAAATTTTATCATTTCAAGGTGGCCACCATCCCTATTTGCAATAGGTAGCATTCTTTTTTGAGTAGTAAACTCCTATGCGTAGGAGATTTAGACCTAGGAAATGAATAAATGGAATATTATATAGATATGGATTTATAATAAGATGAATTATCTGTTTATTCGTTCAGAATAATCTATAAAGGAAAAGTTTTTTCTTTTTGGAACTAATTATCAGTTGTGAATAAATACAATGTACAAAGAATCTATAAATATTTTATCTATATATATGAAATGAAACCTCTTGACATCTGCAATGGAGGAACCAATAAAAAACGTTTGGGACACTATAAATACAATGCCCTGGATTACACTGGCTAAAACGGCTCTGAGGAAATCCCGTGTAGGGATGAAACGCGTCAGCTGTTCTAATGGATCTAATCAAGCTGGACAGGTAGTGACGTCTTTACCTGGCCCTGCAAATCCCTGACCAAATTTGGAGACACGATATGGAAGGAAACACCATGTGAATAGATGTTCACTCATTTACCGGCAGATGCTCTTGCCCTCCTGGACTGTGTATCTCCTCGCGCATGTTGTGGACTGAGTGGATGTTGAAAGGAAAAAGTCGCCGGCTATCCAATTTTGCAGTGGAGTTTGAAAGTGGTCTGATATACGGATGATTATACAGCTTGGGACTTTCCTTTGGAAGGTCTCTCCGTCCCACTTATGAATAGACTGCTCCTGCATATGGATCACAGAGGCTGACCTGAACATCAGAGGTAAAAACATAAGCCTCCAGATAAAATCTGGGAAAATCATTCGCCCTCAAACAAAGAGGATGGAGTGGGATCTATTGCGATCTTGTGTCTACTGAATAGACTGCCTATATCTATCTATCTTCCTTAAAATATAAGGCTGCATGAAATAGGAGGGAAGAGCTTTATAACATACATATCTGCCGTTAAAACAGCTTATGTACCATAGGATTATTCATTTCCTAGGTCTAAATCTCCTACGCATAGGAGTTTACTACTCAAAAAAGAATGCTACCTATTGCAAATAGGGATGGTGGCCACCTTGAAATGATAAAATTTATTTTGTCAAAAAACGCAAGTGTGAACACAACCCAGTGATTGTTCAGATTATTCTTTCCTCTTTTTGTCCCTATGCCTAGTGAGAACAAATGTAGCATATGAGTTAATTTATCTACATTTTAGGTGTCTTAGATCACTTGTAATCTATCTCTTATGGTCAGGAGATTTTTTTATATAATATTTGTATGTATATATTGATATATCTGAAATTATTCGGAGGTTTAAATAAATTGGATTTTTATATGAATTATGTATACCTGAGAGTGCCTGCATATATTTCTGGATCTTTTTTCTTTTTCTTTTGGTTTATAATGTCTTCAGAAATGGCACCGTGCTTTATTTACATTGCTTTTTCAGGTACAATTGGGGGTATGGGTTAGCCATAACCTCTTTTTGCTTTTTTGTATTTACTAACAAACACCTTGTTTTGTGTTTCTCTCCTTTCACTAATTTAACTGCAGCAGCAATGTAAAGATGTCTGGTTAAGGCCCTATTCACACGACAGCGTTTCCCGGCCGTGTAAAAAACGTCCGTCTCACGGCCGCAGTAGGACCAATATACCCAAATTGGGGCTATTCACCCGACTGATTTTTTGACGGCCCGGGAGACACGGCTATCAAAAAATCGGACAGGCCCTATTTTCGGCCGTTCTCCCGGCGGCCCGGCTCCCATAGAAGTCTATGGGACCAGGTAATACATGGCCATCACTGGAATATGTCCCAAGTGATGGCCGTGTCTTCCGTCGCTCGCTCTCTCTCCCCTTCTCCTCCTCACAGTGCGGACTGCATGTGAGGAGGAGGAGGAGGAGGGTATTTTTCTGCTCCCTGTAGGAGCAGAATTCCCAATCCCGGGACACAGCTTCGGAAACGCTGTGGCCGGGATTGGGGATTCCGCTTCAGAAGTGCCTGACGTCACTGTGTCCACAGTGACGTCAGGCTCTTCTGAAGCGGAATCTCCGACCCTGTGGTGGGTGTTTCCACACCAGGAGAAGTCCCTGACTTCACTGTGTCCATATATGAACACAGTGACATCAGGCACTTCTGAAGTGGAATCCCCGACCCTGTGGCCGGTGTTTCTGCTCCAGGAGGAGTCCCTGACTTCACTGTGGAATACCAGTATTTACTAAAACAGACATGTCTTGAGAGCTGCCAGGTCCTCTTTAAATGCATATCCCTATCTTAGGCACAAGATAGGCCATAAGTGCCTAGTAGCTTTGGGACTCGCACCTATCAGGAGAACAGGGTTGCCAATTCAAAGTAGCCATCAGCTGCCACTTTTCCTCCCATTGAAGTTAATAGAGAGATGGCTGCGCTTGAATGCGGCTCTTCTATTAAAGTCCATGGGAGTCTGGAGTTCATTAATAAGACTAACTGGTTACTTTGGTTAAATAAAGGAGTATATTTAAAAAGAGGAGCAATTGCTAAATATAAATAGATATGGGCTTTGTGGCTAAATTCTTCCATGGCGTCCAGAGAATTAGTGAGTTATAGACTGGGTCTGATTTAATATAGCTATGTAAAGGAATTCCAATCCCCTTTGATTTTTCTATAATATATTAACAAGCTGAGACTATTGTATATCTGCATTATTGGTCCTTTTATCTGTGTGGAGTGCGGTTGGTTCTCAATTGCCTTTTATCTTTCTAGGAGGCATCAATGGAACCTACCCTTGGAGGATTACAAATACAGCACACAATACAAGAAACAAAGTACAGACCACTGATGGAATTGAGTCACAATAGCCATTTAATAACCCCTTAGTGACCAGCCTATTTTAGGCCCTAATGCATACCTCCCAACTTTCAAGAATCACAAAGAGGGACAACCGATTCGGCGTGCGCAGCGCAACAATTTTTTCTTTTAAGCCATGCCTCTAATCCCACCCAATCCCCGCTCATACACAGACACGATTCAGCCCACACATTATCATGCTCCCATAGTGCCTCCCACACAGTATAATACCAAATAGCTGCCCCCACATAGTATAATGCCCCCATAGCTGCCACCAATCAGTATAATGCCCACACATATTCCGCCATGCAGTATAATGCCTAAATTCCCCCATACAGCATAATGCCCCCTAGCTGCCCAATGCAGTATAGTTCCCCCTTAGCTGCCCCTAGTGCCAGTGCCCTTGCAGATAGTGACATAGTGCCCATGTATATAGTGCGCATGTACTTGGCGCCACAGTGTCCCCTGTAGATAGTGACCCTATATAGTGCCACAATGTCCATGTAGATAGCGCCAGCCCCACCCCTGTAGATAGCGCCAGCCCCCCCCCTGTAGATAGCGCCGTTGGGACTCCCTCTAGGAGCGGAATCCCCAGCCAGAGCATAGGCCTGGGATTTTGCTCCTAGAGGGAAGCCCTGATGTCACTGTCCATATATGGACAGTGACGTCAGTGGCTACTCCTTTAGCGGAATCCCCGTTGCCGACTCTGGCCGGGGATTCCGCTTCAGGAGGAGCCACTGACGTCAAGGTCCATATATAGACGGTGACCTCAGGGGTTTCCTCTAGAATTAGTTTGACAGTGGGACATATCCCCCATTGCACGGGACAGTGGGACACCGCCCGGAATCCGGGACTGTCCTGCTGAATCTGGGACGGTTGGGAGGTATGCATAATGGCTAGCTTTTTTTTTTTATAGTCACATTTAAAGAGCTAGAACTTTTTATTCTTCTGTCGACATAGCTGTATAAGGAATTGTTTTTTTGCGGGATTAGTTGTACTTTTTAATGGCACAATTTCGGGGTAGATATAATTTTTCGATTAACTTTTATATTTTTTTTTTTGGGGGGAATAGAAAAAACCCCTGAAATTCTGCTATTGTTCTATGCATTTTAAATTGACGCCGTTCACTGTGCGGCGTAAATAACACATTACCTTTATTCTATGGGTCGGTACGGTTACGACGATACCACATATGTATAGGGTTTTTAATATTTTACCGCTTTTGCACAATAAAAACACTTGAACTAAAATTATTTCTCTTTGCATCGTCACTTTCCAAGACCCGTAATTTTTTAATTGTTCCATGTAGTTATATGAGGGCTTGTTTTTTGCGGGACAACGTAGTTTTGATTGGTACTGTTTTGGGGTACGTGGGACTTATTGATTAACTTTTATTATGACTTTTTGGGGGGGCAATGGAAAAAAAATTGCAATTTCGCCATTGGTTTTTGCTGTAATTTGTATTAATCATTTTTATTTCACATTTATTACTTATTTTTTTAGTCCCACTAGGGGACTTTACTATGCGGTCTTTAGATCGCTGCTATAATGCTATGGTATACTTCGTATACCAGAGCATTATTGCCTATCGGTGTAAATCTGACAGGCATCTATTAGGCATATGCCCAGGGCAGACCTGGGGGCTTTTATTAGGCTCCCGGCTGCCATGACACCCCATCGAAGACCCGCAATTGCATTTGCGGGCCGCCGATGGGTGACAGAGAGCGCTCCCTCCCTCTGCAAATGATTTAAATGCTGCGGTCGGTATTGAACGTGGCATTTAACGAGTTAAACGGCCGCAATCTAAGTAAACTTCGATCATGGCCGGTGGAGCAGGAGCCCGGCTGTCATCAGACAGCCGAGCCCCGGCTCCAGCCTGCACGGGACACCGTGAAAACGCAGCGGCCTATCCTAAGTCCCCTTAGTGACCGTCGTGAAAAGGTATTAGTGGTCACTAAGGGGTTAAAGCAGTGCATATAGTTTTGTTACGTTATTGTATTTCTTGATGGCGGTTGGGGGGAAGAGAATAGGGGTAATTACTATTGTACTTGAAAAACATAAGAGTTGTACCCGGATCAACAATTATCATCTATTCACAGGATAGGTGATAATCGTCTGCTCGCCGGGAGTCCCATGACTGAGACCCCCACCGCTTGCGTGAAAACAGGGGTCTTAAACCCCCCGTTCCTACTCACTCCACCCCCCCCCCCAACCCGCAAGCATCTTGAATTGAGCAGCATGCATACGCGACCCCATTTAATGTCTATGGGACTGACCGGAACAGCCGAGCGCTGCTAGTTCCATAATTCCCATAGACTTTGAGTGAAGCGAAAGCCCGTGCACAAGCGCCGCTCCATTCAATATCCTCCTCACTGCGGTCTGTAGATTTCACCCTTCGCTTCTAAAAATCTTCAGAATGCCCTAAAAGTTATACCTCATGCACACGACTGTTTGCGCCAGCCGAGTCCCGTCAGTGATCCGTGGAAAGATAGGACATGTCTTATCTTTCCACAGATCGGAGAATCGAGTCCGTTTTCACGGACCCGATTCACCCGCTAAAGTGAATGGGTCCGTGAAGACTATCGGGTGTCACTCGGATGCCGTTAAAAAGTATTTAATATCAGTGCCCACTTCCATTGCGTCTGCATATCTGTACCGTATTTCTGAGTAAATGATCATCTTCAAACTTATGGCATTTGTATGACTTGCATGCCACTTAATTTAGTATTTGTCCTGTGTGCACAGAAAAATATTCTATCAGAACAGATTATGCAAATTCTTCCCTAACATTCAGGAAGAACTTTGAGAAAAAGAATGCTCCCATAACAATATAAAACGCTCTTTCCAGCAGGGGAGGAAAAGCAAGGCCAAGTTGTTTCAGCAATTACTTAAAGTGTACTGAAAATCTTTAAGCATGAGCCAAACTTTTTTGGGCAAATATTATTTCATCCAGTCCAAAATAAAAAAAAAAGGGGAAAATTAGTATGAGGCAACAGATGAAATGATGGCCGACTGTGGGAATATCAGGTGCACAAGTGTATGTGCCAAGTTCACAGGTACAGTAGGCAGCTCCGACAACTGTTAACCCTTAGGGTATGTTCACACGCTTAACCAAAAATGTCTGAAAATACAGAGCTGTTTTCAAGGGAAAACAGCTCCTAATTTTCAGCCTTTTTTTTAGCAACTCACGTTTTTTTGCAGCGTTTTTTACGGCTGTTTTTCTAGAGAGTCAATGAAAAACGGCTCAAGAAGTGACATGCACTTCTTTTTCGCTGCCATTTTCTTTATGCAGCCGTTTTTCAAAACGGCTGCGTAAGAAAACGGCCCGTCGGAACAGAACACCGTTTTCCCATTGAAATCAATGGGCAGATGTTTGGAGGCGTTCTGCTTCCAATTTTTCAGCCGTTTACGGCCCGAAAAATGGCCGAAAATAAGCTGTGTGAACATACCCTTACTAAACAAGACTGATCATTATATTAAACTGAAGCCCCTACTTACGTATCGCTAACCAGCATTAGTCTGTTGTTTTGACTTCTGATCTGCTCACCTATCAAGCCATCTTTCTATGCTGTTAGGGTCAGTCCACATGTTGCGTAAATACTGCCTTTTTTCTGCAACGGAATTCATTGCGGAAAATCCGCAGCAAAATATAGTAGCAGAAAACTGGATGGGATCAAACAAATCTCATCCACACCCTGCGTAAATACTGAGCGGAAAAAACGCTCAGGAATTGACCTGCGGTGCAGAGTTTTATTCCGCAGCATGTCAATTGTATTTGCGTAAACGCTACTTATTTGTTGCGGGTTTTCGCCATTGAATTCAATGGGAGGTAAATCTCGCAACAAACAGCAGTTGTTGCGTTTTTTTCGTGGCGGGTTCTCTGCGATTCCGCTGCAAAAAAAGTAACTCAGAAAAAAAAAATCTCATACTTACCCAGAAGTCTGTGTTCATCCCTCCAGCGCAGCCTCCTGGGATGACGTTTCATCCCATGTGACCGCTGCAGCCAATCACAAGCTGTTGCAGCGGTCACATGGGATGAAACGTCATCCCAGGAGGCCGGCCTGAATGACATCATAGCGCCAACATCCTGGGATGACGCTTCATCCCATGTGACCGCAACTGAAGCCAATCACAGGCTGCAGCGGTCTCCTGGGATGCAACTTGAAAAGTTCTCCATGGTGAATCCCCTGCCGTCGCATAGCAATGCTTCCCCAATTACGTTCAGCTATGGATACACATCCGTAAATATATACGGAGAGGGGTCCGTGGCCAATAGAAATGAATGGGTCTGCAATTTCAACCATAAATATAAATCCGTAATTACGGAGGAAAACGCCGATGGTGTGCATGTGGAACATAAAAAGACAAGAGCTGTCAGGTCAATTTTGATTGTTAGTGCTAAAGTTAGTGCTAAAGTTACACTGTGTTCCTGCTGATGCCAGCAACAAAAAAAGGGATGTATTGTGACCATTGGCTCATTAGACCTCTCTCCATGCCTTTTGCAGAGTTTTCTGGGAGCTGGAAGCAATCCTATTAGTTCTACATGCCTTAAAGTAGAGAATAGCAGAATAGCATTCATTCAGGTTGGTCTATGTGTTGGATACATACACTGTTCTCTAAGGAGTAACCCAACACATAAAGCAGCCTGCATATTTGTGGGCTCTACTGTTCAAACGTCCATTCACAAATATCAGAGGACACAGTGTGCACCAAGAAAACATTCCCCACACTATTACTTTCCCTCCAACAGTCTGAACTGTTGACACCTGACAGGAAGGGTTCATCGACTCATGTTACTTGTGCCAAATTCTGACTCTCACATTAGCCAGGTGCAACAGAAATCTGGATTCACCTGACCAGTAGTTCTTTTTCCACTGCTCAGTGATACAGTTTTCACACTCTTTTTTTCCCACTGGAGTCTTGCCCTTCTGTTTCCTTTAGAACATCAATGGCACTCAAACTGGTCGTCTGCTGGTATAGTCCATGCATGCTAAGGAACACCAAATTGGCCGTTCGGGGACCTTAGTTGGAGCACCAGCTTAGTATTTGGCTGCAATTTGCTTGACTGCACCGCCTGTTTGCAAGAATGATTCTTGACATCCTCCTCTGACCCCTTTCGTCGATGTGTTGTTGACGTCCACAGGATCCCCTTCTGCTGTATGTTTTTCCCTCGACCACACCTTTCTCGTTTTACTCTCAATACCATTGCACAAGAAAACTCCACAAGGTTGGCAGTTTCAGAAATACTGCTCCACAGCTAGTCTAGCACCCATGACCATGCCTCATTCACAGTTGCTCAGAACTGAATTTTCCCATTCTAATGTGGATTAACACTGAAACTGATATGCAGAAAACGTAATTTTACACTGCCCTTCGGGGTCACGTGTCTAATTTCCTTACAGGGAAAGGGCAGGTGTCTCTATTAAAGTGGCTATTCAGTATATATATATATATATATATATATATATATATATATATATATATATATATAAAACAGGAACAGAGAGCAAGTAACAGCACCAGGACTTCAGTGTTAGGGAGATGTTGGTTTATTCACCACCAGGTGGAAAAAATGAGCAACGTTTCGGTTCACACCTGAACCTTTCTCAAGCTTGAGAAAGGTTCAGGTGTGAACCGAAACGTTGCTCATTTTTTTCACCTGGTGGTGAATAAACCAACATCTCCCTAACACTGAAGTCCTGGTGTTGTTACTTGCTCTCTGTTCCTGATATCTCATTCCAAGGAGTTGATTCATCCTTCTACTGGTAACGTGCACATGGCCTGATTTTCAGTTTACCTTGAGTGCTGTGTTTCTTGCATCTATATATATATATATATATATATATAAAGAGAAGTGGGAGGCCCCGCTGCACAACTGAGCAACAAGACAAGTACATTAGAGTCTCTAGTTTGAGAAATAGACGCCTCACAGGTCCTCAACTGGCAGCTTCATTAAATAGCACCCACAAAACTCCAGTGTCAACGTCTACAGTGAATAGGCGACTCCAGGATGCTGGCCTTCAGGGCAGAATGGCAAAGAAAAAGCCATATCTGAGACTGGCTAATAAAAGGAAAAGATTAATATGGGCAAAAGCACACAGACATTGGACAGAGGAAGATTGGAAAAAAGTGTTATGGACAGACGAATCGAAGTTTGAGGTGTTTGGATCACACAGAAGAACATTTGTGAGACGCAGAACAACTGAAAAGATGCTGGAAGAGTGCCTGACGCCATCTGTCAAACATGGTGGAGGTAATGTGATGGTCTGGGGTTGCTTTGGTGCAGGTAAAGTGGGAGATTTGTACAAGGTAAAAGGGATTTTGAATAAGGAAGGCTATCACTCCATTTTGCAACGCCATGCCATACCCTGTGGAGAGCGCTTGATTGGAGCCAATTTCATCCTACAACATGACAATGACCCACAGCACACCTCCAAATTATGCAAGAACTATTTAGGGAAGAAGCAGGCAGCTGGTATTCTATCTGTAATGGAGTGGCCAGCGCAGTCACCAGATCTCAACCCCATAGAGCTGTTGTGGGAGCAGCTTGACCGTATGGTACGCAAGAGGTGCCCATCAAGCCAATCCAACTTGTGGGAGGGGCTTCTGGAAGCATGGGGTGAAATTTCTCCCGATTACCTCAGCAAATTAACAGCTAGAATTCCAAAGGTCTGCAATGCTGTAATTGCTGCAAATGGAGCATTCTTTGACGAAAGCAAAGTTTGAAGGAGAAAATTATTATTTGAAATAAAAATCATTATTTCTAACCTTGTCAATGTCTTGACTATATTTTCTAGTCATTTTGCAACTCATTTGATAAATATAAGTGTGAGTTTTCATGGAAAACACAAAATTGTCTGGGGGACCCCAAACTTTTGACCGGTAGTGTATATATATATATATATATATATATATATATATATATACATACATATATATATATATATATATATATATATACATACATATATATATATAAATTCTAGCCTAAAAATTCTAGACTGTTCATGTCTTTGACAGTGGGCAAACTTACAAAATCAGCAAGGGATCAAACACTTATTCCCTTCACTGTGTATATCTATATATATATCTATATATATCTATATATATATATACACACGCATACACTATATGGACAAAAGTACTGGGACACACCTCTTAATCATTGAATTCAGGTGTTTCATTCAGTTCCATTGCCACAGGTGTATAAAATCCAGCACCTAGCTATGCAGTCTGCCTTTACAAACATTTGTGAAAGAATGGGTCGTTCTAAAGAGCTCATTGAATTTTAACATGGTACTGTAATAGGATGCCACCGTTGCATCAAGTCAGTTTGTGAAATTACCTTCCTCCTAGATATTCCACCATCAACTGTGAGTGGTATTAATACAAAGTGGAAGCGCCTAGGAAGCACAGCAACTCAGTCATGAAGTGGCAGACTATTAATGCAAAGTGGAAGCGTCTAGGAAGCACAGCAACTCAGTCACGAAGTGGCAGAACATGTAAAGTTACAGAACGGAGTCGCCGAGTGCTGAAACACATAGTGCATAAAAGTCGCCAACGCTCTGCTGTCACAATAATTGTAGAGTTAGAAACCTCCTCTGGCATTAACATCCGCACATAAACTTCGCCCTGAGCTTCATGGCATGGAGGGCCAGACGAAATAGGGTAAAGCACGCCGCCACTGGACTATGCCCTAGGAACTACATGTCATGGGTTTTTATGGAAGAGCAGCTGTATACAAGCCATCACTAAGCATCACTCTATGCCAAGCGTCGGATAGAGAGGTGCGAAGCATGCCACCATTGGACTCTGGAGCAGTGGAAACGTGTTCAGTAGAGTGATGAATCACGCTTCTCTATATGAAGTGTGATTTATCATTTTCTCTTCTTAGCATCATCTTATGTTTCAATTACTTTACTTTCCAAGATGTTTTCTATATTCAACAACAGGGCACTGCCATGGGCTCCAATATAGCACCCACATATGCCAACATTTATATGGCCATGTTAGAAACGGTACACATTTATCCTTCATCACACTCTTCAAAAGTTTTGAACTGGTGGCGCTATATTGACAAATTTTTTCTTATTTGGACAGGTTCAATTGATTATCTATTTACATTTCACATCTTCCTTAATACCATTGACCCCAGTGTTAAATTTACATTAGTACATTCCACCACTTCTATTGTCTTTCTTGAAACCAGGGTTTCCTTATTGAAGGACCGCCTGTACACTGATCTGTTTGTCAAAGACTCGGATGTCAATAACCTCCTTACGTTTGATAGCAGCCACCCGAGGGGTATGGTACGCTCCTTGCCATTTTGTCAGCTCCTTAGGGTTAAAAGGATTGTTGCGGACAAACCAACCGCAACATGCAGACTCAGAGATAAGGGTAAGAAATTCAGACATAGGGGCTACCCTAAATCCATCATTAATGCCAACATGAACAGGGCCAATGTCGTCTCTAGGGAGACACTACTTTCTGATACTCCAGTCATTAACACAGGGAACAGGAGAACCGATAAGGTCCCTTTTGTATCAACATGCACAGACTAGAGCAACCAAATAGCCAGTATCATCAGGAGACATTGGCCAATTCTCCACAGCAGCCTGCGACATGTCCCGAATTTGAAATACCTCCACTCTTCTCCTACAGATGCTCACCTAATCTCAAAGATAAATTAGTTAGAGCAGCCATGGAACCGTCCAAACAGACAGGACAGTGTTTTCTTTTTTTTTATTTCTTTTTTTAAACATCATTTTTATTAACAGTTTTCACATTTTCTTATAAACATATCACATAAAGGTTGCGTCATAAGTGAACAACGCGCACCTGCAAACAATACAAAATAACATAACATACAATCATGGTATATGTTTCGATCCACATATCGACAGTGTTTTATAACGACACGCAGTATGGGCTGTTTTCCTTGCCTGTAGTAATTGCAATTTTATGATCAAAGGCCGTTCCTTCAATCATCCTATTTCTGATAGAGAAATCCAAATCAAACACTACCTAACTTGCAATTCCTCCTTTGTGATCTATGTACTTAAATCCGCATGTAGGCTGTGGTACATTGGAGAGACCACACTTGAACTTAAAGTACACCTCAACAATCACCGTTTTACTATTAGAAATAAGAAGTTAGATCTACCTGTCTCCAAACACTTCACTGACCTTGGCCACACTGAGAAACTGTTAAGATTCAGAATCATTGACCATATGGTGGTTCAATACATTTTGGCTTTTAACAACACCTGGTGTCCCTGTGTCTTTGCGCCTGAGCTGCAGAAGTGCCTCCACAATGTTAGCACAACTAACCCCAGGTCCGGCTCTAGGTTTAGGGGGTCCCTTGGGCGACAGCCTTAGTGGGCCTCTTTGCCGTTCAACTCGAGTGGCCGCGGTATAAAGGCACAAACTAGACAGTGAATATGAAAACATTCTATATGATATACTTAGATACAGGGCCACAGCAGTATGTATCCTTGTACTAACATACGTTCACCCCCCAAAAAAGTGTGTGTGTGTGTGTGTTTTTACAGGTTCGGATGTCGGACTACTTCGGATTCCAGGACTACTTCGATGACGCCTTTTTTCTCTCAATAAAATGGTTAAGGAGGGATGTGTTTTTTTTTGTTTTTTTATTTCAATAAAATATTTTTTCTATGTCCTTGTATTTTTTTAAACTTTATTACTACCACCTTACTAATGACCGCTGGCTGATTGACAACATCTATTACTAAGGTGGGGCTTCGTGTTAGCCGGTACAGAGGCTGTCGCTAACCCCCATTATTACCCCAGTACCCACCGCCACCAGGGGTGTCGGGAAGAGCAGCGTATGATCCAGCGTCCGACCATCTGTAGTGATGATCGGGCACTGGGGCAGCTGCAGGCTGATATTACCAAGCTGGGAAAGGCAAGAAACAGTGGCCCTTCCCACCCTGGTAATGCTGCCGGGCGTTGCGGTGTTGTATCTGGCTGGTTATGGGGGGTCGTTTTTTTCCATTTAAAAATAAATAAATTATGTGGGGTCCCCCCCCCCATTTTTCATAACTAGCCAGACACAACACAGCAGCAGCCTGGCATTACCAGGATGGGAAGGGACACTGTTTCTGGCCTTTCCCAGCCTAATAATACCAGCCTACGGCCACCCCAGTGCCTGACCGTTGCTACAGATGGTCATGTACTGGATTGTACCCGGCTCTTCCCAGCACCCCTGGTGGTGGGGGCTACCGGGGCAATAATGGGGGTTGGTGTTAGCCTCTGCACCGGCTAACACTAAGCCCTGTCTCAGTAATAGACGCTGTGAATCAGCCAGTGGCCATTACTGAAGCGGTAATAATAAAAGTTTAAAAGAAAATACAAGGACAGAGAAAAAATATTTTATTGAAAATAAAAAAAGCCATAATCGAAGTAGTCGTCGAATCCAACGTAGTCCAATGTAAAAAACACAAACACACAAAAAAACTGAGTAACACATGTGGTAGGCTTAGATACAGGGCCAATATGTGATAATGTCTGTTAGACCATGTATCTAAGCCTACCACAAGGTAGGCTTAGATGCAAGGCCCATCAGACAGTATCATACATGGACATACATACATGCATACATACATACATACATACATGCCCCCATATAGAAGTTGGTCTGTTGTTGTTCTCCCATGTAAAAGTCAAGCTAGCCCCCAGTTTCTACCCTGCCCCAGTTTATGCCCCCATGTGAAGGTTTTAGATCACAGGTTTGTGTCCCCGGACAGTTTGGTGCCTTTGCTCCAATAAAAATAATTAAAACAAACTCACCTAACACGGTCCCGACTCCCGTCACTGTCTTCTCACTGGCACTTGACTCGGCACCGCTCGCATCCACAATAACATAGCGATGTGGCGCAGTCGCACAGATGACGTAATCGCGTCAGCGTGACATGAATACGTCATCTGCGCCGCAACGCTAGGTTGTTATGTATGCGAGAGGCGGGGCCACCGCTCTGCTCCTCTGCAATCTGCTGCCACGCACCACGGACGGCTATAGTTAGTTTAAGCAGGTGGGCGGCGTAAAGCATGGGTGCTGACGCCGGCCCTGACTAACCCCCTCTATGGTCTAGATACGGGGTGAGGGGATGCTCACTTGTGTAACAGCAGGTGTGTTATGCCCCAAACTTTTGTACCCCAAGCTGAGTTTCCCATGAAGTGGGGTCCCTGCGATGGGTTGTGTCCTTTGACATTGGGCATATGTTTCATATTACTATATGGACTTTTTACCTGGGTATATCCCAGGTTGAATACTGTAGAGGCCTCCAGTCTTATTGCCATATACATTTTTTACTGTCAATAGTTCTTTCCCTTTATTTACTTATCATTCATTTTCCCCTACCTAACCACCAGGTGGCGCTAATACTTCAACGCTTCCTTTGTATATATATATATATATATATATATATATATATATATATATATATATATATATATATATATATATATATATACAAATCGTCTTTTTGTTTATGTTACCATTCTTCCCAGGCTAATATTATATATAGCCACATATGATCCTGTTATCAGTCTCCACATTTAACTTTATACTCTATTTTTACCTTGCCACACTGAATTGCGGCTTAGGAGACGGTGCTCATGCGCACTACATTTGTACTGCGAGCATCCTGCTCCCTTCTCTGTCTATCACATGCATGCGCAGTTGTATTTGGAAACGCCAATGTAGCGAGCTCTGATTTAGAGGTGTCGTCCACCGGTGAGTAGCATCTTCCGCCTACTGTAACTGTATTATGTTTTTTTTATGCATTCACCACATCACTGATGTATTTTAACACACTATCCTGTTCACTGACGCACATAAGACACATATCTGAAGAATATTTTTACGGTACGTTTTATGTACACTTTATGTAACCTGACTGACAGGTGATTTCTGGAGTGATACAATTGATCTTTTATTTTATGCGTGTATATGTTTTATCTTTATTTTTATGTAAATTCACTTGTAACACTGGGGTATTTAAACCCACACTTGAGTGTCAGTTATTGCTTGAAAAAGATCCAAGTAAGCTGGGTCGAAACGTTGCCTGCCTGTAGGGTGAATAAACACACCACTATTTTCATACTAAAATGTCATACTACTTTTGAGGCTAAGAACCCTTGTCAATACAAAAATTCAAATGAAGAGACAGCACTCAAAGGAAATTGGTGAGAAAAGGTAATGTGCTTTATTCACCCCACAGGCAGGCAACGTTTCGATCCGTCTCAAAGGGATTTTTGTCAATATATACACACACATACACTATATGGACAAAAGTACTGGGACCCACCTCTTAATCATTCATTCAGTCCCATTGCCGCAAGTGTATAAAATCCATCACTTAGCCATGCAGTCTGCCTTTAACAAACATTTGTGAAAGAATGGGTCGTTCTAAAGAGCTCATTGAATTTGAACGTGGTACTGTAATAGGATGCCACCATTGTAACAAGTCAGTTCGTGAAATTACCTCCCTCCTAGATATTCCACTATCCACTGTGAGTGGTATTAATGCAAAGTGGAAGCGTCTAGGAAGCACAACAACTCAGTCACGAAGTGGCAGACCACATATAGTTACAGAGCGGGGTCGCCGAGTGCTGAAGCACATAGTACAAAAAGTCGCAAACGCTCTTCTGACACAATAATTGCAGAGTTAGAAATCTCCTCTGGCATTAACATCCGCACATAAACTGCACCGGGAGCTTCATGGCATGGGGGACCTGATAGAATAGTGTAAAGCACGCCGCCACTGGACTGTGCCCTAGGAGCTACATATCACGAGTTGGACATAGCTGAGAAGCTGATTGCAGAGGAACAAACAAAAAGATTTGGTCAGCTCCAACTAAAACATGAAATAGATATGCAGGTGCTAATCTGCCGTGACTAATGTATTACCAGTAATAAGAAAATGCAGATGCACACCGCAGGCGCTAAGAGATATATCTATCTATCTATCTATATATATATATATATATTTATCTATATATATAGATATATATCTATATATATATATATATATATATATATATATATATACACACACACATTGTTTATTATGTTTTTTTATTTTTATTGCAATACTGATATAGTTATTATGTAAATAAATGTGAGGTTCTTAGCGCTCAGTTTGATCAAAATGTGCGAGCCCACCTGCCACAACAAGGCGACCTCTATCAGGGGGTCCCTACACTGAACATTGTATCCCAATTTTGGAGACTTACCTCTCTCTCTTGGGCTGAGCCCATAGTGAGCTCAGGACAGGTAGGAACCAAAAATATTCTGTTCTAATTAAAAACAGCCCAGGACAGGTGGGTGGAGAGCACAACCAAAATGGAAGCAGAAAAAGTCATCATGCAGCAAGCGACAGGGGAAAAGCAGAAGCCTGGCTCCAAGAAGAGGCTAAGGAAAGCAGTGAGGGCATTCTCATCTTCTTCCAGCAGTGGTAGAAAGAGGTCAGCCGGAAGGAAGCAGCTGGACAGAAAAGTGGATCTGGGAGGCTGTCGCAACATCAGGACGAGTACCGGAGAGATGGTGAGACCAGCGCAGGGGCGTCGCTAGCACCAGACCTCTGGGGCTCAAACCCCGGATCTATGGCCCGATGCCCCGGATCCCCGGGCGACTGCAGCTACAAGGGTTGCACCGGTCGTGATTGCAACCGGGCCGCGGCCCCCACACCGCTATAGAAATTTACTATAGTAATTGGGGCCTATGTTATAAAATACACAGGACCGTGTTAATATAGTAACGACACATACTTTTGATACTTTCTGCTGGGGCCATATATCTAAGCCTATCATGTATGATACTGTCTGCTGGGGCCATGTATCTTTAAAATTCTTTCTTTTGTTGACCCAAGAGGTCCATTTTGTAACATGAAGGGTACATAAAACAAGGCAACGTACATTTAGAATACATAATCCAACAGCAAATGTACAAAAAGAATAAATACATTATTATACATCAGTGTACTGATTGAAAAAGAGAGGATAATGACAGGGGATCACGAAAGTGAGGCTGGAGCTGAGTTCCCAATCTAGGGAGTGAAGAAAGAAGGTGAAAGCGGAAAGGAGAAGGGGGGGGGGGACCCTCCACAGCATCCCTTAGGCAAAGGTGCTATTTCGGCTGACTAAAGGAATGCGGCTCTCAGATGATGTCTTTATAGGAGTCCGAATCCTGAAAAACTATCCATTGGGTCCAAGTTTTGCAAAACCTGGAGCTTGAGTCGTGAATAACGGATGTCAAGTCCTCCATATGCATGATGTCGTTAACCTGTGAAACCCAGAGGGATAGTGTGGGAGAGATGGATCCTTCCACCGTAGCGGGATGCAATGACGTGCTGCCATCACTAGAAAGTGAAGCAGAGAACGCTTATACTTGTTCGCTGGAATGTCGCAGTGATGAAGAAGGAAGAAGGCCGCATCCATAGTTACACTTGTATTTGTGACTTCAATTATCACCCGTTTTATGCCTTCCCAAAATGGGGTAAGGAGGGGACATGACCAGAAGGTATGAAGGAGGGTACCAATGTCTTGCCCACATCTCCAACACATAGGGGACGCTGTGGGGAAGATGTTATGTAGGCGGGCTGGGGTCCTATACCAGCGCAAGAGTAGTTTGAAGCTTGCCTCTTGGTATCTTGAACAGATGGAAGTTTTTTGAGCCATAAGGAGTATACGCTGCCCTTGTGCGGGAGAGAAGGATATCTCCAGATCCTCTTCCCATTTTGAAATGTATGTAGGGGTGGGCATATCTGGGGGGTCCATGAGAATTTTGTAAATTGCGGACAATGTATGTCTAACCAAGTCAGAGCCTGTACAGAGGGTCTCTAGTGGAGTCTTTACCACTTGGTAGGACATAGGAGCTGAGATAGAGGTTAAAAAGTGTCGTAGTTGCAGAGAGCAGAGAACGCCAGTGTCCCAACGGAGGAGGATCAGGAATCTGGGCCAGGTCTGCAACAGAAAACCATTCACTGTCTGTCAAGAACCGATCTGCACGATACCATCCCGAGGATTGCCATATACAGAAAATTGGGTTCGTCAAGCTAATGGGAAAGGATGGATTGCCCAGCATCGGAAACATAGAGGAAGGGAGTGGCAAGCAAGATGTCCTTACCGAGGGGAGAGAGCAGCACACTAGTGTTGGGCCTATAGTAGGGTGATGGTGGAGATGTCTGAGTTGGCTACGGTGTAGCCACGGAAGAGCCGATAATGGAATAGAGTAGAAACTCTGCTCCAGAGACACCCAAGACTTAAAGGTCGCATGTCTGCACCAATCAACTACCCGAGAAAGATGAGATGCAATGTAGTAGGTGCGAACGTCAGGTAGTGCTAGCCCTCCCGATACCCTAGATCGACACAATAGCGTGCGGGAGAGACGCGGAGTCTTACCATTCCAAACAAACGTAATCTGAAGAGAATTGACTGTTTTAAAGAACTGTGTTGGGATGGCTATGGGAAGGGTTTAAATATAGTAGCCTAGGAAGTGCATTAATTTTGAAGATGGTACAGCGGCCCATCCATGTAAAGGTGCCTTTGGACCGTCTGGCGCAATCTGCCTTAAGTTCAGCAAGGAGTGGGGGAAAATTTAATTGAAAGAGATCTCTCAGGTCTGCTGATAAGCGAACCCCGAGATATTTCAGAGCAGTCGGAGTCCATTTAAAACTGAAAGATTGTTTCAGGGCCGCGGAAAGATGGGGTGAGAGAGAAATGTTCAGGGCTTCAGACTTATAGTTTTAATTCCTGTCTCAGCCAAATTTACTGTCTCCATTCAGCTATAGCAACTACTTGTTGCTTGATAACTGTATTGCCGATGATAGTCGGCATTTACTTTTGGTCATTTAGACACTCTGCTGTGTTCCTTCCAGCTGTTCACTCTGACTTCGGCTCTTGGCAGTGATAAATTTAAACTTACGTGTATGGTTTGTTCTTTGCTATACGTAGCTTAATAAAAATGTAAATATATTTTCCATTACAATTTGGGTGGTCAGGAAATAGGGTTCCGTCTGCCTGCAGGCATTCCTCCATTGACTATATGTATTGTACCTGCTGACTACCCAGGGTCATAATTTGTTTCTTTGTCCTTATGTAGTAAGTGGTTCTTCCAGGCTAGTAATGTTGTCTTCCGATAGGGCGGGTAGACCAGAATCTGCAATATATTTAGAGATATTAGACCTGAATTCACGGGATGCCACAGACGGATTAGTAGAGTCCGTATTATACAGGGCAGCGTAGAAATCCCGGAATGCGGAGGCTATGTCCAACGGCAAACGAAGCCGTGTTTGTAAGGGGGATACTATCGAGGGTATATAATTCTGGGTTTGATGAGTCCGCAAGGCTCTAGCCAGAGACCTACTACTTTTGTTGCCATATTCGTAGTAGTGACGTTTACATTTAGAAAGCGTAGCCTTGGCTCGGGCCATCAATAAGGTACATAGTTCCTCTCTTTTGCGGAGGAGGGCGATCCTACATTCCGGGTCATGGGAACGTTTGTGTGAGGTCTCAAGGATCTCAATTTCGGACAGCAAACGGACCGTGGCCACCGCCCGTTCTCTCTTCAGGCGGGCTCCATGTTTGATAAATATACCCCTGATCACGCATTTATGAGCCTCCCAGATAATGCGAGGATTGATGGTCTCAGTGGCATTAGTTGCGAAGTAGTCAGCTATATTGCATTGAATATCTGCAGTAACAACTGAATCCGAAAGAAGCGTTGGGTTCAGTTTCCACTGAGATTGGCGGTATAGAGGGGAATGTAGAGAGAGGGTCAAGGTGACTAAAGCATGGTCTGAAAAGGAAATCGAGTCAATATCGGCAGAGCGTATAGAGTGTAGCGAGTGATGTTTGACGAAAAAAAGATCAATTCTGGAGTATTTGTCGTGTACTGCGGAGTAAAAGGAAAAGACCCTATCTGTTGGGTGTAGGAGACGCCACGTGTCCACTAATTGGTGTTCGTGAAATGATTTCATAATGCGGCGCAGATGTGCCCTCGAGAATGATGAAGAACCTACGGAAGTGTCTAGTGTGGGATCTAGCGCTACGTTGAAGTCCCCTCCCAGAACAATGGTACCCTCCCCAAACTCCTCCAGAGCATTCAGAAAACCAACAAGGGCTGTGCTTTGACCGGAGTTGGGTAGATAAAATGAGGCAAAGGTGTATACTTGAGAGTCAATAACCCCTTTGATCAAGAGCATCCGTCCCAATTCATCACCGCGAGACCCCTTGAATTCCCAGGGGAGAGATCTGGAGATCAAAATGCTTGTCCCCCTGGATTTCGTGTCAGGAGAAAAACTATGATATGCATTGGGGAACCATGCGTTAGAGAGTTTGAAAGGTTTTTGCTGGCATAGGTGCGTCTCTTGGAGGAACGCCACCTGTATATGTTTGCCTTTCAGCAAATTGAAAAGTATGGATCGTTTTCCAGGGCTGTGTAACCCCTTGATATTCAATGAGCCTATTATCAGGTCCGTTTGTGTGTGTTGCGTCATATCTGCCCTACGATGCGATGGAGGGGGAGGGGAAGGGGAAGGCGAAGGGGAGGACAAAAAGAGGACAGGTAAGGATAAGAAAGCAAGAGAATGAGACGATACACAAGAAAGAGGACCGAAGGCCGACTCCTAGAAGGTACAAAAACCTGTAAAGGAAGGTTGTTAAATTTATGGGGACCTGGAAAACCACGGGGGGGGGGGGGGGGCGGGACCCCGGACCGCAAACATAATCATCAAACAGTAAACCATTTCTTCCATCGCCTACCTATGGGGAGGCGACGGAGGCACAAACAATGATAGAACCGACGTGCATCTCTCAGCTTCTAATAGCCCGAGGTAGGTTAACCTAAAACCTGTGCTAATAGCCATGACCCCTTATGAACAACCTATAGAGTTGCAGCACCCTTCTGGATAAGTATTAAAGGCTGCTATAACCGTATATCAGACATAAATCCGTCCTCGTAGCTGTTAAGAGGATTTGAAAAATTGACATGCAACTGATGTATACCTGGCAGACACCGCATTTTAAAATTACCGGAGATACAGGCAGGGGTGAACCTAGCCCGTCTGCCGCCTGAGGCGAACTATAAAAAGGCGCCCCCCCCCCCCCCCCAAATCTATCAGAGTTTTCTCATTCCTAGCTGTACACATCAAACACACAATATATACATTTTTTAAATAGGAAAACATTTGATGTTTATTTGTTAGGCCCTGTTCACACAGAGTATTTTGACGAGTTTTTGGGCACGGAAACCGCTCCGCAAAACTCGTCAAAAACCGGCCGAAAATGCCTCCCGAGAAAGAAGGGACATGCCCTATCTTCGCACGTTTACGCCTCTGACCTCCTATTGACATCAATGGGAGGCAGAGAAAGGGTATTTCGCAGAGTTTTTTGCCCGTAGCACTCAATGGCCGTGAGCGAAAAACGCGGTGAAAATCACGGCAAACGACGTGCAGGAAGAACAAAATCTGCCTCAAAATCCCAAACAGAATTTTGAGGCAGAATTTTCCTCCTGCAAAAAACTCAGTGTGAACATAGCCTTAGGCTATGTTCACACGGAGTATTTTGCCAAGTTTTTTGACGCGGAAACCGCGTCGCAAAACTCGGCAAAAACGGCCCGAAAATGCCTCCCATTGATTTCAATGGGAGGCGTCGTCGTCTTTTTCCCGCGAGCAGTAAAACTGCCTCGCGGGAAAAAGAAGCGACATGCCCTATCTTCGGGAGCTTCCGCCTCTGACCTCCCATTGACTTCAATGGGAGGCAGAGAAAGCGTATTTCACGGTGTTTTATGCCCGCGGCGCTCAATGGCCACGGGCGAAAAACGCTGCGAAAAACTCCGCGAAAATCGGCGTGCAGGGAGAGGAAAATCTGCCTCAAACTTCCAAACGGAATTTTGAGGCAGATATTCCTCCTGCAAAATACTCCGTGTGAACATAGCCTTAAAGTGCTGTTTGAAGTATGGAAAATATTTAAAGAATTATTCTTACTGCCAATCAGTGCAGTGCAAATAGTACAGTCTGCCCTGCACTGCCCCATATCTTTCCTCGGCAGCCAGTCTCATTTGCGCCGTCACTCTCTGCAATTACATTCAGGCCAGTCCAGGACGGATCGCGCCTAGCGCTGTTTTGAAGCGGCACATCCTGGGCCGGTTTCTTTTCTCTACCTGCTGTATTGTAGTGGTCTGCCTGTGCTGGCTCGATGCCAGTGGTGGATTAATATGATCTTAGGCCCTGGGCTGTACACAAGTTATGTGCCCACAACCTACACGTAAGTATCACCTACATGTCAAAGTACATCACATGCCACTCTGCAGACTGTCTCTTAGCCTGATCATCTGCTGCCACTCACACTTCCCCACAGCCCCCACCACAGTAATGTACATAGATTGTAAGACCAACATTACCAATAATACCCCATACTGTTACTGAATAATACCCCCATACTGTTACTGAATAATACCGCCACACCATAACCACATAGTGACTGAATAATACCCCCACATGGTTACTGAATAATACCGCCACACCATAACCACATAGTGACTGAATAATACCGCCACACCATAACCACATAGTGACTGAATAATATCGCCACACCATAACCACATAGTGACTGAATAATACCGCCACACCATAACCACATAGTGACTGAATAATATCCACATACTGAATAATACCTCCATACTGTTACTGAATAATACCCCCATACTGTTACTGAATAATACCCCCATACTGTTACTGAATAATACCCCCATACTGTTACTGAATAATACCCCCATACTGTTACTGAATAATACCTCCATACTGTTACTGAATATTACCTCCATACTGTTACTGAATAATACCCCCATACTGTTACTGAATAATACCCCCATACTGTTACTGAATACCTCCATACTGTTACTGAATAATACCCCCATACTGTTACTGAATAATACCTCCATACTGTTACTGAATAATACTTCCATACTGTTACTGAATAATACCTCCATACTGTTACTGAATAATACCTCCATACTGTTACTGAATAATACTTCCATACTGTTACTGAATAATACCTGCATACGGTTACTGAATAATACCTCCATACGGTTACTGAATAATACTTCCATACGGTTACTGAATAATACCCCCATACTGTTACTGAATAAAACTACCAAACCATGATCACATATTACTACAACATTGTGTCAGAAAAAACCCACCATACTGTTAGTGAATAAATCACACTATATATAGACCAATATTACCACCATATAGTGACCTTATAGAGGTAGTTGCCAGTTATACACAAGATATCTGCAAACCATATAAGTGATTACAGTATAGTTATATTGAGTGACTATTGTGGCAAATTTTTAAGTTTTTAAAATTTTTATACTTCTTTTTTTTGGTAGGTTCCGCTGGAGCGTTTGGACTACGTCGTAGATTCATTGGACTACTCCAGTGATCTACTTTTTTAAAAAAAATAAAAAATGGTGAAAGAGGATTGCATGGGGGAATTTAGATTTCAATAAAAGTTTTTCTTGTCTGTTTTTTTTAATACTTTATTATGGCCTTAGTAATGGCTGCTGTCTGATTGAGAGCGTCCATTAGTAAGAAGGGGCTTAGTGTTAGCCAGTAAAAAGGCTATCACTAACCCCTATTATTACCCCGGTTCTCACTGCCGCGAGGGGAGTACGATCCAGTACCCGACCATCTGAAGCGACGGTAAGGCAGCAGGGCGGCCACAGGCTGGTTTTACCAGGCTGGGAAGGGATAAAAAACGTGGCCCTTCCCACCCTGGTGATGCTAGGCTGCAGCTGCTTTATTGTATCTGGCTGGTTGTGAAAAATAGCGGGAACCCCACGTCTTTTAAAAAAAATAAATAGAAAAAAAATTACGTGAGATCCCCTCCATTTTTCATAACCAGCCAGATACAATAAAGCAGCAGCAGCCTAGCATTACCAGGGTGGGAAGGGCCATGGTTTTTGGCCATTCCAAGCCTGATAGTACCAGCCTGCGGCCAGCCCAGTGCCCACCCTTCTCTTCAGACGGTCGGGTGCTGGATCGTACCCAGCTCTTCCCGGTACTCCTGGTGGCAGTGGGTACCGGGGTAATAATAGGGGTTAGTGATAGCCTTATTACTGGCTAACACTAAGCCCCTTCTTAGTAATGGACGCTCTCAATCAGACAGCTGCCATTACTAAGGAGGTAATGAAGTATTAAAAAACAGAGACATAAAGACATTTATTTTATTTCATTGACAACTCTTCCACACAATCCACTTTAACCATTTTATTAAAAAAAAAAAGAAATAAAGCTTAAATCAGCGAAGTAGTCCAACGAATCTACGACGTAGTCCAAATGGTCCAGCGGAACCTGCAAAACAAAAATGAGCAGTATGAAAAATAAAAATAAAGTTGGCTGTCCCCACAGACGTACAAACATATGAATAAATAGTTACCTTCGGAAACATATTAAAATACTTAGAAAAATTAGGCCCATAAAATAAAACATATCAAATAAAAAAAAAAAAATTAGAACACCTTTCTTTTAAAGAGAACCTTTCACCTCCCCATACATGTGCAGCTGAGTTCAGCATATAATGGGGAGGGCTGCACAAACTCTGGGGCACTTTACATTTTTTTCCTAGCCTCCTTCGTTATTTAGATATCGGTGCTGTAATATTTGGCGCCCGATATTTATATAACCCCATGAACTGTCAATGGGGAGGTAATTGGCAAGGGGGCGTGTAACATCGCTGTGACACTGTCCAATCAGCTACGGTCAGCGTTACAGCAAGAGCTGGAGAGAGCGCGTGCGCGCAGCTCCGCCACCACTAAGGAACACAAGAGGAGAAGAAGAGTGTGAATTCTTCTTCTTCTGTTCCATGGCATCAGAGCTGTGCGCGCACGCACACTCTCACTCTTTAGCTCTCGGCAGACAAGGACGACAAGACTGATCTCTCACCTGAGATCACAGTCTTGTACTTGCCTGCCGAGAGCTGAAGAGTGAGAGCGTGCGCGCGCACATGATCTAATTTCTCCAGCTCATGCTGTTGACATTGTAGCGGATTGTGTCACAGCGATGTTACACGCCCCCTTGCCAATTACCGCCCCATTGGCAGTTTATGGGGTTATTTAAATATCGGGTGTCAAGTATTACAGCACCGATATCTAAGTAAGTGCCCCAGAGTTCGTGCAGCCCTGACCATTACATGCTGCACTCAAATGCAAGTCTGTGGGCAGGTGAAAGATTCTCTTTAAAGTGTAACAACTTTTTAAAAAACTTTTGACATGTCAGAAGTTTTGATCAGTGGGGTCCGAACACTGAGACCCCCCACTAGTCGCTAAAACGAAGCAGCAGAAGTGCTCGGGTGAACGGTGTGCCGCTTCAATTCTGTTTGGCTTTCCTTGGAGCAGTGTACGGGCTCAATAGAAAGTCTAGGAGTCCGTACACCGCTCACTCGGCTGAAAGTCGATCATAAATGAAACGGCATAGCGCTCACCCGAGCACTTCTGCTGCTTCGTTTTAGCGATCGGTGGGGGCCTCAGTGCTCGGTCCCCCACCGATGAAAACTTCAGACATGTCACTATGATATATAAAGATATCTATTAATGCGATTGGTGCAAGTTTTAATTACTTTTTATTGAAAATGATTTGCACTTTTTGAGATACAGCTGCTTTGTATCCTGTATACAGAGCAGCTGTATATTGCACTGAGACCTGAATCCATTAGGTCGCCTATTACCGATCACATCTAAGTTATGAACTTAGATGTGATCGGTAACAGCACGATCCCGCAGGACTCTCTGACACTGAATCAGTCAGTCCCGCTGACCTGACGGATACAGCGCTATATACATTATATAATATATTTATTTTAATTAGCGGGGGCAGGTTTATGGGGAAGGATTAGGGCCTGTTCACATCAGCGTTGGCTTTCCGTTCCAGGGTTCTGTGGGAGGTTTCCGTCGGGTGAACCCCGCAACGGAAAGTCAAACTGAAACCACAGCTTCCGTTTCAGTCACCATTGAAATCAATGGTGATGGAAACATTGCTAATGGTTTCCGTTCGTCACCATTCTGGCAGGTTTCCGTTTTTGTGACGGAATCAATAGCACAGTTGACTGCGCTAATGGTGACGGAAACGGAAGCTGTGGTTTCAGTTTGACTTTCCGTTGCGGGGTTACCTCCAACGGAACCCCAGAACGGAAAGCCAACGCTGATGTGAACAGGCCCTAAGGCTTCTTTCACACTAGCATTAATATACGTTTACCTCTCTTCCGTCAGAGGAAGAGAGGATCGATACGTTAAACGGAAAGCAACGGTTCCAATAGAATTACCATTGCTTTCAATGGTAATTCTTTTGTATCAGTTGCTTTCCGTTTGTCTCCGTTCGCTAAGTTTCCGTTTTTTTTAAAGGAAACAAAAGTGCAGTCTGCAGAACTTTTATTTCAGTTCAAAAGAACAGAAACCTAGCGAACGGAGACAAACGGAAAGCAACTGATACAAAAGAATTACCATTGAAAGCAATGGTAATTCTAATGGAACCGTTGCTTTCCGTTTAACGTATCGATCCTCTCCCTCTGACGGAAGAGAGGTAAACGTATATTAATGCTAGTGTGAACAAAGCCCAATACAAGATATTAATATAAAAAAAAAAAAAACCCAGCTGGGATTTCAACCAGCAACCTTCATGTGTAAGGCAGATAAGCTAACCACTACAATATAGAAACTGTTATAGTCAATGACTGTGAAACTGTAGTAGTTGAGGGTTTACTATTAGTCTCTCCTGTCTCTGCTGCGTGTGGGTGGTGACTGGTCAGAGACTCAGGGTATGTGCACACACACTAATTACGTCCGTAATTGACGGACGTATTTCGGCCGCAAGTACCGGACCGAACACAGTGCAGGGAGCCGGGCTCCTAGCATCATAGTTATGTACGATGCTAGGAGCCCCTGCCTCTCCGTGGAACTACTGTCCCGTACTGTAATCATGTTTTCAGTACGGGACAGTAGTTCCACGGAGAGGCAGGGACTCCTAGCATCGTACATAACTATGATGCTAGGAGCCCGGCTCCCTGCACTGAGTTCGGTCCGGTACTTGCGGCCGAAATACGTCCGTCAATTACGGACGTAATTAGTGTGTGTGCACATACCCTCACAGTCAGACTGGCTGCCGCAGCTGCTGCATGCAGTGTGCACTGTGAGTGACTGTGAGACTCACCAGTCACAGCTCTGATTGTAGCTTTCCCACGCTAATTAAGCACAGGAAAGCTACAAAGCCAGGAGTATACTGAATGGGGGGGGGGGAGGCGTTTTACTGACAGCAGAGGGCTCTATAAGGGGGAATTATCCCCCCACCATAGAGCCCTGACTAGTTACTATACTGAAAGGTTAGGGGGGTCTGAGCATCTGACTGCTCTAAAGGGGGGGGGGGGCAGAATCCCCCCTATAGAGCTCTCTGCAGTAAGTCAGACGCTCAGACCCTCCCCCACCCACACTAATCGTTGCAGTATAGTGATGTGAGGGCTCTATGGGGTGGATTATTCCAGCCCCATAGAGCCCTCTGCTGTCGGTAAAATGCCCAGACACCCCCTTGCAGTATACTCACGTCACGGGTCCCGGTCCCAGCAAGGCAGGAACTTACCTCGTGCTTCTGGTGCTGCTCGTCGCTCCTCCTGCAGACTTGCTCCTCTCTGGCTGCATATGCTGTGTGCAGCGTCAGAGAGGAGGAGGAGTGTTACAGACGTTCGGCACGTCTGCTATGTGCGTCTGCATGGCCCCTCCCCCCGGTCCAGTCCGTCCCGGGCTGAAAATGCCGCCCCCCCTTTGGGTAGGTGGTGGCGCCTGAGGCCGTCGGCTCACCTGGCCTCATGGCAGATGCGGCACTGTATACAGGCTAGAAGAATCATATGAAACTCCCCATACCCCACGTCGCAATCAGTTGTCTAATATAGTTAACCAGCAAAAGGGAGGGGATGAGGGAGGTAACAGTAGGCTAAGTGCCTCATGCGCTGCAGGTGATAACACGCCCTCTAAACATCTTCGGACACTAACCCATTTTATGTCGGTCTATAAATGACACTTAAACTAATACGGTATAATCAGCACGCATTTCCTGAGGGCTAAGTAGAGACCTATAGCAGCCACTATATCTATACAAGAAACCTGAGTATCTTATGAAAAAGCTGGGCAAAACATTTGGTTGCAAGAGAACCTTGTTAGGTACCTAGCAAAGCATTATATGGACAAAATAACATTTGGCGACATTGAGTCCCTTGAACAACAATGCTGCAGGCGGCCTAGCAAAACATTGACAAGTAAAAGGATATTAGCGTGAATGTCCTCTTTAGGCCTCAGACGGGACCCGGTGGGAGAGGTCGATTAACGGAAGATGTGGTGCTCCCGGGATGGATCTGCTTCGGATGGGCTGGCTAGGTCTGTTGAGGCGACGACGTTGAGGTTGTTCAATTCTGTCCAGGGCTAGCCAGTCCGGAACTGGGAACGGCTCGATCTGAAGAAAACGAAATAGGCCCTCAAGATCCGAGGAGTGGCGCAGGCGGTAGAAGCCGGAGTTGTTCTTCACGACAACATGGAACGGGTGTCCCCATCTATAAGTGGTGCCTGCGGACTTGATCTTTTCAAGCAGAGGATGTAGGAGCCGTCTCATATAAAGTGTCCGTGGGGAGACATCAGGGTATATAGTAACCGTACTTCCTTCAACTGATGCCGGACCATGTGACAATGCCCCCCGTATAATTGCATCTTTGTCGGTATAATAGTGAAGGCGACATAGTACGTCGTGAGGAGAAGACAGATCGAGCGGGCCTGGGCGCGAAACTCTGTGAATTCGATCTAGGAGAAAAGTCACTTCTGGCGGTCGATTAGTGAGCTTGTTGAATATAATAGAAACTCTGGTCGCCAGCTCATCTCGTGGGCCAAGGTCTGGAAGGCCCTTCAGACGTACATTGTTTCTGCGTCCTCTGTTCTCCTGATCATCCAACTGAAGCGCCAAGGATTGTAAATGGGATCTAGTGTCCGTGGCAGCTCTTTCCAAAGCAGTTACTTTGGAGTCAATGGCAGACACAGTATTTTCAGATGTAAGAGCCCTAGAGTCTATTCTGATCACATCCTGACGCAGGTCAGCTATATCTTGCTGATGTGCCTGCTCAACGCTGGACACCAGAGAGTCAAGATCCTGCCGGGTGGGGAGGGCTTGTATCATCTCCCTCAGTAGTTGTAGGTCAGCGTGTAAGCCAGATGGCCCAGCCTGAACTTCAGGGGCATATGTGTGTGGTATAATGGCAGGCAAATCTCCCGCTGAGGACATGTTGAGGGGAGAGACAGAGCTTACCGCATCCTGGGTGCTGCAGCAGGGAGGAATCGTGTCGGCAGTCGTGACCGCATATGCTGACTGTAACAGGGGAGCAGGAGGAGAGGGAGCCAAAGTGTCTGTGGCCGGATGTGGCGGCAATGCGTCCGCTATTGCTGCTCGCGGGTCTGCGGCCGTTTGCGAGGAGGAGAGGAAGCACTCCATGCTTTTACAGCGGCCAGAGGAGCGAGGTAAGGACCGGGAAGTTCCAGGGCAGGTTCCCCTACATTTTCCTGGCATCGCCTGCCGGGTTTACCCGGGATAGATGGCTGGTATTCAGCTGCTGGTGCGGAGCTCCCCCAGAACGCATGCTCACGGCTCCATAGCTAAGCCACGCCTGGGGGGGGTCATGTATCTAAGCCTATCATGTATGATACTGTCTGCTGGGGCCATGTATCTAAGCCTATCATGTGTGTCACTGTCTGCTGAGACAATGCATCCAATTCTATCCGGCGGTGTAGCTATAGGAGCCTTAATCTTATAGATATACTATGTAAAAATAAATTATACTTTTTTTGGAGGGGGGGGTAAATATATATCTCGGGGATGGTGCCCCTGATCTTTTAAGACCCTAGCAACACCCCTGAGCAGCAGCCAAACTAAGGCTTCGTTCACATCTGTGTCAGGGCTCTAATCTGATGTTCCGCCTGAGCTTTCCGTCAGAATGGAGCCCTGATTGACACAAACGGAAACCATAGGTTTCCGTTTTCATCGCCATTGATTTCAATGGTGACGGATCCGGTGTCAATGGTTTCCGTTTGTCTCCGTTGTGCAAGTGTTCCGTCGTGTTGACGGAATCAATGCCGTAGTCTACTGCGCTATTGATTCCGTCAAAACGACGGAACTCTTGCACAACCTATGGTTTCTGTTTGTATCAGTCAGGGATCTTTTCTGATGGAAAGCTCCGAAGGAACGTCAGAATTGAACCCTGACGCAGATATGAACGAAGCCTAATACTCTGATTGCTGGCAATATACCAAATATTGATGTCTCTGCTTTAAATAGTTTACCTGTGGCCATGTCTGATTTGATAAATAAAACTGCTGAGAAAGGATCAGCAGCTGATGAATGGGCTGGAGAGAGTACTGATAGGTCTCAGCCTGGCAAGTCAGTGAATGTGGTAAGGGTGAGTGACCCAATTATAAAGAAGCCGATTATTGAGAAAGGTGTCTGTGTTTCTGTGTGTGCCAAGGAAGCTTTGACCCGTGAGTTATCGCCATTGGGCTATCATTTGCCTCAGAATGTTCAAGACAAGATTTGGCGCAATGAGTATATACTGTAGATCTTTTATCTTTGTTACCATCGGGTAAAGGATTTATTATGAAGGTTGACAAAATAGCTGATGAGAAAGATAAAGATAAAAAGAAAACTGTTCCAAAATTATTTCAGAACTGGCTGCAAGCCCTTTTCATATTTGCAGCAGTTTTGTGTGAAGATCACCGAGGAACATGTCTGGATAGTTTCAGTATATTGACATAATCCTGGAAACATACAGAAACTTCAGGGGTATGTCAAGGTTTTTATACTATGAGTTATTTAGACAGAAATTGATGGGGCATCTGGTTATAAAGTGGGGGGGGGGGTGAAAGAAGTGGGCCACTGGCTCTACCTTATGTTGCCCCAGAGGTCTACACATAAATTTCTAAAAGAGTCACAATCTTCAACCCAAACTGGTACTTTTCGCAAAGGCGTGTGTTTTGCCTTTAATTAGGTCCAATATAAATGGCACAACAACAGTAGGTACTGCCATGAGTTCTCTTTTTGCTCGCACCCAATGGTTAGATGTTTTAAAAAAGCCAGTCAATGAAATGTGGCGCGACTGAGCATAAAAGAGTTTGTATCTAAGAACATCAACGCCAGTGAAGTTCTCAAGAATTCTTCCCTGGTTAGAAGCTTACCCAGACAAGGAGAAAAAGATCTAATAAGATCTGGTTTTAATGATGGTTTCTATGTGCCAGGGTGGTTGTATTTGGCTAAATAATCTTATATCCATAAAAACACATAAAGATATTGTCAGATCTAAGATTGAGAAAGAGCTTGTTGAGGGCAGGATTGTGAACCATTTTGTTGTTCTACCTTTTGTTTATTTTAGAATATCACTATTTGGAATTTTTCTAAAGAAGTAACCAAATAGTTTTCGTTTGATTCATCATTTATCCTATCCTAAAAGAAGGCTTGTTGAATGATTCTATTAACAAATTGTTGTCTTCTGTTGAATACACTTCTTTTGCAAATGCGTTGGTTCTCTTAAGGCGGTATGGCCATAGGGCCTTAATAAGAAAGGCTGATAGAAAAATCCACCTTTAAGTTATTGAATGTTTCTCCTTCAGGGTTTAACTCATTGGGGTTTCCTTTGAAGAAAAAAATGTCTTTGACAAGTGTCTCCTCATGGGCTTCGCCCTATCATGTTTTTATTTAGAATATTTCTCTACTTTTATTCAATGGGTAGTGGAAGAAGAGGCTCCATCCAGTGGTATTTTCCATTATCTGGATGACTTCTTGTTTATTGGTCATGCAGGAACTGAAAACTGTATGGATATTTTGGAGACCTACTGAAAAGTGTCCAATTTCTTTGGTATTCCTCTGGCAGAGGAAAAAACAGTATACCCTTTTACTTGTTCAGAATTTCTCGAAATAACGATTGATACGAGTTTGATGAAATTTCGTTTACCTAGTGATAAGTTAATTATTTGTAGATTAGGCTACAGTTATCCCTTTCTTCCGTCAGAGGAAGAGAGGATCGATACATTAAACGGAATGCAACGGTTCCCTTAGAATTACCATTGATTTCAATGGTAATTCTTTTGTATCAGTTGCTTCCCGTTTGTCTCCGTTCGCTAGGTTTGAATTTTTTTTAACGGAAACAAAAGTGCAGTCTGCAGAACCCATAGCGAACTGAGACAAACGGAAAGCAACTGAAAGAATTACCATTGAAATGAATGGTAATTCTAACGGAACTGTTGCTTTCCGTTTAATATAACAATCCTCTCTTCCTCTGATGGAAGAGAGGTAAACTGATAGTAATGGTAGTGTAAAAGAAGCCGTAAGTGTGATGCTTAGGTGTAAGAAAACGAAAAGAGTTTCAATCTCCGCTGGGATCGCTGGTATTCACAACTAAAGTGATTCCGATGGGGAGAATTTTTTCTAAGACACTGTTTATTGCTGCAAAAGTCTCAAATCCCCTTTTCTCATGTGAGACTTACTAAGTCTTTAAAAGACGACTTAGTAATCTGGTTGAATTTCATTAGGAGCTGGGTCTGTTGACTACAGAGCCTATTGGAATCGACATTGGTCAGCGGGTTTATGGCATGAGTCCTGATTACACAATTGAGTTACAAAAACTTTGGTTCTACTGGAACTAATTCCATTAGTAGTGGCAGTATTTGAATGGGGACAGTTTTTCAGTTATAAAAGGATCATACTGAATACTGATAATAGGAAGGTCGTTTTTGCAGTAAATTGCTTGTCTTCAAAATGTGACATAGTAGTAGTTTTGTTATTTTTACATTTTAACATTTGGCTTAAAGCAAGTCATTTGTGTGGTTCCAAAAATGATATTGCTGACAATTTATCCTGATGCCAGTTAAGCAGGTTCTTGAGCTTGCCTGTCATGTCCATGGCCACGGGCCGTCAGGCTCACTCACCTCCTGACGGCCACAGCCATGGGTCTACGAGCGCTGGCCCCCGTCTCCTCCTCAGGAGACGCCAGCGCTCACTTCCGCTTACCTCGGCCGGGTCCCGTAGGGTGCGTGCTCGCACGCTTGTGCCCGCTCTTAAAGGGCCAGTGCACGCACCTGAGTTAATGTCAAAATTAGCCCATGAGCACCCTGAACTATAAGAAGGGCTCAGCCCCTTCCTTCCATGCCTGAGCGTTGTTGTCGTACCCTAAGTTTGTCTAAGCAAATGGTCTCCTAGTGTTTCCCAGTTCCCAGTGTTCCCCGTTCCTGTACCCGTATCCCGTGCTATCCTGGTCAAGTGCCATGCTGAGCTGAAGTTGTGCAGTGCCTGTCCTGCTACACCACGCCTAACGTCTGCCTGCTGCCTAGTCCCAGCCGAGCCTGTCTTGCTACTGTCCGAGCTGCCAAAGATACACTATACGAACTATAGACTGTGACCTGCGTTCTCTTGGCCAGCTGCCATACCGTCAAGGCGGTACGGCCCAGTGGGTCCACGTACCCAACATGACAGTACGCTCAGGCCATGGACCCCACTGGTCGAACCAAGACCAAGATGACGTCACAAGAGATGCGGACGTATATGCTAGACCTCCGGTCTCGACAGGACCAACTCCTCCAGGCCTTGAACATTATCGCACGTCGGCAGAAGGTGCAAGCTGCCGTTCCTCCTACTACACCTCCTGGCAGTGTTGATCCTCTGACTACATCTCCTGGCAGTGTTGATGGAGACGTAGGGACCTGTCGTGGATTTTTGAACCAGTGCCAGATCCACTTCAGCCTGTATGCAAGGGCATTCTCGTCTGATGGCGCAAGGGTCGCTTTCATCATCTCTCTCCTCACTGGCAGGGCCCTTGTATGGGCTAATCCTATCTGGGAGAGACAAGGACCAGAGACCCGTGACTTCCAGGGGTTCCTCCGGACATTTCACACGGTGTTTGAGGAGCCTGGATGAGTCTCGTTTGCAGCCGCCTCCTTGCTGAACCTACTCCAAGGAGACACCTCCGTGGTACGCCATCCACTTCCGCACCCTGGCGGGAGAACTGTTGTGAAACAATGAGGCCCTGGTGGCTACATTCTGGCAGGGACTGTCTCCGAAGATTAAGGACGAGCCTGCCGCTCGAGATCTACCGTCTACCCTGGATGACCTCATCCTTCTGGCCGCCCGGATTGATATAAGGATCCGAGAATTGCTCCAAGAAGCTCGTTGGGAGGGAGGCCTCCCTAGTCCGGTCCCTACTTTGCCGCAACCCCTGCTGTCCTCAGATGCCGACCCTCCTAAGGAGTCTGTGAGGATGGACCAGTTTAAGCTATCTACCTAGGAGAGACAACGCAGACGCACCTCAGGATTCTGTCTATATTGCGGCCTTGGAGGCCATCTTGTGCGTCTGTGTCCCCAAAAGCCCCAAAGCCTTGGGTTGGTAGTAAAGACAACCTTGGATAAAGAAGGACTTTCATCTAAATTGTCCATTCCCGTGACCATAATGTCTGGCGAAAAAACGCATCAGGTCTCTGCGTATCTGGACTCTGGTTCTGCGGCTAATTTCATTCATAGAGACCTGGTGGATCTTCTCAAATTACCCACTACCCCTCTGGAAAGGCCATTGATGGTTGCATCTTTAAATGGACTACCTCTGCCAGACTCAGTTGTAGCTGTGACCAAGCCGCTGAGGCTCAAAGTAGGAGCTCTCCACTCCGAGCTTCTCTCGTTCTTTGTCTTGTCCAAGGCCGTTAACCCTGTGCTGCTGGGCCTGCCTTGGCTCCGACTACATGGCCCAGTCCTGGACTGGAACTCTGGAGAGGTTCTCCAGTGGGGCCCCGAGTGTCTCAACCATTGCCTGGCACGGATTTGTTTGGCTCAGCCTCATCTGCCTCGGTCATTGGCAGGATTGCCTGATCATTATGCTGCATTTTCGGACGTCTTCAGCAAGAGAGAGGCGGAGACGCTGCCCCCACACCGGGCGTATGATTGTCCTATCGAGCTGATTCCTGGTGCATCCCTTCCCAGTGGTAGGGTATATCATCTCTCCTTGCCAGAGACTCTGTCCATGTCCACCTATGTTAAAGAGAACTTGGAGAGGGGCTTCATACGGAAGTCTTCCTCCCTGGCAGGAGCTTGGTTCTTCTTTGTCAAGAAAAAGGATGGTTCCCTGCGTCCTTGTATCGACTGCCGGGGTCTCAACCAGATCACGGTGAAAAATAAGTATCCACTGCCATTGATCTCAGAACTGTTTGATCGTATATGTGGTGCCAAGATTTTTTCCAAACTAGACCTGCGTGGGGCTTAAAACGTAATCCGGATTCACCGGGGTGACGAATGGAAGACTGCCTTTAACACCCGTGACGGACACTATGAATATCTAGTGATGCCCTTCAGCCTGTGTTATGCTCCCGTGGCCTTCCAGGAGTTCGTTAATGACATCTTCCGTGATCTCCTCTATGTTTGTGTTGTGGTCTATCTTGATGACATCTTGATTTTTTCTCCAGATCCTATGACTCATCAGAGACATGTCCTTCAAGTTTTTCTGTGGTTAAGGGAGAATCGCCTGTACGCCAAGTTGGCAAAGTGCGTGTTTGAGAAAGATGTGCTACCCTTCCTGGGCTACATCGCCTCGAATCGAGGTCTCAAGATGGATCCTGAAAAGGTAAAGTCCGTCCTTGAATGGCCACGTCCTCAAGGCTTGAGGGCCATACAGAGCTTTCTGGGATTCGCCAATTTTTACAAACAGTTCATTCCAAACTTCTCCTCACTGACATCTCCTATCTCTAACCTCACCAAAAAGGGCATGAACGCCAAGGTGTGGACTCCTGAGGCAGAGTCCGCTTTCAATAGCTTGAAGAGAGCCTTCACGTCAGCCTCTATCCTCCATCATCCAGATGTTTCTTGACAGTTCTCGTTGGAGGTGGACGCCTCCTTTGTCGGTGCTGGTGCACTCATGTTCCAGAGAGGTTCCAAGGGCAAGTCAATGGTATGTGGATATTTCTCTAAGCTCTTCTCTTCCGCAGAACGTAACTACTCGATTGGGGATCGGGAGTTACTGGCCATCAAATTGGCCCTGGAGGAGTGGAGACATCTCCTAGGGGGCGCAGCTCATCCCATCCTAATCTTTACAGCCCACAAGAATCTCACCTATCTCCAGACGGCGCAACGGCTGAACCCTCGTCAGGCCAGGTGGTCGCTGTTCTTTACCAGGTTCCAGTTTGAGATCCATTATCGGATGTCTGACAAGAATGTGAGGGCCGATACCTTGTCCAGGTCATTAGAGACAGAGGACACCATGGAGATTCCACAGAATATTATTGATCCGTCTTGCATTGTCTCTGTCAACCCCTTGCAAGTTAGCGACATCCCTCCGGGGAGGACCCTTGTGCGCCTGGCTGACAGAGGGAGAATCCTCCGCTGGGGACAGTGCTCTAGACTGGCAGGTCACGCGGGTACCCATAAGACCCAAGACCTGATTGCCCGACATTTCTGGTGGCCCACGCTGCCCAAAGACATCATGGATTTTGTTTCTTCATGCTCAGTGTGTGCAGCTAACAAGGTCGCTCACTCCAGACCTTCTGTTCTGCTCCAGCCGCTGCCTGCGCGCGATACTCCCTGGCAGCATAGAGCTATGGACTTTATAACTGACCTGCCTCCCTCTGCGAGATGCAGTACTGTCTGGGTGGTGGTGGACCGATTTTCAAAAATGGCCCACTTCGTTCCACTGACCGGCCTTCCTTCTGCTCCACAACTGGCAAACCTTTTCATCCAACACATCTTCAGCCTGCACGGCTTGCTGCGGCATATTGTGTCTGATCGGGGGGATCCAGTTCACCTCTAGGTTCTGGAGAGCCCTCTGTAGACTCCTCAACGTGACATTGGAGTTTTGCTCTACCTACCATCCTCAGTCCAATGGTCAAGTCAAGAGGATCAATCAGATCTTGGAGAACTACCTACGCCACTTCATCTCCAAGCAGCATGATGACTGGGTGCAGTTTCTTCCGTGGGCTGAGTTCTCATATAACAATCGCACTAGCGAGTCCACAAAAACCACAGCGTTCTTCATTGTCTACGGCCAACTCCCTTGAATTCCTCTCTCGGTGCCCGTTATGTCCGAGGTACCAGCAGCTGATTCCGCTTTTAGAAACTTCCTGCAGATCTGGCAGCAGACTCGATCCTCCATCCTACTGGCATCGACCGCATGAAACAGAAGGCAGACACGAGGAGAAGAGAGCAGCCTCAATTTCTCCCTGGCACGAGGGTCTGGCTGTCCTCCAGGAATATAAGACTGAGGATGCCATCATACAAATTTTCTCCCAGGTTCCTCGGACCCTTCGAGATCCTACAGCAGATCATCCCTGTCGCCTACAAGCTTCAGCTGCCTCCTACCCTCAAGATTCCCAATTCCTTCCATGTCTCCCTCTTGAAGCCAGTAGCTCTGAACCGTCATAACAAGACTCCTAACCCTGCGTTTGCCTCCAGGGGTCCTTCAGACACCTTCGAGGTTAAGGAGATCTTGGATACCAAGAGACTAAGAGGAAAAACCTTTTATTTGGTGGATTGGAGGGGGTTTGGTCCTGAAGAGAGGTCCTGGGAGCCAGAGGAGAACCTCAATGCTCCCACCCTTCTGAAGACGTTTCTTTCTCACTCTGGTCCCAAGAGGAGGGGGCGTAAGAGGGGGGAAACTGTCAAGTCCATGGCCGCGGGCCGTTAGGCTCACTCACCTCCTGAGGGCCGCAGCCATAGGTCTCCAAGCGCTGGCCCCAGTCTCCTACTCAGGAGATGCCAGCGCTCACTTCCGCTTACCTCGGCCGGGTCCCGTAGGGTGCGCGTGCACGCTCGTGCCCACTCTTAAAGGGCCAGCGCGCTCACCTGACTTAAAAATTAGTCCATGAGCACCATGGACTATAAGAAGGGCTCAGCCCCTTCCTGCCATGCCTGAGCGTTGTTGTCGTACCCAAAGTTTGTCTAAGCAAATGGTCTCCTAGTGTTTCCCAGTTCCCAGTGTTCCCCGTTCCTGTACCCGTATCCCGTGCTATCCTGGTCAAGTGCTGAGCTGAAGTCGTGCTGTGCTGTATACCACACCTGTCCTGCTACACCACGCCTGACGTCTGCCTGCTGCCTAGTCCCAGCCGAGCCTGTCTTGCTACTGTCCGAGCTGCCACAGGTACACTATACGAACTATAGACTGTGACCTGCATCCTGTTGGCCAGCTGCCATACCGTCAAGGTGGTACGGCCCAGTGGGTCCACGTACCCAACGTGACATTGCCTCAGCAGTAAATGCAGGTTGGATCACCTGTCCAGAACATTTATTGGGATTAATATGGGTATAGTGTCGATAATTGTAGCAAGATCAGTCACTTCCAGAACATGGCAAGACAATTCGGCAGCCTTGAAAATGTGGTTAGATTTCTGTGTCATCTTAGATGTAGATGGGTTTAACCCCTTACTGAACACCACTACACCTTTTCACGGTGGTCACTAAGAGGCCTTAGGCTGGGCCGCCGCTTTTTTACGGCAGACTAATATAAGTCCTGCACGGGTATCCCGTGCAGGCTGGAGCGGGTGCACGGCTGTCTGATGATAGGCGGGCTTCTGCTCTAACGATAGTAATTGAAGTTTACGTCAGTCGCACCAGTTTAACGCCTTATGTGCTGCGGTCAATAGCGACCATACCATTTAAGAGTTTTACAGAGGGAGGGAGCTCCCTCTGTCACCCACTGCTGGCCAACAAATGCTAACAAAGCCCCCCAGGTCTGCCCTGTCTATATGCCTATTAGGCTGTGCCAGAGGCATGGCCTAATAGATTGCCTGTCAGTTTTACACTGACAGTCAATAATGCTTTGGTATTCTAAGTATACCAAAGCATTATATCTACGATCAAAAGATCGCATAGTGAAGTCCCCTAGTGGGACTAAAAAAATAAGTTATTAATGTTAAATAAAAGTTATTAATAAAGATTACAGCTAAAAAACAAAACAAAACAAAACATTTTTTCAATTAAAAAGTGATTTTATTTAGTAAAAGTGTAATAAATAAATAAAAGTACATAGATATGGTATCACCAAGACTGTAATGACCCAAACAATAAAGTTAACGTAATTTAAACCACAAGGTGAAAAAGAGCCCAAAAAACTATGGCTTTTTAGTAATTGCTACATTTTTCCATTGCCCCCCAGATAAGTAATAATAAAAGTTAATCAATAAGTCCCATATACCCCAAAAAAGTATCAATGAAAACTACGCCTCGTCCCGCAAAAAACAAGTCACATTTCACTACACTGAGGAAAATATAAAAAAGTTATGCTCTTGGAAAGTGATGATGCAAAAACAAATAATTTTAGTTCAAAAGTGTTTTTATAGGGCAAAAGTCGTAAAACTTAAAAGACCTATACATAAGTGGTATTGTCGTAATCATACCGACGCATAAAATAAAGGTAACATGTTATTTATGCCATACGGTGAACGGCGTAAACTTAAAACGCATAGAACAATGGCAGAATTTCTGGGGTTTTTCCTATGCCGCCCCCAAAAGTGTTAATAAAAGTTAATAAAAAATTATATGTACCACAAAATGGTGTCATTAAAAAATACAACTAATCCCACAAAATAGTCCTCATACAGCTATGGAAAATGTAGAGGGAAAAAAAAACAGTTAAAGCTCTTTAAATGCGGCGATGGAAAAACGGAAAAAATTGCTTGGTCATTAAATCCTAAAATAGACTGGTCACTGAGGGGTTAATTCAGATATTGGTTATATTTAGCAGTCTTTTGTTTGTTGTTTGATTGACAAAAAATTGTCAGTTAGCTACATTTGGAAAGTATTAGCTGGTGTTCACGTTTTTCAGAAATGGTATAAGTTATGGCCTATTAGTGACCATTTTCAGATAAAACGTTGATTAAGGGTTATAGGTCTTGCTCTAAGGCCTTATTTACACGAGCGTATTTCACGTCCGTGATAAGCGCGTGAAAATCACGCACGTCGCACGGACCTATTCACAATCCCTGCACTTTTTTACTCTGTCTGTGGTAGTTACAGCGAGATTGCGCGGTAAATGACAGGTTACAACGAGATCACGCTTCCTCGGCTGTAACTACCATAGAAACAGTAACGAAGTGCAGAGATTGTGAATTGACATTCCGTGGAATGTCTATTCACTGTCTAAACACTTCATGACCTGCCTAGGTAGAGTCGTGTGTTAACCTTAAACCATACTATCCCCCACCCCCATTTAGTAACGACACATGACACCGAGGTTGGATGTGAAATGGCCACAGCAGCCGTTTATTAATTTCACAGTTTTATAAAAACAATTTAAATCCGAAACATTCGGATAACTAGTTAGGAATCCACCAGAGAATTCCTCCTAATAATTCACATGACCCAACATGGGTCAGAATCATAAATAACAATTAAACGTTAACATTAACCCGAGCAGAGGAAGTCCTTGAAGCCCCTTCAGATGTTCCTTTCAAGAACACACCGAATTAGCCATCTGCAAACCACTAATTACCTCCAGCCGTAAACCAGCTCGGAAGCACCGTTCACCTCTGCAGATGGCTCCAACCACTAGAAGTCCACTTCAAGGGGATAACACCCGTTGAAGCCCTCAAGTGATATACCGACCACTAGAAGTCCACTTCAAAGGGATAACACCCGATGAAGCCTTCAAGTGACATACCTTCTACCAGAAGACCACTTCAAAGGGATAACACCCGATGAAGTCTTCAACCATGTACCTTTTTTGGGGGACGCATACCCCCGATGCGACCCCCCCACCATTTTGTACTGACTGGCCTCAAGGACTCCCCCCGCCAGCTGCCATGACAACAGAACCTACTCCGGAAAAAAGAAAAACATGTTAAATAAACACACAAAATAAAACACAACGCTCATATACGGACGTACAGAAGACCTAAGGAGTAACAAAACAAGGGTGGGAGGGTGGGAGCTTTGCTTCTTGTGTATTACTCCTCCCGCTGCTTCCGGCTCAATGCCGAGAAACAGCGGGAAGCGCAGTAACGGCCCCCCCGTCCCCCCTAGCTCCTCCCCGTCCCTCCTTCAGCTCCTTCACCTTTCCCTCACCTCTTAACATTAACCCTTTCCCTACCAGGACGGTCATGTCGGCTTCCCTCAAGCCTGCAGCTGCGTCCAGCCTCTTCTTGACCTGCCTAGGTAGAGTCGTGTGTTAACCTTAAACCATACTATCCCCCACCCCCATTTAGTAACGACACATGACACCGAGGTTGGATGTGAAATGGCCACAGCAGCCGTTTATTAATTTCACAGTTTTATAAAAACAATTTAAATCCGAAACATTCGGATAACTAGTTAGGAATCCACCAGAGAATTCCTCCTAATAATTCACATGACCCAACATGGGTCAGAATCATAAATAACAATTAAACGTTAACATTAACCCGAGCAGAGGAAGTCCTTGAAGCCCCTTCAGATGTTCCTTTCAAGAACACACCGAATTAGCCATCTGCAAACCACTAATTACCTCCAGCCGTAAACCAGCTCGGAAGCACCGTTCACCTCTGCAGATGGCTCCAACCACTAGAAGTCCACTTCAAGGGGATAACACCCGTTGAAGCCCTCAAGTGATATACCGACCACTAGAAGTCCACTTCAAAGGGATAACACCCGATGAAGCCTTCAAGTGACATACCTTCTACCAGAAGACCACTTCAAAGGGATAACACCCGATGAAGTCTTCAACCATGTACCTTTTTTGGGGGACGCATACCCCCGATGCGACCCCCCCACCATTTTGTACTGACTGGCCTCAAGGACTCCCCCCGCCACCGCGAAACAGGCCTTGACCACCTTAAGCCTGTGAGTTCCTCCACACCACCACCGCCCTTTCTATGCCTTCTGCTATAGCCAAGCTCCAAATATCAATGCCAACCTCGGTCAGATGAACCCCGTCACTCCTCCAGAAATTCCCCAATCCTGACTCCAAATCCCTATGCCTCACGCAAATGCCCCCGTTCTTTGCCACAAAACGGGACACCGCCCGGTTAACTTTTATCCGAGCCTTATTGACTCTCTCCACCGATCTAGCTAACCGCCAATGCTTCCTTGGGACTATGTCCGACCACACTACCACCAACTTGGGATAAGATACCCACAAACACAACAAATCATGTTTGATATCCCGCACCAACTCACGAAAAGGGCGGACTCCTAAGTCATTCCCACCCACGTGCAACACTAAAACCTCCGGAACCCTATCAAGCCGCACATATGTCTGGAATTCCGCCAACACCCTGTTCCACGACATACCTCTAAACCCCAGCCAATGCACAACCGCATCCTGTCGCGGAATGCGCAACTGGCGACCATCCGGGCGGACGTCCGCCCTCAAAGCCCCCCAGTGCACGTACGAATGACCCATCAACCACACCAGACAAGGAGGCGAATCTGAAACGGAAAACACAGTTAGGCACCACCATATAACATTTGCAAGCATAAACAACAAAATTACAACATATGGGGGCGGACATAGGACTTAAACCTTTTTGACTCCCAACGACCAATACGCCTCACCCCCTCATCATCCAACCCCCAGCGCCCTGCTTCCGTTGCTGCGCCAATCCGGAAGGAATGAGATGAATATGAGCCTGCCGCAACCCCAACCGCCGTCAAACATTTTTTAAAAACAGCTCCAAACTGAAACCTGGACAAGAACGACCCGTCCACATGACGTAACAAAGGCAAATCTGGAGACCCCCTGTTTTTTGTAAAACCCCGCATGCACTCTACTGGGCACATGACCGACCCCGGGAGAGCGAACAAAACTATCAGTTTTCCCTTCCCTAATTGGTCAGTTTTTGATCTACGCAACCATACCTCCAACCGATCTGCAAAAAGGCTCACCTCCCCAGATCTCAGCCCCCCTGCCTGTTTAGTACTTGGCGACACCAACTCACCTATTCTAAATGCTCCGAAGAACGCCAACGAGAAAGCCAACCGAAACAAATCCATTTCATCTGAAGAACGACATACCGATGCCAATGAACCGCCCAACAAGCCCAGCAAAGCAAACGACACCGGCCTTCTACTATCCGCCTCCACCCTACCTCTGCACAACCCCTTCAAAGCCTGCGATACCAGAAATTCCTTCGATACATCCCGCAAGCCCCGCAACTTAAGCCCAAACGCCACCGCGGATATAAACCGGTTCACCTTCGCTACTGAAAACCCCCCCTCCCAGGCATCCCCTAACCAATACAAAAGTGCCACCAACCTGTCTCTATCCGTATTAACATCACCCAACTCTCTTACCCACTCCTCCCACTGCCTCCAACAAGCAGCATAAGCCCTCCACGTCGTGCGCGCCAAAGACCTTTGTAACAGCTGCTCTACGGGACCGATACCAGATCCCATAGATGATCCGGACACGCCAAACCGAGACGTTCCGCTCCCGGGGCCAATTGCCGAAACCGGTCCCACTGCGAGCGAGAAAGAGCATCAGCAACACAATTCCGTACACCCGGGACATGCACCGCCACCACCCACGCGTTCAGCGACAAACACACCAACACTAAATGTCGCAACAATTGAACTACCGGAGGAGAGGACGCCGTGATGTTATTAATGGCAAGCACCACCCCCATGTTGTCGCAGTAAAAACGGACCTTCTTATCCCTGAGCCTGTCCCCCCAAATGGTAGCCGCCACCACGATGGGAAACAGCTCGAGCAGGGCCAGATTCCGCGTCAATCCACTGGACACCCAGCTAGCCGGCCATTGACCTGCGCACCACGGACCTCCCCCGTAAGCTCCAAAGCCACCCGCCCCAGCCGCATCCGTGAAAATATTCAGATCACTCGTATCCTGCGCTGGGGCCATCCATAGCGAGCGACCATTGTACTGGCCCAAGAAGTCATCCCAAACCTGAAGATCAGCTCGGTGCTCCTCCTTGAGCCTCACAAAATGATGCGGCGCCCGCACTCCCGCCGTTGCCGCCGCCAACCTTCTACCAAACACCCTCCCCATCGGCATAATCCGGCAGGCGAAATTCAACTTCCCCAGCAGCGACTGAAGCTCCCTCAGCGACATTTTCTTCCTTCTACAAGCCCGTCGCACCTCCAGCCTCAAAGCACCCAGCTTATCCGCCGGGAGCCGACACTCCATTGCCACCGAGTCAATTTCGATTCCCAAGAAACAAATCGTCGCTACCGGGCCCTCCGTTTTTTCCGGCGCCAAAGGGATCCCAAAATCCCTCGCCACCTTCTGCAGGGCATGAAGCAAGTTACCGCAAACCGGCGAACCCCCCGGGCCAACGCACAAAAAATCATCTAAGTAATGGATCAACGAATCGACCCCGGATACTCCCCTCGTTACCCACTCCACGAAGCTACTAAACGCCTCGAAGTATGCACAAGAAAGAGAACACCCCATCGGAAGGCACCGATCCACGTAAAAGGCCCCATTCCAAAAACAACCCAACAGCCGTTGGCTTTCTGGATGCACCGGCAACAACCTGAACGCCGCCTCGATGTCGGTTTTTGCTAGCAGCGCCCCCGGACCCGCAGCCCGCACTAACCCCACCGCCTTATCGAATGAGGTATAAACTACGGAACACAACTCGTGATCAATCCCGTCATTTACCGACGAACCTTTGGGATACGATAAATGTTGAATCAAACGAAACTTTCCGGGCTCGCGTTTAGGGACAATACCCAAAGGGGACACAACTAAATCTTTCACCGGCGACTCCACAAATGGCCCCGACATGCGCCCCAACGAAACTTCTTTTAACAACTTTTCCGACACGACTTCCGCATGCAAGTAAGCCGATTTTAAATTTCTCCGCGTAACCGGAACCTCATAAGGAGGCGGAGGAATAACAAAACCAACACTAAACCCTTCATAAAGCAACTTAGCTGCCGCCCTATCCGGATACTCATTTAGATAAGAGGCCATCCTTTCCACCCTCACCGGCGACACCCCCTTGACCAGCCCCGTGCTGGTTCCCGGACCTCTTTTTCCGCAGACATTTTGCCGCCCCGTGTGATGCCCCATTACACTCGGAGCACACGTGCTTGAACTTGCACGTGGCCCCGAACTTGCACTGGCCTTCATTGAATTGCCAGCAAAACCCCGCCTTTCCCCCGCCGCTTGGTCCACTCTGACTAGTCTGGCCTCCCTGGCCACCGCTCCCGGGAAAGGGCTGCCTAACCGGAGCCGTAACCCGTAACCAGAGAGCAATATCCTTCTGGTCCCACCGAATCGCCGGCCGAACCGCCTTCCGCTGACGGAATTGCTCATCATATCGCAGCCACGCCTGACCCCCATACGCCCTATGAGCCTCCCCAATAGCATCAAAATAACAAAATAACGCCGAACAATTTTCCGGCGCCTTTTCCCCTATCACACTAGCCAATATGGCGAACGCCTGCGACCAATTAACGAACGTCTGCGGGATAAGCCTATACCGCCGCCGTTCCTCCTCGTCCTTTTTACTCTCATCCCGCTTGCTCTTATCCAAATTGAATTTAGCCAGCGGCAAGAGAGAAAAAATTTCAACATATTCATCTTTCCAGATCCGATCACGCACCTCCTGCTTTAAATGCGCCCCCAACGGACCCTCAAAACAAACATACACCTCCCCCCGAGCACGATCGTCCATGCGCACTCGATCGCCGTCCTTCTGTGCCTCAGTCTGCACCGACACCGCGACCGCCTCTCTAACCGCCACCACAGGACGCGCCTGCAACGATCCCACTTCCCTGGGGCCTTCCCAAACTACCGCAGGGGACACTTCCGTTACTACCGGCGCCGCGGCCCTATCCAGGCGCCCCACCAGCTCCCGTAAGCAACCCACTAAATCTGCCAAACCCGCTCCGTCGCGTCCGCCCGCGCCACTACCGGCCCCCGATGCTATGCTAGCAGCCCCCCCGCCGACACCCGACATAAAAATCGCTGGATAAGACAATAATGGAGTTATACACTCACCGGGCTGCACAGGCGCTGTGTTCCCGTCAGCCGGACCATCCTGACCTCGACGATAGACGTCCAGTTCACCTTCCTCCAGTTCTTCTCTCGCCGACGACTGTCCCTCCCAACGACCTCTTCGGAAAGGGGATGAGGACGCGCTGACCGATGGGCCGGCAACCTGCCGCCCGACCGCCGGGACCCAGACTTCCGACCGGACCTGTTGCCTCGACGTCGCTGCAGATCTAGTCGTCCGTCTAGACGATCCTGACGAAGCCTGCCCCCTGGCCGGAACATCACCATGCGGGGCGGCCGTACCTTGCTCTCGACATCTTCCATCTGATGGGGGAGGGGTGACAGGGAGCCCGGCCTGCGACTCCCTGCTTACCGCCGGACCCCGTCGCGGCCTGGGATTCCTGCCAGGACGCAGGGCCTGGGAAGGGGCGGTCCTCCCAGCTGCCTGGCCTGCAGCGTCCGGGATCGGGCTCCCTCTGCGACGCCGTGTCCGCGGGACTACCTCCGGACTCAGGCGCTCTGGAGGTCGGGACCGCCGAGAGGGACGGGTCGACACAGCCTGCATCGCCGTCACCCCTGCTACCGCTCTCTGCCTGCCCAGCGCAGGAGCGGTTGTTGCCGACTCCCCCCCCGCCGCCATAGCCATGCTCGTAGGGGGGCCGGGGGAGGGGAGCCTGTCCCTTACAACAGACCCCGAACGCCGTGCCCGACGTGGCGAAACGGCGTCCGGGATCCGCGTTAATGCAGCCACGGTCTCCTCCAGCCATCCGGGACCGTGGTGCACAGCAGCGGCACGCAGCCGCTCTAAAATCAGGGCCTCTGCCATACTAAAAAGCCGGGCAACGGGGAGCTTTGCTTCTTGTGTATTACTCCTCCCGCTGCTTCCGGCTCAATGCCGAGAAACAGCGGGAAGCGCAGTAACGGCCCCCCCGTCCCCCCTAGCTCCTCCCCGTCCCTCCTTCAGCTCCTTCACCTTTCCCTCACCTCTTAACATTAACCCTTTCCCTACCAGGACGGTCATGTCGGCTTCCCTCAAGCCTGCAGCTGCGTCCAGCCTCTTCTGTATTGTTAATATGTTAGTATAAGACAGCACATAGCGATCTAACAGGATCCCTATGCGCTGTGTAAATGAATGGAGAGGAGTGCATGATGCTGATTGGTCAGCGTCATACACTCCCTGTACATCGCCCACTTGGTCTAAAGTGAAAATACGCCCACTTGGGCATTAAGCAACTCATTAGCATAAATCTAAAAATGCTAATAAAGTGGTAAAAATAGATCGTTTATTTAAATAAAAAGCACTGCGGTCACCTACATTATAGCGCCGATCTCCTTATGTAGGAGATAGGGCACTTATAATGTGGTGACAGAGCCTCTTTAAATGTATTTAATGTAGCACCGATGGCCGTGGACCGCCAGCATCTCCCCTTCCCCCGAGGCCGTCAGTTTGTTTCTACTCACCGACTGCATCTCCTTCCTCCTCCCCTGGGACACCGGTGCGCTCTTCCTCCTGCTTCTGATTCCCGTATAGTGAGCACGCGCACATGCTCTGGTGGTTTATTAAAGGGCCAGCGTGTGCACCACTAAAGTGTCCCCAGCCTATCCCTGTACACCGTGGGCTATATAGTTGGACCTGTCCTCTGCCCCAGTGCCTGAGCAATGTTATTTCTAACCCAGAGTTAGTCTGCGAAGGTTCCGTATCCTGTTCCCTGAAACATGTGTTTATGACTATCCTGTATCCGTGTTCAGTCCTGTATTCTGAGTCCAGTGTCTGTGACCAGTCCTGTATCCGTGTCAAGTCCTGTATCCTGCAGAAAAAATTGGACATTGATAAACTTTAAAAACATAGAAAAGGCCATACTTACTAAGTGGGTAGGTGAAAACCCGTTCCCAGCAGGACGCAGACAAGTAAAAAATGCGTCAGAAGGAGAGTGCATTAAATAGTGATAGCCACTCCCACTAATCTTGGGGGGAGTGGCGAACTAAGTGCTATCATTGCACACAAGTTTGCGATAAATGGGTGTCAGTATTAGTGTAGTACAAAGATGTGAATGTATGGTATAAATGAACTGTGTGTGGTATATAAGTGTCAAAACTGTGTGTAATAATGTAATAAAAAATAAATGTGATAAATGGGTGTCAGTGCTTTGAATAGTACAAGGGGTGTCAGTACTATGTGTAATACATGGAGAAATAATGTGCCAGTCGTCAGGCATAGCATATCTCGCCGAATCACAGCTTATTTGTAACGCCCATGCTGTCAGCTAAGGCGGGCTGCTCTGAATGTCAAACCAAACACTAGCACATCATGCTCTCCCAGCATTATAAGACCTGGCTGCGTCCTGAAAAAAGTATATATAGTAAAAATATCCATGAAAAACACGGGATATTAGTTGTTAAGGGTCCCCAATGCCTTGCGAGTCCCTAACTAGAACTTTAGGTCCTGTATCCTGAGTCCAGTGTCTGTGACAGTCCTGTACCCGTGTCCAGTCCTGTATCGTAAATCCAGTGTCAGTGACTAGTCCAGTGTCCGTGACCAGTCCTCCGAGTCCAGTGCTCGCGACCAGTCCCACATCCTGAGTCCAGTGTCAATGACCAGTCCTGCTTTCAGTAATCCAGCACAAGTCAGCTTCCAATAACTCAGCACAAACCAGCTTCCGATAATCCAGCACAAGCCAGCTTCTGATAAACCGGTGTTTAGGGGGTCATGGCTTGTGAGGTTGTTGACCATTTAAAATATTTGATCGACAAGGTCGCTTAGTTGTGATCACTTTCATTTTGACTAATAGGTTTGAGACTGAGTCTTTAGGACTAAGCCTTGTTGCTGTTGGTTATTTAAATTTAAATTAATGGTAGTTAATGGAGTTTTATTGGTAAGCCTTAATAAATACTGCAGCCTTTATTCATTCAATTAATCTCGTGTCGATATATTATTCATTATTATATTTATGCTATTATTATGGCGTCTGTGATCCCATTGGGAGGACAGAAGGAGTTGGGGATAACTGTAAGCAAAACTTGTCTTTCAACTATCATGGGTTTAGCCAGCTTAGTAGTAAGATTGGCAGGGGGTTTTATGCGGGCTAACCAACTGTCCTGAAATGTCTGCAAGACCCCCAGAAAAAGGGGAGATCTGGCCTCCTAAAGGAGTTGACAATTTTCCCACGTACAGGGGCAACTTCTCACTTCTAACCCTGTCGCTGGGTACTGTGTAATCAAACTCAGCCCCGGCGTTGGGGCACAGGCACTGTGGGCTGCATCATGCAGTTCTAAATATTGTAGCTACAATCCTGGAAATATTGTCTCTGTCGTGATGGCACAGGTATCTCTGTCTGATCCATCAGACCTCAGATCAGAAATTTTCTGACCGAAAAGTGTGTGGCGTCTGAGTCAGAGGTCTGATCACACAGGTCTGGGGGTCTGAACAGTATTTGTGGGGAGTCTGGGGGCTGAACAGGATTTGTGTGGAGATCTGGAGTCTGTATAAGTAGATAATCTGGTCTGTGGTCTGAATAAAGAGATGGTCTGGTCTGGAGTCTTTATTTAGGGCAAGTCTGGTCTGGGGTCTTTATTTAAGGGGAGTCTGGTCTGTGGTCTTTATTTAGGGGGTCTGGTCTCGGTTCTGTATTTACTTAGGGTATCTGGATATCTATATATTTGTATGTGGTCTGGTGTCTGTAATATAAAAAGTGCAGCAGTTGCCCATAGCAACACACAGATTTCACCGGGAAAAGTATCACTGTGATCTGATTGTGTGCTATGGACAACTGCCTAATGTTTTTTTCTGTAGAAAATACGAGGCACTCACCACAGTAGCAATAAAACGATTTATTGAAGTTGATCTCGGTCTGTTATAATGTGGAGGTTGCCAACGACCGTTTCACTCCAGAAGCGCTTTGTCAAGGCAGCGTTTGCATATATGAAAGGCACTGATTGGTAGGGCAGAATGACTTGCCCTGTCAATCAGCGCATTTCAACGATGCAAGCGTCATCCACCGCTTGCGTCATTCAACCCCAGCAGACCTTTTATTATCCTAATAAAAATGTGAGTGGCATTATCTACAGAGGGGCTCTATCTGCAGGGGGGCTATATACAGGGGTGAGCTATATGTGGAGCACTACAGGGGGAGCTATATGTGAGGCACTATATACACAGGTGTGGGCTATATGTGGAGCACTATTTATAAGGGGAGATATATGTAGGGCACTATCTACAGGGGTGGCCTATATGTTGGACACAATATACAAGTGGGCTATATCTACAGGGGGCTATGTACAGGGGTGGGCTATATGTGGAGCACTATTTATAGGGGAGATATATGTAGGGCACTATAAACAGAGGTGGGCTATATGTGGCGCACAATCTACAGGGGTGGGCTATATGTGAAGCACTATCTACAGGGGGAGCTATATGTGGGGCACTATATACAGGGGGAGCTATGTGTGGGCCACTATATACCGGGGGCACTATAGGTGGAACACTATATACAGAGGGCTGCATGTGGGGCACTATCTACAGGGGCTCTATGGGGGTCACTATCTACTGGGGGATGTATGTAGGGCAGTATCTACAGGGGGATCTATGGGGGGCACTATCTACAGGGGACATGGTGTGTGTGGTACACAGTATATGGAGCTATTATAATTAGAGGTGCAGTGTATGGCACAATTATATTTAGGGGTACAGTGTGTGGCATCATGAGGACTTTATCTTTGTTTAAAGGTGCAAAAAATTTTGAAAAGAGAGAAGCTGAAGACAGAAGCTGAGTGGCAAACTCCAGAAATGGGCTGTTACCGGGAGAAATTATTATAGAGGTCTGGACCAGATGGAGAAGAAACGAGAAAAAGAACAACTAGAATCTGACGTCATCTGTGAGTCACTTAATGTAAATGTTTATTCTGCCTCTAATCTGTACTGTAGTCACTGTATGATCTGCAGCGAGATGATGGGTGGTATGATTTTGTTTGTGAAACAGCATATCCTTACCATTGTTTGGGCCATGCTGGGAGCTGTATACAATTTACTGCAAACCTATACGGCAGGGGTTGCACTAAATTGAGCTGTATTTGTGCTGGTGTTGTATTGATGTACTGAGCTTTGTTCTGGTGCTGTATATATGTACTGAACTTTGTTCTGGTACTGTATGCATTGATTATATATATATATATATATATATATATATATATTGAGCTTTGTTCTGGTGCTGTATATATGTATTGAGCTTGGTTCTAGTACTGTGTATATATATTGAGCTCCGTTCTGGTGCTGTATATATGTATTGAGCTTGGTTCTGGTGCTGTATATAGAACTGTATCGCTTGTAAAATGTACAAATGGTTTTATGCTCGAGTTACACATAAAAAGAATGTGTAAAAAAATTACACCGCATTGATTGGTAGAAAAAACAAACATGGCGAGGGGGAAGGAGATGTCGGGAAAGAGGTTCAGGGGGGTGCCAAACTGATTCTTGCTGTAAAACCTAGCTACGCTTCTGCCGTGGTGGCAGGCTGGACACGGTCAGATTGACGGTAGTGGAAACGGGCATGTGCCGAATGACTGGAAGCAGGCTGGTGCCGAATGACTGGAAGCAGACTGGTGCCGGATTACTGGAAGCAGGCTGGTGCCGGATTATTGGAAGCATGCTGGTGCCGGATTTCTGGAAGCAGGCTGGTGCCGGATTACTGGAAGAAGGCTGGTGCCGGATTACTGGAAGAAGGCTGGTGCCGGATTACTGGAAGCAGTCTGGTGCTGGATTACTGGAAGCAGGCTGGTGCTGGATTACTGGAAGCAGGCTTGTGCAGGGTAGCTGGAAGCAAGCTGGTGCAGGGTAGCTGGACACAAACACTGGACTCAGGATTTAGGACTGGTCACAGACACTGGACTCAGATTATAGGACTGGTCACGGACACTGGACTCAGGATGTAGGACTGGTAACAGAAACTGGACTCGGTACAGGACAGGACACTGATACAGGACTATTCATGGACACAGTGTTTAGGAACAGTTTACGGAACCTTCGCAGACTAACACTGGGTTAGTTACAACATTGCTCAGGCACTTAGGAGATGGTGAATGTGCCTAAAGTAGTCCTGGGAAACAGCAGGGGTGGCGACTAGAGCGCGCATGCACTAGGGATCCGGCGGCTGTGAGCTTGTGCATCCCGTTTTTTTTCCCTCTTTCTTTTTCCCCCTCTCTAAAATACTTCACACCCCTTCTATCTTTCTTTGCACCCTGTATTTAGATATTCTTTCCTGTCACTAGTTGCAGCCTCAACCGCAGTTTATGGTTTTCCACAAATTTAGATAGACTGTCATGTATGTAACAGTTTTCTATTTTTACTGTGAAATACTCGTAGAGCTATTTTGGTCACATTGACCTTGATTTCTTTCTACTTGTTTATTTGTATGTTACCACAAAAACGGAAAGTCAATAAAAACCTTAGTTGCACAAAAAAATAGTATGTGTGAAGGAGGCCTTTAACATCTTCTGTAAACTGGAATTAAAAAAGGGTATTTCAAGCTATTTATGTGAAATGTCTTTCAGAGATTTGGCTCAAGCCGCACCATTGAATATCTATATTTTTTATAAAAAATGTGCATGTCTTAACTTGTTATCAGGGGTGTAACAATCGTGGTCGCAAGGGGTGAGATCGCAACTGGACCTCGAGGGGAATGGGGCCCATAGGGGCTCATCCAGGATCCCCTCAGGCTGCCAGATCAGGCCTTGGCAAAAGTATGCGCCGCAGCGCATACAAGGTCCTGACGCCGGGCAGCGGCAAGACATTGTATGTGATGCAGCACACATCAAGGATGTGTGCTGTGTCGCCTATAAGTGGTGGTGCTTCCGGACATGTGGACCTTGTATGCGCCATGGCTTGATGTGGCAGTCTGAGGGGATCCAGAGAGCCCCCACAGACAAGAGAAGAGGTGCAATCAGTAAAAATGTTTTGTCCTAGTTAGGGGGAGTTTGATTGCGGGGGTATGGGACCCGACACGGGGCTCGGCTCCATATTGTTATGCCGCTGCTTGTTATAGTTGTTTTCTATCTGACTTCTCCTTACATTGTAATGAATTATTATTTTAAGTCAAGTGGCCATTCCTACAACTGTTTGCCTTCTCCTTGTGTACTAATCCAAGTAGGAACAGAAGGTACAAATGCATATTATGGGCATAAAGATCTGTTCCCACAATGTTTTCGGTCTAAGTCAGGTGAATTTATCTGTGTAAAAAAAACCATATAAACTCGTTTTATACAATGTACCCGTAGGCTTCTATTGTGTAGATGTATGTGACAAAAGTGTTCTTTTGGCATGTGTCTGGTAGGTTTACATCTGGATACCTTTTTCTTGAAGACACTGAGAAGCGTAAGCCACTACCCATTTTTGTAAACCCACAAAGAAAAGGTATACAAGAAAGTATATGATAGAATTTGTTGTGTATCATATACAACATATAGGTTTTCTTACTTTAGCATAGTAATTGTTTGGATCCTTTTAAAGAAAAAAAGTTTGAGTATAATTGTATGAATTTTGAGGGACTGGTTGACAAAAGAGGTCACCATGGCCTGCAAAATGGCTGACGATAGTTGAAATGTCTTGACATCAGCAAGAGAAAATCTATCACAATCTTCAATGGCGAACTCTGGCACCTTAAACTGGAAATCCAGCTAAAATATATTTTCGCATATCATGAAGACAGAACATAATAACACAGGTCCATAATCTCAGACCCCTAGCAATCCCCTAGAAAATAGGACCACATGTACACTGTAGAGCTTCCAAACCTTTCTGAAATTGTTCAGAGATTTCTGATACTAAAACTCTTCAATGCAAACATTGGGGGAGATTTATCTAAACTGGTGCAAAGGAATAGAGGAGTAATCTGGTTGATATGGGCAACTGCTTCATCTTTTCTTTGCACCAGTTTTAATCAATCTTTATTGTTTTTTTATAGGGTTTTCATCTCTGATATTTAGAACACTGGACAATTTCGACAGAATGTTATGATAAAATGCTATTGATTAGGCTATGGTCACATGTTCAGGATTTGCCCATGGCAAATGCTGACATGTATATTACATAGAATTCGCGGCAGAAATCCAAGGCTGACACTCAGATTTCTACTGCAGATGTGCCAGCGAACCTGCACATATATTGGCCCCATAGTGTTTCAATGGGACTACTCTGCTGCTTTTCCATGCGGAATTCACATGTCACTTATTTTTTTTCCCATGGTGCAGACAAAAATCGGCATGGGTTTTTTCCCGCTGTATGTGAATAGGGTATAAAATACCCCATTCTCTTGCATTGAATGCGGAATATGAAGGGATTTGATGAAGATTTAGGCACGGAATCCGCACCTAACTCCTCATCAAATCCTTAACATGTGTACATGGCTTCCCTTTTTAGAATGAAACTAAAAAATAATATTGTGTGCTATTTGGTTATTAGCAGGCGTCAATACCCGCTTTTCATGAGGCTATTCATTAGCCCTTCCACTGACTATTTCCTTACCGCCCCCTGCCGCTCCCACCATTGATTAATGGCCGCTGTGTTTACATTTACGTGGTAAAAACAATACATGTAAATGGAACTTAACAAAAAAATTGTATCATGTATTTCAGTCGATTGCTTCGGCAGGCTCAAAGGAGTCCTAGGGGCTGGACAGAAAAAGCATATTTTAGGATTATAGATATAAAAATTATCAGCCATTGTAATTATCAAAGTCCAGTTATATACTGTATGTTATTACGATTTCCATTAAAGGGTTCTATAGTAATGTTTCTCATAAATATGGACTAAAACTTCTGTAACCCTAGATATCATATGTCTGTTTACCAATAGGCCTATATAGTAGTTCATCTATAGTCTCTACATATAAACACACGCACATAGACTACCTGCCCATAAAGCTCTGTTCTCATCACGCATGTACATCAGGGACAACTCCCAAATGTATACAAGCACAAAATGCCCTGATGTAAATACCATACAGTGGCATATGTCGCCAATAAGCCCATATCCTAAAATGAAAGTATACTGCACAGTATACATTTTTATTTTTTTTGCGATAGCCAACAGTTTAGGAAAGTGCTGTAGGCTACACTTTCCAATATAGTTAAAAAAAAAAAAAAAAAAGGTACTGCAGCATATATACCTGACCAGCAGATAACAAAATAGCTGCCCTCGTGAATACAGCAGACTGTAAGGGTATGTGCACACGATAGCAGGCATTTACGTCTGAAAAGACAGACTGTTTTCAGGAGAAAACAGCTGCCTCGTTTCAGACGTAAATGCTCCTCCTCGCATTTTGCGAGGCTTCTCTGACAGCCGTAAATTTTGAGCTGCTCTTCATTGAGTTCAATGAAGAACGGCTCATATTACGTCTGAAAGAAGTGTCCTGCATATAATGTATATAAGTGTCCTGCACTTCTTTTGACGAGGCCGTATTTTTACGCGTCGTTGTTTGACAGCTGTCAAACGACGACGCGTAAATGACAGGTTGTCTGCACAGTACGTCGGCAAACCCATTCAAATGAATGGGCAGATGTTTGCCGACGTATTGTAGCCCTATTTTCAGACGTAAAACGAGACATAATACGCCTCGTTTACGTCTGAAAATAGGTCGTGTGAACCCAGCCTATGAGTCTGCTGAATACTGTGAGAGGCTTGAGACAATGCTTCAGAATTTCAATTTTACAAATTTTAGTACATTATAAGTGACCTACATATTATGAGCTTGTTAATAGTGCCATCTGCTGGTAAAGATGATTACTTATTGTTGAATTTTTTTTCTTGGATTTCTTTATTTTAATAGTCTAGTTAAACACCCAAAACTTATAACAAAAGATACTTCAAAACATAAACATGAACTTTACTGGTAATAAAAGAGAGAAGAACAGAATACAAAGAAATGCATATAAAAATAGAGAAAAAGCAGCACATGTAGCTGGAAGAAATTTAATAGGGCCATCTCACGCAATACAGTATATTACAGCAGGAGTATGATGTGTAATGTCATTAAATGGGAATTAATGAGAGGCATTATGTGATACATCATGTGACTTAACAAAGTTATCTTTTAAGCCCCGTTTTGCACTTTGGGGGGCATCACACCAATGTTTTAATTTAAAGGGGTTGACCAGGCATGGAGTGACACCTGGACCGAGCACGATCAGCTGTTTTGGCTGCCTCCGGACACCAGTTGTTATGCAGTAGTCGTGCCGGAATCAGATGGCTCCAGTCACAGTATAGCGGTTGTGCTGCAGTACTGCAGTTCTGCTCCTATTCAAGTGAAAAGGAGCAGAGATGCAGTACTGCGCCACAGCCACTATGCAGTGTACCATCTGCTTCTGGCACCGACCACTGCATAAAGGCAGCCGGAACAGCTGATCGATGCGTGGTTCGGGTGTCGGAACCCCGCCGATCATATGCTGATGACCTATCATGTGGTCATTAGTATGAAAAACCGCCCCATGCCTGGACAACCCCTTTAAGTAAAGGTGACAGGTTCTCCTTAAAGGGGTTTCCGGTGACAGAAAATTGATGGCCTATCCCCAGGATAGGCCATCAATATCTCATCGGTGGTGGTCTAACTCTTGACGATCAGCTGTTTGAAGGGGCCATGGCACTTAGGGCCAAGTTGACATAACGTATTGTCTTTATGTTTAGCGTGTATGTTGGGACAACTCCTGTTGTACACTCTAAACATGTCCATAAGGCTCCATTAGCCCAATGAAGAGCAAAAGAGGCTCCTTTTGGTCTCCATCGGGCTGGTATACATCAGTATACCTTTTTTTTTTTGTATGATGGAATAGCGTAGTAAACTACGCTATTCCATTTTGAGGGATCCCGCAAAAAATAACATACCGCGTGGTATACGTTTTTTGTAACATGGAATCCTATAGGTTCTGGATGCCACTGTATGACATCCATCACAGGCATATGTTAAACGTATACATCAGCAAGCTTCCAAAATCACTGTCCACATATGGACAGTGATGTCAGGAGCTTCCCAATGCCAGTGTCCCAGGGCAGAGCATCGAAAGGCTCTGCCTGCGGACTTTGACCCGGCGGAAGCTCCTAACATATATGAACAGTGACGTCAGGCACTTCTCCAGGCCCTTGCGCTGCTCTGGCCGGGCTCTCCGGCCTTGTAGCTTCTGACATAACTGTGCAAATATGGACAATGAAATCAGGACCTTCGCTGGGCACAGCACTTTAGGTAGCGCTCTGGAAAGGGGGTAATGGCGACGTATCCCACTGTATACCTTTTCAGTGGCATATGTTTCATCCTTCTGTTGGATGTATAAGTTGAGAGTCTTTACCCCGTATACCTCCGACGGAAGGCTATAATGTGACGTTAACAGGGCCTTACACTGCTCCATAATGTACAACGCTGACACATTCGTAGCGGCGGAGCACAGTATTACAGCTTCTTCCCATTCAAGTAGAATTGTAATCTATAGGAAGTGGAAGATTTAAAGAACGAGTGTCGCGAAAAAAATAATTCTTATATCAATTTGCCTTTAGTGTTTTATTAAAAAATGTTTTATTTATTTGTGTGTTTGTGTTTTACTTTTTTTTATCTTTGAACTTTTTCTTGTCTATGGGGGCTGCCATTTTTTTTTTAATCTCTGTATGTGTCGTTAATTAACGACACATACAGACATGGAATACGGCACATATAGCCCCATAGAGAATGCGAACGGGACCCGTTCCATTCACTATGCTGTACTCCGTCTGTGTGGGAACGGCGCATGTAAGATTACTACTTCCGGTGGCGGCTTCCGGACTTGTGTTCTAATGCAAGCACTTGGAGCGGAGGGAGCAGACGGAGCGGACGGACCGGAGGGAGCGGCGGCGGCAGGAGCAGGTAAGTTATTTCTGTGTATGTACGTGTTTTACTGTGTGTTTACTACTGTATGTAAACCTACTACACTGTGAGTTAGTTAAAAAAATGGCGACACAGTGTAGGAGGTTTGACCGTTCAATCCCCTCCTTTCTCCTGGCACTAGCCAGGATAAGGAAGGGGGGATTGTGTGAGCTCACTAGAGCGAGTGTGTTTTCTCAAATTTTGCAGCATAAAGCAATGCTTTACCACATGCCAATGCTGCAATTTTGGGAATTGCTCCATCTAGTGACCAGCACTGGGAAATGTTATAAATTAGAATCTAATTTATAATATTTCCTGACTCGTGAAAAAATTAAAAAAATTAGAACAATATTTAATCATTTAATCATTTAACTAAAAAAAATTAAAAAAAATTCTAGCGACACATTACCTTTAACTGAGACACTTACCATAACATAATGCATTTTAATGGTAGTGTAAACAGGACCTAAAACTATCACCTATCAACGCAAAAGAGGTCCGTAGTAAAATAATAGTAATAATACATAAGAATGCAGAATAATGAAATAGGAACACTGGAGTCACAATCAAATCTACAGTCAATCACTGAGGTCTCCAAAATATCAGAGACACAAAACTAAATTCAGGTAAAAGCCCGTAAATACAGACAATATAGTTTGATTATATTTAAAAATAAATTACTCAGAACACGGTTATATCAATTATTTATGAACAAATACAAAAAAAAATCCAGAAATATTGGACTGATATAATTTACTAAAACACATACAAAGTAAATTTATATCTCTGCAAACAAAGCAGATTGTGCAAACTGTGTATGGTTAATGCTCTTATTAACTTGTAAAGTCATTTTTTAATATTCCATCTTTCTGTACACTGGACTGGAGCAATTGTCAAAAATCATCATGGATTTCTGTAGAAATTGTAAAAGTAACAGCCTGCAAGAGAATAATAAATATAATCATTAGCACAATGCAGCATGTGAAACTTCTCATGAGAATCAGATGCAACATATAAATACACAAAATGGCTTTTATATATTGGACTGCATTTTAAAAATTCTGTTAATTTCAGGCTTAATTCACACTAATGAACATGTACGTCGATGTGCCCATAGACTTTAATGAGCAAATGTATGCCAAAAGGGTGTTCTTGTACACGTTAAAGAGGCTCTGTCACCACATTATAAGTGCCCTATCTCCTACATAAGGAGATCGGCGCTATAATGTAGGGGACAGCAGTGCTTTTTATTTAGAAAATCTATCTATTTTTACCACCTTATGAGCGATTTTTAGCTTTATGCTAATTAGTTTCTTAATGCCCAAGTGGGCGTGTTTTTACTTTAGACCAAGTGGGCGTTGTACAGAGGAGTGTATGACGCTGACCAATCAGCGTAATACACTTCTCTCCATTCATTTACATTACACTAGCGATATAGTTATATCGTTATGTGCAGCCTCATACACACACACACTAACTTTACTTCAGTGTCCTGATAATGAATACACATGACCATCCAGCCTGGACGTCATGTGTATTCAGAATCCTGACACTTCTGAATCTTTTCTGTGAGATTTCCAGCAAGGCAAACGTAATCTCGTTTGAAATGACAGTTTACATCGTAATCTAGCGAGATTATTCTTGCCTTGCTGTAAATCTCACAGAGATGCTACAGAAGTGACAGGAGTCTGAATACACATCACGTCCTGGCTGGAGGTAATGTATATTCATTGTCATGACACTGCAGTAATGTTATACTGTGTTTATGTGGCTGCACATAACGATATAGCTATATCGCTAGTGCTGTGTAAATGAACGGAGAGAAGTGTATGACGCTGATTGGTCAGCGTCATACACTCCTCTGTACAACGCCCACTTGGTCTAAAGTAAAAATATACGCCCACTTGGGCATTAAGAAACTCATTAGCATAAAGCTAAAAATCGCTCATAAAGTGGTACAAATTGATAATTTTTCTAAATAAAAAGCACTGCTGTCACCTACATTATAGCGCCGATCTCCTTATGTAGGAAATAGGGCACTTATAATGTGGTGACAGAGCCTCTTTAAGGGAACTTACTACAGTTCCCTTAACAGTCTTGCCGGAGTTGTAGAGACGGCGGAGTGGAGTGCAGAGCGGGACGGCTTCTTGTGGAAAGCCGCGACAGAGGAGAGAAGGAGATCGGCTCTAATTGAGCACGGCTCCTCTTGTGTGACGCCAATAAGAGAAGTGCGGGGACTGGTTCAGACTGCCTGCAGTCCTGGGACGGTCCCCGCGTCTGAGTGCGGCATCAGTGGGTTTAGAATAGTGAGGGGATTGGCTCAGATAGAGTATGATCCCTTCACTGTGTCTAAACTTAATGAGGGAAGCAGGCATCCGATCGGGTGTGTGTGGCCACACCTGTCACAGTGGCCGCATCGGTGTACAGACAAAGTGTGGCCGGAACAGAGGGGGAGGCTAACTCCAGTGGAGCATGGCCTCGTTGTAAGGCGGAATGCCAGAGAACAGAGGGTATGGACTGAGAGTAGTCCGGCCCTCTATTGTGATTGGTCGCGAGAGAAAAAGGGGAGGAGCTAGAGGGATGAGAGGAAAGAGCGGGAAGCATGAGGGAAGGCAGTTGAAGAGAGCTAGAGAGAGGGAGGATTTTTGTGAGGTGCATCAGAGAAGTAGACAAAAAGAAAGGTTGAGAAAAACTGGATATTAAAAGAAAGGAAAGTGAGTTAGACAAAACTGGTGTAAGTAAACACCAATATTGTATTCACAATTACAAAATAGTATCTCCTTAAGTACCTGTGGACAATATGACATATTTGTTCAATTCTGACAGACACCCACCATTTTCTATCCTGCGTTTTTCTACTCTAACAAAGCCATGTGTTCTTGGCGGATTATAGTTTACAAAACTGTAATTTATTCCCTGTGGATTATAAAATTAAAAAGCCATCTCTTCTTGGCGGATTACAGTTGACAAGAATATGATTTAGTCCTTGGATTGCAATTGTTGTAATTTATTTCTGTGTATAATAAATACCAAATTTGATCAACCCTGAAGGCACTACATTCTTTTAGCACATGTTTGGCCAGGATCCGACGGCCCGAACTGTAATAAAAAGCATTGTTTCCTTTTTTAATACAGCTATAAACATAAAAAAAATTGTATACTTCTTTTAATGGTAGTCTATGGCAGACATATTCAACTGTTTATACATATCTTAACTGTCTCGCCAAGCGGAAACTCTGAAAAGGTTTGAAAGATGCAGGTCCAACCGATCTCTAGAACAGGGCCCCCTGACCCATATCCTACCTTCAGGCACTGTTGCTGGGATCCAGCCACTGAGTTATGAGGTGGCCGGGTGTTTCGGAGACAGCCGAGCGCACTTTGCTAAGCTGTTTCTGGAACTCCCATAGAAGGAATGCGGGTTACGGAAACAGCGTAGTATAGCGAGTTGTAGTTAACCTTGGTACCATTTTAGGGTACATATGACTTTTTGATTACTTTTTATTTGGGAGATGAGATTATAAAAACAAAAGAGCAATTCTGCATTAACCGTGCAGGATAAATAATGTTTTCCTTTTATAATATGGGTTGTTAGAAATGCAACAATACCAATTATTTGTAGTTTAACCTCTTCCCGTTCCTTGACGTACTATTCCGTCATGGTAAGCACATAGTTCGCGCTCAATGATGGAATAGTACGTCGTGGGAGTAACGGCCATTTCAGCTGTCCTCCTGACACATACAGGAGCTGTGACAACTGCTGTCTCGCACAGCAGTTGCAGCAACTCTGTCAGCGGGGACCGATCGCGGTGTTCCAATAGCGACCGCAGCTTCTAAGGGGTTAAACCACCATCGACGACCCACTACATGACAGCGGGCGGCGATGGTTGCTATGGCAACCGGAGGCCTAACAATGGCCTCCGGCTATGCCATCTATGGAAGCCTAGTGGGTCCTGACAGAGTCAGGACCCACTATGCTTGCTGTCAGCGAGTAGCTGACAGCTCTAATACACTGCACTACGCATGTAGTGCAGTGTATTAGAATTGCGATCAGGGCCTCCTGCCCTCAAGTCCCCTAGTGGGACAAAATAAAAAAGTTAAAAAAAACTTGTGTAAAAATAAAAAAAATAAAAGTTTAATCCCCCTTTTTCCCTTATTAGTCCTTTATTATTAAATAAATAAACATATAAACTGTACATAATCTCCGCATCCATAACGGCATGAACTACAAAAGTATTTTGTTATTTATCCCGCACGGCGAACACTATAAAAGAAAATAATAATAAACCATACCAGAATCACTATTTTTTGGTCACTTAACCTCCCAAAAAATTGAATAAAAAGAGATCAAAAAGTCGCATGTACTATATGCACATCCTATGGGGCTGTCCGGCAGTTGTAAAATTGTGGGTAGCAATTTTTAAAGAAATTTCGGACAGTCAGGAAGTGGATATTCTCTTCTCTCCCCAATTAGTATTACTGGGAGATGTTCTGCTTTCAATGTACATAGAGATAGGAAAAATGGTGTACTAAAGTTATTGTTTATCGTCAAACTTCAGATCGTTAGAAAATGGATATCTAACACTCCTCTGGCTGTAGAAGCATGGATCCATAATGTGAAAACAATCATAAGATATGAAAAAATAAACAATAATAGTACCTCCTGGAGTAACCTTAAAAATTGCTACGGGGCCAATGGTAGTGATTCTATTCCTGTGTAATTTCTAGTAATTTTCAAGTAGTCTGATTCCATGGGGTGGATAAGGGTGGGTAAGGGTGGGGGGCTTTATTGGGGGGATGGGTGTCAAGTGTTGTAGTAAAAGATTTAAAAGTCATTTTGTATTATAAAGCGTGTATTGCAATATTATGTTTTCAAAGTGATTCTATTCCTGTAAAAATTTCACATTGTGTTGAATAAAAATTTGACAATTTAAAAAAAAGGCACATGTACCTAAAAATGGTACTGATTGAAACTACAGTTCGTTATGCAAAAAACAAGTCTTCACACCGCTTTCTTGATGGAAAAATAAAAAAGTTATGGCTCTTAGAATAAGGCAACACAAAAGGTAAATCATTTTTTTATAAAAAGTATTTTATTGCGCAAACGCCATAAGACATAAAAAAAACTATAAACATATGGTATCGCCGTAATCATATCACCCCGCAGAATAAAGTGAATATGTCATTTATAGCTCACGGTGAACGCTGTAAAAAACTAGGCACAAATAGTAAGTAAGAAGTAAATAAAGAAGTAAAATAAGTACTAAATAAAACAAAGTGACAAGTTAATTATCAGGAAAAAAAATTCTTTCATTAATCAATAGTAATTAACTCGCAAGGCATGATGTAATGTGAAATCTAAATAGATTCATCTTTATTGAGACCAACCTGAAAATCCTTTATGTAAGTCAAGAAGTAGGTAACAAATCCAAAAGCTACAATCCACTCACAAACTGCACTTGCCTGGTGATATGGAGAGGGCTGTATCCAGAGAGAGGGAATATACCACTTAGTAGTTATACAACATTATCAGAGAATAATCATTTACAGATACATTTAAGTCAAGAGTTTTTAAAACTTTGGATTGATTGTTTTTGTTTGTAAAAAAAAATAAAAATACTTTAGTGACATCACATCCATGTGGTCATAGATGCCATTTTTCTGTGATATTGCAATTTTGATTCCACTTTCAGTGATTTACCAAAGATCTACCTTCAAAGAAATTAAACATGCAGTAGATCAGTGTTCCCCAACCAGGGGCAAGAGAGCTACTTGTGACTCTTAAGCCCCCCTACATGTGGATCCCTATTGGCTGGCAACTCAAGATAGTGTTCTGCACAAGTGTTGCCAGGGAGATCATAGCACTCTATCACAATCAGCAGCTGCAAAAGCAAATAGGATTTTAGGGTGTATAAAAACCTGTCATTCAAATGTAATATTACCCCTCTATAAATCCCTTATAAGGCCACATCTTGAATATGCAATTTAGTTTTGGGAGCCAAATTGTAAAAAGGATATAGAGTTGGAAAGGGTTCAAAGGCGGGCAACAAGATTACTAAATAGAATAGGAGGTGGTTCTTACAATGAAAGGCTCAATAAAATTGGGCATGTTCAAGCATGGAAAAAAAAAGTCGCCTCAGAGGTGATCTTATTAACATGTATAAATATATTTGTGGGCAATACAAAGAACTAGCACAAAATCTAGTTTATCCAAAAACCTTAAATAGACCAGGGGGCATTCATTGCATGTGGAAGAAATAAGTTTCAGTCATCAACATATGAAAGGGTTCTTTACAGTTAGAGTAGTCAAACAATGAAATGTCCTACCACAAGAGGTAGTGATGGCAGATAATATGTCAGTATTTAAAAAGAGGCTAGATGTTTATTAACTGACAAATGGTATTGAGGGTTATAAATAATCAAGCAATGAATGACATATAATTGATCTGAGAAGGGTTAAACTTGATGGACCTGTGTCTTTTTTCAACATATTTAACTATGTAAGTTATTAGTAGAACCTGGTACCAGGGTCAAAACCTTACGGTAAGAGCCATTTCACTTAGTCATGATTTTAATAGATTTTTCTCTTTTAATATTCAGTGTGGTTCGATATCACTTGTCATAAGTAATAGTGGTTCATGGCCTACAAAAGAATGGGAATCACTGCAGTACATGATGATGTTGTCTCCTGTTTTTTTGATAGAAGAGAAAACTAATATATATAGATGGATACTGTTCAAAAGTAAACAAATTAAATGCATAAAATGTAAGTAACATGTCATACCTCTTCGCCAATTACACAGCGGTACATTTTCATACCATCCAATAAGCCACATATTATCACTGTTAGATGTACATGTTAAGGAATGTACTGATACTAGTAAAGGTACGTATATATGGTTACACTCCTTCCCCCTCGCCATGTTTGTTTTTTCTACCAATCAATGCGGTGTAATTTTTTTCCACATTCTTTTTATGTGTAACTCGAGCATAAAACCATTTGTACATTTTACAAGCGATACAGTTCTATATACAGCACCAGAACCAAGCTCAATACATATATACTGCACCAGAACGGAGCTCAATATATATACACAGTACCAGAACCGAGCTCAATACATATATACAGCACCAGAACAAAGCTCAATATATATATATATATATATATATATACAGTGAAGGAAATAAGTATTTGATCCCTTGCTGATTTTGTAAGTTTGCCCACTGTCAAAGACATGAACAGTCTAGAATTTTTAGGCTAGGTTAATTTTACTAGTGAGAGATAGATTATATTTTAAAAAAACCTGAAAATCACATTGTCAAAATTATATATATTTATTTGCATTGTGCACAGAGAAATAAGTATTTGATCCTCTACCAACCATTAAGAGTTCAGGCTCCTCCAGACCAGTTACACGCTCCAAATCAACTTGGTGCCTGCATTAAAGACAGCTGTCTTAAATGGTCACCTGTATAAAAGACTCCTGTCCACAGACTCAATTAATCAGTCTGACTCTAACCTCTACAACATGGGCAAGACCAAAGAGCTTTCTAAGGATGTCAGGGACAAGATCATAGACCTGCACAAGGCTGGAATGGGCTACAAAACCATAAGTAAGACGCTGGGTGAGAAGGAGACAACTGTTGGTGCAATAGTAAGAAAATGGAAGACATACAAAATGACTGTCAATCGACATCGATCTGGGGCTCCATGCAAAATCTCACCTCGTGGGGTATCCTTGATATTGAGAAAGGTGAGAGCTCAGCCGAAAACTACACGGGGGGAACTTGTTAATGATCTCAAGGCAGCTGGGACCACAGTCACCAAGAAAACCATTGGTAACACATTACGCCGTAATGGATTAAAATCCTGCAGTGCCTGCAAGGTCCCCCTGCTCAAGAAGGCACATGTACAGGCCCGTCTCGTTTGCAAATGAACATCTGGATGATTCTGAGAGTGATTGGGAGAAGGTGCTGTGGTCAGATGAGACTAAAATTGAGCTCTTTGGCATTAACTCAACTCGCCGTCTTTGGAGGAAGAGAAATGCTGCCTATGACCCAAAGAACACCGTCCCCACTGTCAAGCATGGAGGTGGAAACATTATGTTTTGGGGGTGTTTCTCTGCTAAGGGCACAGGACTACTTCACCGCATCAATGGGAGAATGGATGCAGCCATGTACCGTCAAATCCTGAGTGACAACCTCCTTCCCTCCACCAGGACATTAAAAATGGCTCGTGGCTGGGTCTTCCAGCACGATAATGACCCGAAACATACAGCCAAGGCAACAAAGGAGTGGCTCAAAAAGAAACACATTAAGGTCATGGAGTGGCCTAGCCAGTCTCCAGACCTTAATCCCATCGAAAACTTATGGAGGGAGCTGAAGATCTGAGTTGCCAAGCGACAGCCTCGAAATCTTAATGATTTACAGATGATCTGCAAAGAGGAGAGGGCCAAAATTCCATCTAACATGTGTGCAAACCTCATCATCAACTACAAAAAAACGTCTGACTGCTGTGCTTGCCAACAAGGGTTTTGCCACCAAGTATTAAGTCTTGTTTGCCAAAGGGATCAAATACTTATTTCTCTGTGCACAATGCAAATAAATATATATAATTTTGACAATGTGATTTTCTGATTTTTTTTAAATATAATCTATCTCTCACTGGTAAAATTAACCTAGCCTAAAAATTCTAGACTGTTCATGTCTTTGACAGTGGGCAAACTTACAAAATCAGCAAGGGATCAAATACTTATTTCCTTCACTGTATATACACACACATATATATATATATATATATATATATACACTGTATATATATATATATATATATGTGTGTATATATAAATATATATATATATATATATATATATATACATATATATATATATATGTTAGGTCCAGAATTATTTGGACAGTGACACAATCTTTATAATTTGGGCTCTGCATGCCACCACATTGGATTTGAAAAGAAACAACTGAAATGCAATTGAAGTGTAGACTTTCAGGTTCAATTCAAGGGGTTGAACAAAAATATCCTGTGATTTGTTTAGGAATTGCAACCATTTTTCTACACAACCTCCTCATTTCAGGGGCTCAAAAGTAATTGGACAAATTAACATTACCATAAATAAAATGTTTTTTTTTTTAAATACTTTGTAGAGAATCCTTTGCAGGCATTGACTGCTTGAAGTCTGGAACCCATGGACATCACCAAACGCTGGGTTTCCTCCTTTGTGATGCTTTGCCAAGCCTTTACTGCAGCTGTCTTCAGTTGTTGCTTGTTTATGGGTCTTTCTGCCTTAAGTTTTGTCTTAAGCAAGTGAAATGCATGGTCGATCGGGATGAGATCTGGTGATTGACTTGGCCATTGCAGAATATTCTACTTCTTTGCCTTAAAAAACTCCTGGGTTGCTTTCGCAGTATGTTTAGGGTCATTGTCCATCTGTACTGTGAAGCGACGTCCAATCATCCTTGCTGCATTTGGTTGAATCTGAGCAGAAAGTATATCCCAGAACACTTCAGAATTCATCCGGCTGCTTCTGTCTTCAGTTACATCATCAATAAACACTAGTGACCCAGTGCCTTTGGCAGCCATGCATGCCCATGCCACCACACTGCCTCCACCATGTTTTACAGAGGATGTGGTGTGCTTTGGATCATGAGCCATTCCAAGCCTTCTCCATACTTTCTTCCTCCCATCATTCTGGTACAAGTTGATCTTAGTTTCATCTGTCCAAAGAATGCTGATCCATAACTGGGCTGGCTTCTTTACATGTTGTTTGGCAAAGTCTAATCTGGCCTTTCTATTTTTTTTATATTTTCTATACCTTTTACGGGCTTAAGTGATGATGGATTAACGAGGGAATAGCCCATGCAGCCCATTAAATAGCTTTTGAGATAATTGTCCAATTACTTTAGGTCCCTTGAAAAAGAGGCTTCCTCAAAGTAGGATGTGAATACCCTCAAATTAAAACTGAGAATCTGCACAGTAAAACAAATAAAAAATAACCATTTTCCCCTAAAAGCAATGTAAAAAAAAAAAGGAAAATTAACATAACTGGTTAAATCGCAGTTTCCGTAATAGTCTGAACTAGTTAAATAAAGCATTATTTAACCCGCATGGTGAACGCTGTAAGAAAAAAAATGTTTTCGTTCACCTCATCTCCCACTAAAAATGGAATAAAAAAAGTGATCAAAAAGTCTCATGTACCCCAAAATTGTACCAAGAGAAACTACAGTTCGCCTCGCAAAAAATAAGCCTCCATACTGCTACTGACGAAAAAATAAAAAGGTTATGGCTTTCAGAATATGGCGACAAAACACAGTTTTATTTTTAACAATTAATTTTTTCCTTGTAAAAGTAGTAAAATATAAAAACAATATAAATTTGGTATCACCGTATTCAGATGGACCCGCAGAATGAACTAACATGTTGTCTTTACCGCATAATGAACACCAGAAAAATGAAACCCAAAAAACAATGGGCGATCGCTCTATTTTTCACATTCCACCCCACAAATATTTTTTTTTATAGTTTTCCATTACATTATATGGTACAATTAATGGTACAGTGAAAAACGACAACTTTTCACTGAAAAAACAAGCCCTCATACAGCTATAGCAATGGAAAATAAAAATGTTTATGACTTTTGGAAGGTGGGGAGCAAAAAGCGAAAATGAAAATCTGAAAAATGGCTGCTATCAATACAGCAGTGATAAATTCAATTTTTTTAATATATATATATATATATATATATATATATATATATATATATATACACACACATTCATACTAAACAATTTATAATATAACTATAATTGTGAAGTGCGCAATATTTTGGTAAGGGGGGTTGACAGGTACGGTTTTGCATACACAGTGGACACATACAAATCTATGTACACGCCCTTAAAAGACCTAGTTAGGTCTGTCATTAATAGCCCTTTAATAGTGCTATCACATAACAATAGGGCCCACAGAGTGCAACCCATACACCACAATGCCAACAGAGTGCCCTCTATAAACAATAGTGCTAGCAAAGTGTAGTGGTATTATCTGTGGTGCTCTAGGGCAGTAATAGGGTTAAATAGTATATTCCACGTGGCCTACCATGAAGAAGTGGTTAGTGTCACTGTCATTTTGTTTTCTTTTATTTAATTAGATCCATAAATGTGTGTTAATAGATAGATAGATAGATAGATAGATAGATAGATAGATAGATAGATAGATAGATAGATAGATAGATAGATAGATAGATAGATAGATAAGAAAAATGTAATATCTATAGAGACACAAGAATTATACAATTATAACAGTGTTAACTATATACATAAAGTCTGCAGGAACAAAAGAGTATAGTACAATTTCTCAATATGAAATACGTGAATATATATATATATATATATATATATATATATATATATATATATATATATATATACACATATACGCACACAATAAGAAAATAGTAGAAAAAGGATACTAGGAAATAAAGCAATTATCGATATCACAGAAATGGTCATTCGTACAAAGCAAGTTCCCTTTTTGTTCCACTGTGGGCAGGCTTTGCAGGTGATAATGGATTGAAGAAATATATATGCAACCCCACAGATGAATGTGATGAGGGCTCCCACATCATGCACTGTTGTGACAGAGGTCTCCTGTAAGACAACATACAGGTTAACTTTTAAGCAAAGTTATTAAATGATTGCCCCATCAGAAGACCACAGTATCCTATGGGAAACCCAGGTTCCCATGCAGTAATGAGACACAGCGACAGTAAAAGGTTCAGCAAAGGGCAACCTCTCGATCACTTCCTGCTGTGGTTTATCACTTTTGTGGTTATTGCACAAACAACCAATCAGTCTCATTCATCATATGACTTGTGTTGTCATGAAAACAGCACAATTTACAATGCAGTGAAAAGCAGAAATATATATATTTTCTCTAGAGCTGAAGGCTTTCCACGGGTGGGCCTGAAGAAAGTGAAGGCGAAAGTATAAATGCAATATAAAAGCATATTTATGTTGGAATAGCACAGTTTTTTAGGTTGTGGCTAGAAATTTAGGGTATGTTCACACAGAGGAAATTTGCAGCAGAATCCGCAAAATACCGCCTCCCATTCCTTTTTCCTTTCAATGGGAATTGGACGCTTCTTTTTCCCGTTAGTTGATTTTTTCAGGGAAAAAGAAGCGTACTTCTCGATCTTGAGGTGTATTCCGCCCGTACCTCCCATTCAAGTCAATGGGAGGGAGGAGTCTTCCTGCCGACGGCAGGACTTGCTCCACAGCGGATTTTGTGACGGGACCCGCCACACAAAATCCACCGCGTGTACAGGGCCTACTGTAAAGCATGTGTTCTCCATTTTACAAATTCTGTATACATAAAATCTTCAGAAACAGATGCAACGTATTTACAGAGTTAGGCCCCATGCACACGAACGTGTTTTTGCGGCCGCAATTCCCCGGAAAATCCACGGGAGAATTGCGGCCCCATTCTTTTCTATGGGGCCATGCACACGACCGTAGTTTTTACGGTCCGTGCATGGCCCGGGAACCCGCACCGCAGAAAGAACGGGCATGTCCTATTACGGACATCTTCTGCGGTCCGGGCTCATTGAAAACAATGACGGCAGCCTTGTGCATGTCGTACGATTTGCGGGCGGCCCGCGGCTGACAGTCCGCTGACAGTCCGCAGCCGCCCGACCCGAAAATCACGGCCGTGCACATGGCTACGGTCGTGTTCATGAGGCCTAACAACTTTCATCACTTACCTTGTACTGATCCTAAAGGGGGCTTTACACTGGGCGATTATCGTGCAGACGAGAGTTTTTTAGAACGCTCCTTACCGATAATTTCCCTGTGTAAAAAGGGCAGCGATCAGAAGATGAAAGTGCAAACGCTTGATCATCTGCTGGTCGTAACGTTTTAAAAAAGTTAAATATTATCGTTGTTGGCAGCACGCTGGCCACATGATAATAATGTATGGGGACGAGCGATAGGAGTAACGACTGCTCATCCCCATCCATAGCTCCGTGTGACAGGTCCAAACTAGCGTTTCGTTGAGCGAAGCTCGCTGCACCAGCCTATTGTCGGCCTTGATCATTTCCAAGATTTGTATTCACAGTTTTCATTGGACACCTTCAACAAATATTCCTTTTAATTCATTTTTTTTAATTGTCTAGTAGAGATAAGCGAATTATCTCGACTGTTTTATCAATTTAACTGATATGCCATTCCTCAGAATTGCAAGTAAATAGACTTAAAGAATTGATGTGTCTATTATTTTCTTAAATTCGCCAAAAGTGAATCGGAAAACTGACAAATCTATTTATTAATACATCCTTTGTGGATTGTCTAATTGCCAAAAATATTCGCTTATCTCTACAGTCTTGTAATAAATAATTTATTAATGACTGAAAATAAACACAAACCAGCTACGTAAAGCCCTGTACACACTGCATTTTGGTATCTGTTTCAACGTATACATTGGGCAAATTTCCCGATGTATACGCTATACGGAGGCTGTGATAATTCAATACAGTGGCATCCGTCACACATTGACTATAATGGTATTCGTTTAAGGTATATATCGTGAACTCTCTTGACTGTTAATGACATATACATTAAACGAGTAGCATTGTAGCCTATGGGTGACGATGCCACGGTTAGGCATCCGTCACTGCCTCCGTTTAACAGATACGTCAGAGAGCTCCAGTGATGTGACTGTCCATATATGGATAGTTATCATTGGAGCTTCCCTGTCAGACCCAGTCCCCTGCACTAGCCGGTAGCTTCAATATGCACAATTACATCACTGAAGGTATCCAAGGGAAGCTTATCTTAAATCAGGGAAGCTATGTCACCGAGCTTCCCTGGAATAGCCTCAGCAACTTAAAGAGAATCTGTCACTAGTTTTGTAATTCCCTATCTCCTAGCTAATCTAATAGGTGCTGTCACACTGATAATAGCTTTTTTTTGTCAACACCAGTGATTCTCCTGAGGTGGAGCTACATCACAGCCACTGGCTCTGTCCTATCAGTATGAAGCTGCTTCACACAGTGTGAGAGACTGAGGCCGGAGGGAAGGGGGATCACTTAAAACAGCTATATCTCGGGCTGGGGACCACCTAGAACAGTGGTTCCGGTGTCATATGAAAGATGAGATTCTAATCGAAACAACCGGAAGTATCACCAGCTGAAAATAAAGTTGGGAATGGAAGCTGTATACTATATGATCATGTTGTGTTGTGGGGTGGAAAGAGGAGAACTGTATGACGCTGATAGGACAGCGTCATACAGAAAACATTACACCACCCAGAGTGAAAAGAAAGAATAACCTCCTATATGGCAAGCATAGCTAAATTAGCATATTTAGAAAAATGCTCATAACTTTGCAAATATTAAAAATGTTTGCAAAAAAATTACACTGTAGTTATCAGCATCAGAGTGCTTATTAGATTAGTTAGGAGATAGGGCATTAATAAACTAGTGACAGATCCCCTTTAACTGTCCCTATTTGAACAATTACGTTACTGGGATTACCCCAGGAAATCTTTAGTGACGTAACTGACAGCTCTATAAATGGACAGCTACGTTGCTGGGGCTACCCCAGGGAAGCTCCAGTGATGTAGCTACTCCTGCATGAGGATAAGCAGGAGGGGGACTATGGCTGCTTTGAAGAAAATTTTTAAGGGGGATCGTCGGGCGAGCTTTGATACTGCTTACACATGACAGCGCTTTGAGGGGAAGCACAGGGGAAATGATACAGGAAGGGTGCTGGTATACGGTCACCCGACACAGCTCACCAGGATCCCGTCACCCAATGTTTCTACTACTGCTGATGCCCTTTTAGTGACAGCGTCCCTCCCTCCCTCTGTTCTTTGAGAGCAGTGTCGGGTGGCGAAATCTCAGCACCCTCCCTCTGTCCTGGATCGGGATCATTCTCTTTATGATGGGTTAACATTCACCCGGGAAGCTCCAGTGATTACTGTCCATAATGGTTATGTCACTGGAGCTTCCCGACATACGTTCAATGGAGGCCTGTGACGGTTGCCATACAGTGGTATCCGCAACCCATAGCCTATTACTTTAAACTTAAACGTTTCATACTGGATGCCTCTAGATAGAATAGCATAGTTGACTAAGCTATTCTATCCAGCCAGAAATTGTATACCTGACGGAGGCAAATGGGACACTGATATAATGGGAGCCTATATGTACATTTGACGTATGCACCGGCAGATTTCCCAACTCATAAGTCAATTGTACAGTGAAAACGCAGTGTGAACAGTTGTAAGCTTTACTTGATAACTATGATTTCTTTATCCACATACTCTACACTGTAAAACACATTGGCGAAAATGTATTAAAACTACTGCAAAGGAAAGGTGGAGGAGTTGCCCACAGCTGCTTCTTTTTTGCTTTCAGGGAAAAGGAAAATGAGAGCTGGAATCAGATTGGTTGCTATGGGGGATTCCAATCATTTTAATAAATTTCCCACATTGTAATATACTGAGTATTGATTACCAGATTTTCAGCGACTAACCCACCTGAAAAGAAGCCACAATGCCCATCCCAATGCAGCCAAGTACTCCAATTAGCAATGATATCAAGTTGAGCCAGTAACTCAGAAAGAAGATTCTTAAATTTTGAGTCTGGATTATTTTATACCTTACATACATTGTAGCAGCACCTGATGTGACAGAAACACAAGTTTAAATTATACTTTCATATCTTATTATATTTGTTCAGTAGGTTAAACATGTATTACTCAAAATATATTATTTAGTGCTACACTGTGTAATACCTAGAGCAGAACCTGGGGGAGTGGTGCATGACAGAAGGATCTCCTTTTTCGTGTTCTTTAAATCACTTTGTCAAATACCACCCCTTCTGGCCTTGCTTTAGGAACAGCACTATGGTATCCATACAATTGTCTAACAGAAACATTTTCCTTGTTTTACATCTAGAATGCTCATATTGAAGCCAATAAATGTGTGCACATTGGGGCAGATTTACTATTCAATATGTGCCAGAATTCTGGCGTACATCCTGTGCGCCACGTTTATTAAAAGGGTTTTCCAGTTAGCAGAAATTGAAGGATATCCTGAGGATAGGCCATCAATATCTGATCAATGGGGGTCAGACTCTTTGCACCCCGCAATCACCCCGCAAGCAGCGCTTCCCCTTGACTTCCTTACCTGCTCCACAATGTGAATCGCCGCTAAAAGTGCGTCAGTGATTCAAAGAACAAGCAGTGACGGGAAGCAACACTTGCATGGGAAATGCTGCCTCTTCAAAACAGCTGATCGGTGGGGTTGCTGAGAGTTGAACCCCACCAATCAGATATTGATAGCATATTCTGAGGATAGACCATCAATTTATTCTAACTGGAAAAAACGTTTAACTGCTTTAGACAATTTTTACTATACGCATGTGACAAGGAGCGATAAAGCGATAAAAGGGTGTGGCCTACCGGAAAGTAGGCGTGCCTTAAAATGTGGCACTATGCGCCAAAAATACGCCAACATTTTGGTGCAAAAAAAGTGGCGTAAACTAATCCAACTAATAGGTGGTATAAGGAAGATAAAAGTGCCTAGAATGTCTAGCAAGATGCACCAAATTTATTATACAGCGTGCACCACTTTGATAAATTCGGCGCATCTTCTGACTGCCTGGTCTATTTTTACGCTGTCTAAATCTTAAGACAGTAAAGTACTAACACAGTGGGCTCCTACTTTCTTGTTACATCTATGATTAGTTTTAAGAAATTTATATATATATACATGTCTTTTGTAGGACACACTGTAGGTTGGATTTTTTTTGGGGGGTTGGGGCTGCATGGCGTTACCTACAGGGGGGGGGGGCTGTATGGCGTTACCTACAGGGGGGCTGTATGGCGTTACCTACAGGGGGGCTGTATGGCGTTCTCTACAGTGGGGGCTGTATGGCGTTACCTACAGGGAGGCTGTATGGCGTTACCTACAGGGGGGCTGTATGGCGTTACCTACAGGGGGGGCTGGATGGCGTTATCTACAGGGGGCTGTATGGCGTTATCTACAGAGGGGGCTGTATGGCGTTCTCTACAGGGGGGGCTGTATGGCGTTATCTACAGAGGGGGCTGTATGGCGTTCTCTACAGTGGGAGCTGTATGGCGTTATCTACAGAGGGGGCTGTATGGCGCTAACGCCATACAGCCCCCACTGTAGAGAACGCCATACAGCCCCCAATTTAGAGAACGCCATACAGCCCCCCTGTAGGTAACGCCATACAGCCCCCCCTGTAGGTAACGCCATACAGCCCCCACTGTAGGTAACGCCATACAGCCCCCCTGTAGGTAACGCCATACAGCCCCCCTGTAGGTAACGCCATACTGCCCCCCTGTAGGTAACGCCATACAGCCCCCCTGTAGGTAACTCCATACAGCCCCCTGTAGGTAACGCCATACAGCCCCCCCCTGTAGGTAACGCCATGCAGCCCCAACCCCCCCCAAAAATCCAACCTACAGTGTGTCCTACAAAAGACATGTATCCCCTATCCACAGGATAGGGGATACATGTGTGATCGCTGGCAGCGATAGGGAGAACGGGGGACTGAAAGTCCACCGAAGTTCTCCATGATTAACCTCGGACTTCCGGCGTCTGCGCAGCTCAATAAAAATGAAAGGAGCGCTGGTCACGCATGCGCACAAGCGCGACCGGCACTCCATTCATTTCTACGGAGCTGCCGACACAGACCCCGGAAGTCCGAGGTTTGTGATGGAGAACTTCAGGGGACTTTCAGTCCCCCGTTCTCCCTATCAATGCCAGTGATCACACATGTATCCCCTGGATAGGGGATACATGTCTTTTGTTTAATGGCAGAGCGGGGAGATACCTCCCTGCTCTGCCGTAGTGTTCAGTGGCGTCGCGCTGTAGCAGCCATAGCGGCTGCTAGCGGAGCCTCCGGCCATGGTGGGGGCCCCGTGCCGACGGGCGACACCTGGCCCCTCATGCCGCGGGCCCCGTAGCAGCCGCTACGGCTGTTACGGCGGTAGTTACGCCACTGGCTACTATAAAATCAAACTTTTATATTGATTTGTATTTTCACTAACAATAATGTTCAATGTGAAGGTTAACCTGTAGACATTTTCTGATGTGTCAATGAGAAATGCTATGAGGTCCAATGATCTCCCGACTAAAGGGTTAATGGCTACCCCCCCCCCCACACACACACATTGCCAGGTGACATATTTTGAACGGTCATTAAATGTCTATTGATAAACTTTCACTTTAAAGAGGACCTGCCGGTAAAAACTTGCATTTCCAATAATATAACAAATCTGGAGCATCTTTTGTTAGAACGTTGCGTTAGTCTCTTCCTCTCTTATTCCTCCTAGAAATACATGAATAAATTGACAATCAGTGCTGACCGTGTCAAACTATGTAGGAGGGATATGGTAGCACCCAGGAGCAATAGCAGAGGAATGGCACAGTGCAAAGCTCTAAGAAAAAAAGCTGCAGAATTGTTATTTCATTGGGAATACAAGTATTTACTAAAACAGACATTTAAGGCGAAAAAGTTATATAAGATATTTTAACAAGAGGCACTTACCTAACATGGCAGTAATACTGATCATAAATCCAAAAAGTCCACTTTCTGGAATGCATGTGCCAGTATCACTAGATAAGAAACAAAGGTATACAAATTGAGAATGTAAACTGTCTTCACAATGCAACAATGCCCACAGTTAATTTGTAGGGTACAGTTTGACTTTTCAGAAAATATTTGGCAGCAGTTTATATTAGATATTCCCCAAAATATTATTAGTATCTGCATTATTCTTGATATGTGGGTGACTGGTCTGAAAATACAGCAGGGTTGTCTAGGAATTTTCCAATTACCCTCCGCTACCATGTTTCCTGTCAGCAGACTACGAACTGATCTTAAGCCAGTCTTTAGCTGGGATCCCATCCACAAACTGCAGATAGGTTGTAAAGATAATTAGCAGGATTTTTGGATTGATTCCACATCTAGCAGGAATCATTTTCAGAATCCCATAATATTAGGGAATTGTTATTTAGGGCTCATATACATAGTAGTACTGCAGATCCATAAAACAACACACATAGCTTGCTATGGGCCCATTCTGTACTTCCGCATGTACCTGATTTATTTACGGAGGCATACAGAGATTTTTTTTCTCATAGATTGATACAGAATATTTGAAGGTAATCTCCCCTAGAAGCAGAAGATGTTAAGGCTGAACCATTAGTATTCCACATTCCGTTAAGTAGGTAATGCGGCAGAGCGAGACTATGGACAAATGTATTGGCAAGATCTGCCATTTGACTGCCATGCCGCTCCCCTGTTTCATATTGTAGTGTTCTGGTTTTACATGTAAATGGCATGACTCTTAATGCTTATCAGCTAAGTACAAACTATTCTACTTCTGAATTGCTATTATGGTTAAAGTGGCCAAAGACTGAAATGAATGGGATTTACCATCACTATTGTCTAATGGACTGTGTACATCATTTTGCAACACCATACTTCCACTGTCCCTTATAAATCAGTACCAGGATCCAGCTGGCATAGAAAGAAGACTCAGAATGAATTGTATTCTTAATTTGTTCAAATGTCTGCATGATAGGAATAATGCCACACTATTCTAGTTGGTTTAATTGAAATCAATATATTTGCCTATGTGTTGCTATCACACTGCTTCTGTCTTTAGCTATTTACTGAAGCTTTAACCCCTTAACTGGTACGTAGCAGCCGTTAAGGGGAAGTATGGAGCGGGCTCATGGGCTGAGCGCGCTCATACACAGCAGGTGACGGCTGTGTGACACAGCCGACATCTCACTGCAAAGGGCGGAATCAAAGTTCACCTTTAATGCCACGGTGAATTGTGAACATGGCATTTAAATTGTTAGAATCAGGGGGCGCCCCCTCAAACACGCCATCGCACCCTCAACGGTACGATCGGCCGTTTACAGTGGTTGTTATGGCAGCCTGGGGGCCTAATAAAGGCCCTCAGGTCTGCGATCTTTGTACTCCTTTAAAGCCATGCCTCCGGCAGGGCTTCAAAGAAGACTGTCAGAATCACGATATACTGCAATACATTAGTATTGCAGTATATCATGCAAGCGATCCCACGATCGCTGCCTCAAGTCCCCTTGGGGGATTAATAGTTAAATAAAGATTTTTATAATGGTCCCAAAAAAATATTAGAAGTTAAAAAAAAAAAAAACCTTTTCCCATTTTTTCCCTAAAGCAATGTTAAAAAAATAAAAGTTAACATAACTTGTATCACCGCGTCCATAAAAGTCCGAACTATCACAATATAGCGTTATTTAACCCGCTTGGGGAACAACGTGAAAAAAACAAATAAATATATATATATATATATAAAACATGCAAATTGCTGTTTTTTGGTCACCTTCCTTAGCTCTCCAAAAAAAGGAATAAAAAGGTGATTAAAAAGTCGCATGTACCGCTAAATGGTATCGGTAAAAACTACAGCTCGCCCCGCAACATTTAAGCACTCACACCTCTAAATTGATGGAAAAATAAAAAAGTTTCGGCTCTCAGAATATGGAAACACAAAACATTTTTTTTTTTTAGCAAATAGTTTTAGATTTTTAAAAGTGGTAAAACATAAAACAAAACATATAAATTTGATATTTCCGTAATCATATCAACCTGTAGAATAAGGTGAATATGCAGTTTTTACCGCCTGGTGGACGCCGTAAAAACAAAACCCCCCCAAAAATTGTGTAATCGCTGTTTTTTGCCCATTTCACCCCACAAATATTTTTTTTTTCCGATTCCCAGTACATTATGTAGTACAATAAATAGTGCCATGAAAAACTACAACTTGTCCCGCAAAAAACAAGACCTCATATGGCTATGTCGTCGAAGAAATAGAAAAGTTAAGGCTTTTGGAAGGCGGGGAGGAAAAAAACGAAAATGAAAAAATCAAATTTTCCTGGTTTTTAAGGGGTTAAAAAAATGGGGTTGTGGGATGAGAATAATTAGAGCATGTGCACACGACCTATTTTCAGACGTAATGGAGGCGTTTTACGTCTCGAATTACGCCTGAAATGACGGCTCCAATACGTCTGCAAACATCTGCCCATTGCCTGCAATGGGTTTTACGATGTTCTGTGCAGACGAGATGTAATTTTACGCATGGCTGTCAAAAGACGGCGCGTAAAATTACGCCCGCGTCAAAGAAGTGCAGGACACTTCTTGGGATGTATGTGGAGCCGTTTTTCATTGACTCCAATGAAGAACAGCTCCAATTACGTCCATAATAGACGCCGCGAAAAACGCGAGTACATGCAAAAACGTCTGAAATTCAGGAGCTGTTTTCTCCCGAAAACAGCTCCGTAACTTCAGACGTATTTTGCGTTGCCGTGTGAACATACCCTAATAATAATAATAATATTTTTGGCATTTTGAGCAGTGGCGTAGCTATAGAAATCGCTGTCATCGCAGTTGCAACTGATCCTCAAAGCTTAAGGGGCCCACAGTCCCCCCCAATATCAAGCACTTCTGGGCCCGTCACAGAAGCTCCTGACGGTGTCAATTTATCTTTTTTGTCTAATCTAGGATGTGAATTTATTTTGGGATCTGGTTTGGGTTCTCAATTGATTTTAAGGCCTAGTCTGGGTGTCTGAATTTATGTTGTGGTCTGATCTGGTGTCTGAAATAATTTAGAGGTCTGGTCTGAGGTCCGACTTAATTTAGGGGTATGGGGTCTCAATTAATTCTAGGGTCTGATCTCGGGTCTCAATTCATTTTGAAGTCTGATCAGGGGTCTCAATCTTTGGGTCTGAATATAGAGGTCCGATCGCTGGTCTGAATTTATTTTCCGGTCTAATCTGGGCTTTGATGTCTCCCATGCCCCTATCCTGAATTTTCTACTTATGTGGCTGATGTGTGTGGTAACAACTTTCACATGGATCTGGTAATTGTTTAAAGAAGGGGGGGGCAGTTAAAAAAAAATGTATGGGGCCCAGCGCATTCTAGTTCCACTGTATATGTTTGCTTTTTAATCAAATTGTCCATCAGTGTGATTGGTGAAATTTCCAAAATACATTTTATTAAAATTTCTTTTAACTTTTTTAAATACAGCTGCTTTTTATTCTGTAAACAGAGCAGCTATATCTTGCGCTGAATCCTGTATCCATCAGATCAGTGGCACTGATGATATATATATATATATATATACATTTGCATTATTACGACGTTTACTTTCTAAAGTGAGGTTCCTAGCGCACAGTTTGATTAAATTGTGTGGGCCCACCTGCCACAACAAGGCAACCTCTTTTAACCCCTTAATGACCGCCGATACGTCTTTTTACGGCGGTCATTAGTGGGCTTTATTCTAGAGCGCCGCCAAACTACGTCGCTGCATTAGAATAAAGTAAACAGAGCAGGGAGCCGTGAAATCTCCCTGCTCTCAGCTGCCAGAAGCAGCTGAGGGCTGGGGGCGTCCCTGCTCTGCCGGGTGAGATCGATATTAGTATCGATCTCACCTGTTTAACCCTTCAGATGCGGTGCACAATAGCGAGCACCGCATCTGAATGGTTTTGCAGAGAGGGAGGGAGCTCCCTCTCATCTCACTGACACCCGGCGATAAAATCGCCGAGTGTCTGTGTCTTCTATGGCAGCCGGGGGTCTAATAAAGACCCCCAGGTCTGCCTGCAGCGAATGCCTGCTAGATCATGCCGCAGGCATGACCTAGCAGATGCCTGTCCGTTTTAAACGGACAGGCAGTAATACACTGCAATACAAAAGTATTGCAGTGTATTATAATAGCGATCGGAGGATAGGGAAGTCCCCTAGTGGGACTAGTAAAAAAGTAAAAAAAGTTTAATAAAGTTAATTAAAAAAAAAAGTGAAAAAAAAAAAAATGAAAAACCCAGCTTTTCCCCTTACAAAATGCTTTACTATTAAAAAAAACTACAATAAAGCAAAAAAGTTACACATATTTGGTATCGCCGCGTCCGTAACGACCCCGACTATAAAGCTGTTACATTATTTAACCCGCACGGTGAACGTCGTAAAAAATAAAATAAAAAACAATGGAAAAATTGCTGTTTTCTGTTAATCCTGACTTAAAAAAAATGTGATAGAAAGTGATCAAAAAGTCGCATCTACTCTCAAATGGTACCAATAAAAACTGCAAGTCGTCCCGCAAAAAACAAGACCTTATACAGCTATGCCGACGCAAAAATAAAAAAGTTACAGCTCTTCGAATGTGACAATGGAAAAATCTAAAAAATGGCTTGGACATTAGGGCCCAGAATGCCAGCAGGGGGAAGGGGTTAAGTGAGTCCCTAACCTAAAAATACACCTCTGTTCTGAGTCTAAGGGTATGTTCACACGCAAACTCAAAAACTTCTGAAAATACGGAGCTGTTTTCAAGGGAAAACAGCTCCTGATTTTCAGACGCTTTTTGAGCAACTCGGGTTTTTCGCTGCATATTTTACGGCCATTTTTGGAGCTGTTTTTCATGAGTCAATGAAAAACGGCTCCAAAAACGTGCCGTTTTCGGAAAACGAGGTGTAGAAAATCGCACCATCGGTACAGAACGCCGTATTTCCCATTGAAATCAATGGGCAGATGTTTGTAGGTGTTCTGCTTCCGATTTTTCAGCAGTTTTTCGGGACATTTACGGCCCGAAAAATGGCTGAAAACACTACGTGTGAACATACCCTAAGCCTGCAGAATATACTTGGGGTAGGTAGGAACCAGCTTTACTCTAATTAAATTCACCCTTGGGCAGAGTGGGAGGAGCGCACGACCAAAAATGGAGGCAGTCACCACACCCATACATGTAACACAAAAGAGGTGGGTCAGCACACCCTAAGAAAATGAAAAATGTGCAGGTGCAAGCATGCTGTGACTGCAAACAGACTGCAAAATGTAAGTATTATACTTATATTTATATACATACACAGAAAATACACATATAATATAACTTAGCCTGGTCCTGATGTAAGTGCTGTTCGTCCAGCGGTAGCAGGAAAACAGAGAGAACCCAGAGCTTCAAATGGCCTAAATGTTCCTATCTCTGAGTTGACTCTGCCCACTCCATTAACTCCTCCCTGGGACCACCCATAAACCTTCCAATGTGCATCTGTACAGTGTAGGTAAATCTATGCCCAGTATGCCCAAATGCCTCCACATCCAGTTTACAATGTCTCCTTTCTGTACTGAGAACCTTTGAAATGCTAATAAGGCAGTAGATAGTAATCTATGACCAAATGGCGTCTGGGCATACTGACACCGCAATGGGTGAACATCACTGAATAATATCAGTATATACTATCTCCATTTACCAGGTATATTTTATGTAGTCATAGGACAGAGTGTCCGAATGGACCTGACGGATTCAGGTCTTAGCGAATGATATAGCAGCTCTGTATACAGAATACAAAGCAGCTGTATCTCAAAAAGTTAAATTAAGTTTTAATAAAATGTATTTAGGAAGTTGCACCAACCACACTGATGGACAATTTTATTAAAAAACAAACAAACTAAAAACTATTTCAGAGGTGTACATAACCTTTAAGGTAAGCAATTCACTTCAACAGGTGAACGCAGCCTTCTACCTAAGAAAAGCAATGGCTATTCAATAGGATGACACAAACACTGCACCAAAGGGTTGATCTAATGTATGGTGCAATTATAATAAGGGACACAGTGTATGGTGCTATTATAATCAGGGACACAGTGTATGGTGCTATTATAATTAGAGGTGTAGTGTGTAATACTAGTATATTTTCGGGAGTAGTGTGTGGCACCATGAGAATCTTATCTTTGTTTATAGGTGCATAAATATTTGAAAAGTGAGAAGCTAAAGACATCTGAGCAGCAAACTGCAGAAATGGGCTGTGGCCATGAGAAGTCATCAGAGAGGTCTGGACTGGATGGAGAAGAAAAGAGAAAAAGAACAACTAGAATCTGAAAAGACGTCACCGATGAGTCACGTAATGTTAATGTTTATGCTGCCTCTAATAAGTACTGTAGTCACTGTATTATCTGCAGTGAGATGATGGGTGGTATGATTTTTTTTTTTAAATAGCAATTCCCAGCATATCCTTACCATTGTTCGGGTCATGCTGGGAACAGTTTTACACCGTACAAACCTCTACGGCAGGGGTAGCCTGGCTGGTAAATACAGGGATGATAGGGTTTAAATACAGAAATGATGGTTTGTTATATACAGGGATTATGGTTATTATATACAGGGATGATGGTTGTTATATACAGGGATGATGAGTAGTCCAGCCATCATCCCTGCATTAACCCCTATCATTCCTGTGTATACCAGCTATCATCCCCTTATATAGCAGGTGTCCCCTGACTCCCATTCGGAAATGCGCAAATAGGAGGAGGTGAACTGGAAAGCTGGAGTTACGGAAACAGACTAGTGTGCTTGCCCATTGCTGAGCCTAGCAAGATTTTACTGGTGTTCTTTACTTGGCACTGGAGATAATCACTGATAGGATGACAAGTTCATAAATCTGTCTCACCACAGAACACTATCACAGGGAGACTTCTCTACCATGAGTACCTTAGAGACGTTCCCTTGCTGTGATACTGCTGCCTCTGCTTCTCACGACTCTGTATATGTCATTAGATGGGCTGACACGGAGATTGAGATGCAATGTATTCTTAACTGGTGCTCTGATTTCCTTGCTATCTTCATCAGTGACAAAGTAATACAGGTTTCAGGTAAAAGGGTCCAAAGTGGTAGGATTGCCAAACGTGTGGCAGGAGGTTGGACTGACTCACTCTACCAGCTTTTGTTGATTCATTCTTTTCGTTTGCCCTATTTGAATCACTATGGAATTTTTAGAAGTTAGTTTTTATAGCTGCTTTCTTTAACTGCTACCACACAAGAAGCCCACTTAAATTGCAGAGAACATTAATTCCAATCACAACATTCTACATTAGCCGCTTTTAAAAGGCAACTGATAAAGAATGGAGATTTCTTGTTTACTGTGAAATCATCATACAGCGGGAGGCATGGTCACCATCCTTCTCTCTTCCCACTTGTCCCAAGCACTCTGCAAAGCAGTGTCTTAGCCAACCAGTGGCACAAGAATCGGAACTATGTCACTTGCAGTTGACATCAGACGAAGAACATATCACTGCCATTTGGCTCCTATACCAGGACTTTGGTACTATAGTCAGCATTGTAGAACTGAATGATCTATTAGATTATAACTGGCAACTGGAAATTTTCGCACTTAATTTTCTGCTTAATTGTTTAAGTTATTGCTGACGTGTTAAGACAACTTTTTTTAAGATTTCATTTCTCACAACCTTAGTACACCTCCAGATACAAGGATCGTGACATATATTACTCAGTGTCAGCTTTATATACTTCCTCATTTACACGGGAAATTCTGAAATTACAATGCAGAGATATGAAAAGAATTTCCCTCAGCAGTGAGCAGCCCTAATACCTGCATTATTAGAGCTAGTTCACAGATGCTTATAGTGGAGGAAAAGAGTATTTGATCCCTTGCTGATTTTGTAAGTTTGCCCACTGTCAGAGACATGAACAGTCTAGAATTTTTAGGCTAGGTTAATTTTACCAGTGAGAGATAGATTATATTAAAAAAAAATAAGAAAATCACATTGTCAAAATTATATATATTTATTTGCATTGTGCACAGAGAAATAAGTATTTGATCCCCTACCAACCATTAAGAGTTCAGCCTCCTCCAGACCAGTTACACGCTCCAAATCAACTTGGTGATTGCATTAAAGACAGCGGTCTTAAATGGTCACCTGTATAAAAGACTCCTGTCCACAGACTCAATGAATCAGTCTGACTCTAACCTCTACAACATGGGCAAGACCAAAGAGCTTTCTAAGGATGTCAGGGACAAGATCATAGACATGCACAAGGCTGGAATGGGCTACAAAACCATAAGTAAGACGCTGGGTGAGTAGGAGACAACTGTTGGTGCAATAGTAAGAAAATGGAAGACATACAAAATGACTGTCAATCGACATCGATCTGGGGCTCCATGCAAAATCTCACCTCGTGGGGTATCCTTGATCCTGAGGAAGGTGAGAGCTCAGCCGAAAACTACACGGGGGGAACTTGTTAATGATCTCAAGGCAGCTGGGACCACAATCACCAAGAAAACCATTGGTAACACATTACGCCGTAATGGATTCAAATCCTGCAGTGCCCGCAAGGTCCCCCTGGATGCAGGACCTGGGGCAGGAAGTGAGTGACGTCACAGCGTGATCTCTCGAGAACACGCTGTGTGTCTGTGCACTGCCAGAAGCTGGGCGTTCTGAAGAGAAGTGGATGATACTTCTCGTCAGAACGCCCAGCTAGTAAAAGAAGTAAACAAGCCCAGATGTAACACACATAATACACGCCCAGTTGGACTTTTACTGTAAACACGCCCAGTTGTACTTTTGCAAGCCTCATTTGCATAAATACAAAAATGGTCATAACTTGGCCAAAAATGCTAGTTTTTTAAAAATAAAAACGTTACTGTAATCTACATTGCAGCGCCGATCTGCTCAGTGGCGGATTAAGTGTACCATGGGCCCTGGGCTGTTGATACAACTTGGGCCCCCCTCACACAGAGTTCACAGCAGCACAGAATCTGCACGCTCCTCTCCTGAAATACTCTGTGCTGCTGTGAACTCTGCTCTTACCATTACGTGGTGACTTGCCAATCATTTGAAGGTGTTATTGAGGACAGGAGTGGAGGAGTGGTAACAGACTGAGCTACGTAATGGTAAGAGCAGAGTTTACAGCAGCACTGAATCTGCACGCTCATCTCCTGAAATACTCTGTGCTGCCTTAAACTCTGTGGACAGGTCAGGATCCTGTTTTTTTTTAAATGCTGCACTGTAGCGCAGCCTTATATAATGGATCGAGCGGGTTCCCCAGCAGCATTTAAAAGAAACAGGATCCTGACCTGTCCACAGAGTTTAAGGCAGCACAGAGTATTTCAGGAGAGGAGCCTGTGATTGGCTGCAGAGGCCGCTGCAGCCTGAGATTGGTTGCAGAGGCCGCTGCAGCCTGTGATTGGTTGCAGAGGCCGCTGCAGCCTGTGATTGGCTGCAGAGGCGGTCACGTGGGATGAAGCGTCATCCCTGCAGGCCGGCCTTCTGACGTCATCCTGACGTGCGTGACCGCCACTACAGCCTGTGATTGGCTGCAGCGGCGACATGGATGACACGTCACCGCTGGAGGCCGGACAGGAGGAATGTAAGTATGAACGTATTTTTTATTTTTTTTTATTACATTAAAATTGTATTTTCCGTGCGCCGAGCATGTACTGTCAAGGTTGTTGAAAGAGTTAGTGCAGCCCATTAACTCTATCAGCACCCTGGACAGTAACATGCTCGGCGCACGGAAATTACAGGTTCGGTCCGAAACAAACTTTTTCGTGAAATTCGGCGAACTAGCCGAACCGAACTTTTCAGAAGTTCGCTCATCTCTAGTCATAATGATGGCGGCTGCGCGAAAATCTCGCAGCCGCGCATCATACACTGATGACACATGGAGCCGTTAAGTGCCTTTTGCGCACGGAAAACGCCGCAGTTTTTGCGTGAGCAAAACGCACACGCTCGTGTAAATGAGGCCTAAAGGGTAAGTCAATTTTTAACAAACTTCTAACATGTCATAGTGACATGTCAGAACTTTTGATGGGTGGGGGTCCGGGTGCGGAGACTAAGCGGCAGAAGCGCTCATGTGAGCAAAGAGCCAATTCATTTCTGTTTGGCTTTTTCCGGAAAGCCAAAGTAGCGGTGTACGGGCTCATTGACTTTCTATGAGACCGTACATAAGCTGCTCAGCTTTCCGGAAACAGAAACCAAGTGGCTCAGCGCTCACACGAGTGCTTCCGACGCTTAGTTTTAGTGATCAGAGGGAGTCGGCGAGAGACACTGCTTCCGTAACCATCATTCAGTTTTATGGGACTTACGGATGGTGGATATGTCATACATTTTTCTTATGGGAAAACTGAGGGCTGTATGGGGGGATTATATTGCAAGGGGAGGTGAGTTTGTCTGACTTCTGGGGGCTCTATAGGGAGGTCTGAGTGTCTGATTCTGACATCTCTGTGGGGGGGGGGTAGCCCCCCCCCCATAGAGCCCGTCGCTCAGACCCCCCTATACAGCCCCCAGAAGTCAGACAATTTGACTTACCCTTGTAATATATTAGTAACTAGTGAGGGCTCTATGAGAAGGGGGGATTATACTGAATGGGGGAGGGGGGTTCTAACCATCTAAGTGACTCCAGAGGACTCCATGACTCTAACCTCTACAACATGGGCAAGACCAAAGAGCTTTCTAAGGATGTCAGGGACAAGATCATAGACATGCACAAGGCTGGAATGGGCTACAAAACCATAAGTAAGACGCTGGGTGAGTAGGAGACAACTGTTGGTGCAATAGTAAGAAAATGGAAGACATACAAAATGACTGTCAATCGACATCGATCTGGGGCTCCATGCAAAATCTCACCTCGTGGGGTATCCTTGATCCTGAGGAAGGTGAGAGCTCAGCCGAAAACTACACGGGGGGAACTTGTTAATGATCTCAAGGCAGCTGGGACCACAATCACCAAGAAAACCATTGGTAACACATTACGCCGTAATGGATTAAAATCCTGCAGTGCCCGCAAGGTCCCCCTGGATGCAGGACCTGGGGCAGGAAGTGAGTGACGTCACAGCGTGATCTCTCGAGAACACGCTGTGTGTCTGTGCACTGCCAGAAGCTGGGCGTTCTGAAGAGAAGTGGATGATACTTCTCGTCAGAACGCCCAGCTAGTAAAAGAAGTAAACAAGCCCAGATGTAACACACATAATACACGCCCAGTTGGACTTTTACTGTAAACACGCCCAGTTGTACTTTTGCAAGCCTCATTTGCATAAATACAAAAATGGTCATAACTTGGCCAAAAATGCTAGTTTTTTAAAAATAAAAACGTTACTGTAATCTACATTGCAGCGCCGATCTGCTCAGTGGCGGATTAAGTGTACCATGGGCCCTGGGCTGTTGATACAACTTGGGCCCCCCTCACACAGAGTTCACAGCAGCACAGAATCTGCACGCTCCTCTCCTGAAATACTCTGTGCTGCTGTGAACTCTGCTCTTACCATTACGTGGTGACTTGCCAATCATTTGAAGGTGTTATTGAGGACAGGAGTGGAGGAGTGGTAACAGACTGAGCTACGTAATGGTAAGAGCAGAGTTTACAGCAGCACTGAATCTGCACGCTCATCTCCTGAAATACTCTGTGCTGCCTTAAACTCTGTGGACAGGTCAGGATCCTGTTTTTTTTTAAATGCTGCACTGTAGCGCAGCCTTATATAATGGATCGAGCGGGTTCCCCAGCAGCATTTAAAAGAAACAGGATCCTGACCTGTCCACAGAGTTTAAGGCAGCACAGAGTATTTCAGGAGAGGAGCCTGTGATTGGCTGCAGAGGCCGCTGCAGCCTGAGATTGGTTGCAGAGGCCGCTGCAGCCTGTGATTGGTTGCAGAGGCCGCTGCAGCCTGTGATTGGCTGCAGAGGCGGTCACGTGGGATGAAGCGTCATCCCTGCAGGCCGGCCTTCTGACGTCATCCTGACGTGCGTGACCGCCACTACAGCCTGTGATTGGCTGCAGCGGCGACATGGATGACACGTCACCGCTGGAGGCCGGACAGGAGGAATGTAAGTATGAACGTATTTTTTATTTTTTTTTATTACATTAAAATTGTATTTTCCGTGCGCCGAGCATGTACTGTCAAGGTTGTTGAAAGAGTTAGTGCAGCCCATTAACTCTATCAGCACCCTGGACAGTAACATGCTCGGCGCACGGAAATTACAGGTTCGGTCCGAAACAAACTTTTTCGTGAAATTCGGCGAACTAGCCGAACCGAACTTTTCAGAAGTTCGCTCATCTCTAGTCATAATGATGGCGGCTGCGCGAAAATCTCGCAGCCGCGCATCATACACTGATGACACATGGAGCCGTTAAGTGCCTTTTGCGCACGGAAAACGCCGCAGTTTTTGCGTGAGCAAAACGCACACGCTCGTGTAAATGAGGCCTAAAGGGTAAGTCAATTTTTAACAAACTTCTAACATGTCATAGTGACATGTCAGAACTTTTGATGGGTGGGGGTCCGGGTGCGGAGACTAAGCGGCAGAAGCGCTCATGTGAGCAAAGAGCCAATTCATTTCTGTTTGGCTTTTTCCGGAAAGCCAAAGTAGCGGTGTACGGGCTCATTGACTTTCTATGAGACCGTACATAAGCTGCTCAGCTTTCCGGAAACAGAAACCAAGTGGCTCAGCGCTCACACGAGTGCTTCCGACGCTTAGTTTTAGTGATCAGAGGGAGTCGGCGAGAGACACTGCTTCCGTAACCATCATTCAGTTTTATGGGACTTACGGATGGTGGATATGTCATACATTTTTCTTATGGGAAAACTGAGGGCTGTATGGGGGGATTATATTGCAAGGGGAGGTGAGTTTGTCTGACTTCTGGGGGCTCTATAGGGAGGTCTGAGTGTCTGATTCTGACATCTCTGTGGGGGGGGGGTAGCCCCCCCCCCATAGAGCCCGTCGCTCAGACCCCCCTATACAGCCCCCAGAAGTCAGACAATTTGACTTACCCTTGTAATATATTAGTAACTAGTGAGGGCTCTATGAGAAGGGGGGATTATACTGAATGGGGGAGGGGGGTTCTAACCATCTAAGTGACTCCAGAGGACTCCATGAAGGGGGGAATAACCCCCCCATCCCATCCCCCATAGAGCCCTCAGTATTTCAGTATTTATTATACAGCAGGGAGATTTGAGCGTGTAACTCACTGCTGAGTGTCTATGGAGGGAAATTATTGTCCCCCCATAGAGTCCTCTGCAGTGAGTTACACCGCTCAAACCCCCCCTGCTGTATAATAAATACTGAAATCCTGAGAGCTCTATGGGGGATGGGATGGGGGGTTATTCCCCCCTTCATGGAGTCCTCTGGAGTCACTTAGATGTAAATTAAGATGGAGACGAACATGAACACTAACCTCCTCGTTGCTCGACCACCGCCCTTCTCGTCTGTTCCTCACTGGCGGTACGTGAAGCGTCAGAGGGGCGTGTTCTACCACGACTAGCAGACGCACGTCTGCTAGTCCTATCCAGACATTGATATCCATCCCCCTCCTCCTCATCAGCACTGCGCTGCCCTCTGCTGCAGTCCGCCCGCCCCTCCCTCTCAACGGCCATTAGCGACGCTTCTTGTGAACGGCCATTAGTGAGTCCGACCGGATTTAAAATGATGTGCGTTTCGGGTTGCGATGGGCCCCCTAAAAGCTTGGGCCCCGGGCGGCCGCCCGAAACGCCTATATTATAATCCGCCACTGGATCTGCTCCAATAGGAGATAGGGGTTGCAAAATCTGGTGACAGAGCCTCTTTAAGGAAAAGAGCTTTTATCACTAAATTACAGAGGAAATGTTTAATTTTCCTAATGGTATATATTTCAGAAAGTTTTTATATTTTGGTCTCCTATTATTTCATTACATTTCACAGGAATTTATAGGTTTCTGTTAAATTAGTGCATGTAGCATTCATAAATCTCTGATAGTAGGTTAGGATATGATTTAAAAGAGATCCTACACTTACAACCCAGGAGAAATGTATGCGCCTTGGTGGGTACCACATAGGGACACCTTGACATCCCTTCAACTCGGGACACCACCTCTATGAGCCAGAGCAAAAAAATCATAAATCAGCAGGGGCTGTTGTGGACCCAATCTAACCGTGTATTACTTGTAGTAATGAGCAGCCGATGGCAACTTGCCTCAGCAATATCAGCCAGCAAACTCGGAGGTGGTCGCAATGGTGGGTCTCATTTTAAGGTGATACCAGCCCTGTATGGCTCCTCTATATGTAGATATTGGAACACAGCTTTATCAATGAACCACAAATCCAAGAATTTTATCTACAATTTGAAAACACTTATCTTGACTCAGTGCAACCACAAGATTATCTTTTTTTAAACTTGGCCACATAACTATTTCCTTATTCAGCTTTGCAAGCTTAGCTTGAGAAAAAAGGGGAAGAATTACAGGAGACATATATTTTTTAGAAGGTTACCCAGTTAAAAATAGGACCAGTTTTACCGATGACTACTCTGCCCCCAACTTGAACCCAGCATCTCAACATTGCTTTCTCTCACTGTACTATTGTCATAGCCTTAGGGCCCATTCACACGAGCGTGAATATCGTCCGTGTGCTGCGCATGGAAATCACGCACAGCACACGCACTCATTGATTTCAATGGGGCCGTTCACACATGCATGAATTTTCACGTAGCGAGAGTCCGCTCCGTGAAACTCACTGCATGTCCTATATTGGTGCATTTTCACGCACCTACATGCCCATTGAAGTCAATGGGTGCGTGAAAACTATACATTAATAAATATATAGGACAACACATATTTTTTTCTTGTTTAATTAATAATTAGAAAACCTACCTACAAAGTTTCTGACTGGCAGATATGAATATTTCACATGGACTTAGATGTTTTTTTCATTCAAGTTATCATAAAATAAAGCTGAACAATCTGAGAATCTGAACGGTGTCCAACATTTTTACGTGATTGCAAATAAAGGGGTTGTTTAATCCAGAGTGATTAGCTGAATTTAACTTTTCTAGAAATCCTGCACAGCAGCACAAATATATGGGGATTCATCTCCCTGCTGTATCTTTGGACAGATGACATGAAAAGTGAGGCTAAATTAATAGTCATTCAAATTTTTAGACAAAGTAGTACATGACTGTACAAAGTGTAAAAATATACACAGTGAAAAAGACGGAATATTGAATAGTAACATGAGTAACATACTGTATAACTAGTAGACAATACAAGGTCAAAACTTATCAGTGCAAACATTTTCAGGAATAGCAATTATAGGTCAATAGTTATTTCTGCGTGATAGAATAAGAACCTCTCAAATAAACAGAACAAACTGGCCCTCAAACAGCTATAGAGGATATCATCAAGATCACACGCAAACATAAAAAGTAGAAAGATGATAGGAAAGAGCGGATAAAGAAGTAAAGGAGTAGGAATATGGGTACAGATGTTATGTTGAAAAAGAAATATTACGTTTGTGGTAACAGACACTTTTGGGACTAGATGGCTTATGGAGAATTGGAAGTCAACCAGTACCAAAACCCATCAAAATCTTTGAGATGCATCTAGTGCTACCATGCAGTAAAGAATAAAGAGCCTCAATTCCCACTGCATGGTTAAGGCGTTAAAAGAAGGCACCTACGGGGGTGATACTGACGTCTTTCAATGACCAACAATAGTCTGGTGAGCCGCTGCCAAACGGAGTCTGAGCAGACCTTTTCAAGATAGACAAAAAACCTGGGATTAAAGACAGCAGGACAATATCTTGGAGATAGGGAGACTTGGTTGAAGAAAATGTATTGTATAAGATAGATCACCCAATTGCACATAGTTGGGACTTCTGGGCAATTCCGCCAAATGTGTCAATATCTGCTCCTATTACTGGAACAATGTCAATATCTGTCAGGAATTGAGGGAACACGAAGAGTTCATAAAACAACCAACCGTATAAAAAGGGTCCTAGCTCCTCCTCCATCGTGTTTTCTCTTTTACCTATGGTGCGATCAGACAGGTGACTTCTCCTCCTTAGGTATTATCTTTGCAGGGAAAGTTTGGTGTACTTTGAGTTTGGGGGCTCTTTCTTGGTGTCTTGGGGCTGGACTGAGATCGCTGGTGTTCCTATGTTAAGTCCCAGGCAGTGCTTAATGCTTTGACAGCGACTGGGTTCAGTTGTGGTTCTGTCACTTTCATGCATGCGCCAGATGCTGTAGTACCAGTGAGCCACAGGTCGTGGGTATTTAAATTAAGGCAGGGAGACGGAATTAAAAATGTTCCGTTCTCTAGCCCACACAGGTACGTACCTCAGGTTTAGGGGTGCCTTAATACGCTCTCTTGGCACACTTAGCTGTTAGCTGGGTGCTTTAGTTGTTAGTTTAGCTGATAGGCAGTGTTCAGAAGTATGAACAGTGGGGGCTGCCTTTGACATGCCCATGGGCCTCCAACCTGAATTGTTGGTAGGATATTGAAACCACCTGTACCTGGGGCTGCAGTTGCCTGGATGCAATGTGCAGTATGGCAAGTGGTTTTTCTGTTTTGCTTTTAACTCATACATATCTTTTGGTTCCCTTACGGCAGTTATGCTCTCCTTGGTCTCTGAGCATGTCGAGCGAGGATTCTGAGGTTTTGTGCCAAGAGGATTATTGTGACAGGAGAGCATTGACAAAGCGTCATCGGCTCTCTTGCAGAAATTACAATGTCTCTTTACCTGATGGATGCAAAGATCGTCTTTGTAGTAATTCCGGCTCCTTTTTTGACATTTCTACTGACCACTATAGTACTAGTCATGTTTTTACTTGTATTTTCTGCCTCAACTCAGTACCACGATCTTTCAGAGCTCCAGCTGCATCCAGTGGAAAGCGCTCCAGATCTCCTTCCCAGAGGAATATGCATAGAGGTGCCAGGAGGAAGAGCAAGCCTGCCTCCGCATCTGTAGGGGAGGCATCTATGATGCAACAGAGATCCCAGTAAGAGGCAGGTTGGGCTTTTTTACTCCTCAATAGCAAGATTTAATGCAGGAACCTTGTGTAATGACAGGGTAGGGAGACAGACAGGTGAGCCCTAATCTACCCGCCACTCAGTCCCTGCCTACTTGCAACGACCCGTCCTAAGCGACGGGGTACAACTGGGCGACGGTCCCTATGCTCAGTAAGTGCAAGACAGACAAACAGACAAGGGTACACAGAAGCGAGGGAAACGGGGCAGCTGCCCACGGAGACACCGTGAGCAACAAGAGTAGTGAACGAGCCGAGGTACAAAACACTGAGCAGGAGAGTGGTCAGAAAGCCAAGGTCAATAAGAAGCAGATGATGAGTAGTACAAGCAGCAGCAGCAAGCCAGGAAACAAGCATAGAAGAGTCACAGGCAAAGGAGGAACAGGAAAGGCAGGTATAAATAGACAGTGGGCGGGAGATAGCTCCGTCTGGCCAGGCTGTGATAGGCTCTCCCACTCCTAAGCCTGCCATCCTAAGTGGTGAAGATGGAGTCAGTCTCACAGACATAGAAGCAGGTGCAGACTGATTGCCCACGGGCGTCGACACAGAAGCTGTGTCTGGCAAATCCTTTACAGTACCCCCCCCCCTTTTATGAGGGGCCACCGCACACTTTCTAGGTGGACCTGGTTTATTGAGGAAACGAAGGTGGAACCTCCTGAGCAATACCCCAGCGTGAACATCCTGGGCGGGTACCCAAGTCCTCTCCTCAGGCCCGTATCCCCTCCAATGGACCAGGTACTGGAGGGAGCCTTGGACCAGCCTGCTGTCCACAATCTTGGCCACCTCGAATTCTACCCCCTCACGGGTGAGAACAGGGACCGGAGGTTTCCTCGAGGGAGCCAAGGACGGGGAGCAGCGTTTAAGGAGGGAGGCATGAAAGACGTCGTGCACTCGAAAAGTCGGGGGCAAATCCAGTCGGAAGGAGACAGGGTTAAGGACTTCAATGACCTCGTACGGCCCTATAAACCGGGGAGCAAACTTCTTGGACGGAGCTTTAAAGCGCAAATTTTTAGAAGATAGCCACACCAGATCCCCGACCACAGACAAGGGGTTAGCAGAAGGTTTTCTATCTGCCTGAGGCTTTTGTATGCTCTGGGACGCCTCTAGGTTCTTCTGAACCTGGGCCCAGACTGTGCACAGTTCCTGATGAACGACATCTACCTCGGGATTGTTGGAACTACCAGGTGAAACGGAGGAGAACCGTGGATTAAACCCAAAATTACAGAAAAAGGGGGAGACCCCTGACGAGTTACTAACCCGGTTATTAAGGGGAAATTCGGCGAGGGGAATGAATGAGACCCAATCATGTTGACAGTCAGAGATAAAACACCTTAAATATTGTTCTAGAGACTGATTAATCCTCTCCGTTTGGCCATTAGTTTCAGGATGGAAGGCAGAGGAGAAGGACAGATCAATCTCCAACTTTTTACAGAAGGCTCTCTAAAACAATGAAACAAATTGTACCCCTCTGTCAGAAACAATATTGACAGGAACCCCATGGAGAGGCAGGATGTGTTTGACAAACAAGGTAGCTAACGTCTTAGCATTGAGTAGTTTCTTGAGGGGCACAAAGTGGCACATCTTACTGAAGCGGTCTACTACAACCCACACCACCGACTTGCCTTGAGATGGAGGCAAATCGGTGATAAAATCCATGGAGATATGGGTCCAAGGTCTCTGGGGATAGGGCAAAGAACATAGGAAGCCCGCTGGTCGGGACCTGGGAGTCTTGGACCTAGCACAAACCTCACAAGCAGCGACGTAGGCCTTAACGTCTTTAAGCAACCCAGGCCACCAGTAGTTTCTGGCAATGAGGTGCTTGGTACCCAGGATGCCTGGATGGCCAGAAAGTGCAGAGTCATGATTTTCCCTAAGTACCCTTAGCCGGAGTTGCAGGGGAACAAACAGCTTGTTCTCAGGAAGGTTCCCGGGAGCTGAACCTTGATCAGCCGCAATTTCGGAGACTAAATCAGAATCAATAGAGGAAATGATTATACCTGGAGGCAAAATACAAGCAGGATCTTCCCCTGAAGGAGGGCTGGCCATGAAGCTACGCGACAGTGCGACAGCCTTAATATTTTTAGACCCAGCCCTATAGGTGACCAAAAAATTTAATCTGGTAAAAAATAACGCCCATCGAGCTTGTCTCGGGTTTAGCCTCCGGGCAGACTCCAAGAAAACCAGATTCTTGTGGTCGGTAAGGACCGTTACCTGGTGGCACCACTCTTCATTTTCCCATTTAATGGCTAAGAGTTCGCGGTTGCCAATGTCGTAGTTACTCTCAGTGGGTGAAAACTTCCTGGAGAAGTAGGCACAGGGACGGAGATGGGTGAGGGACCTGGTACCCTGGGACAAGACAGCACCCACTCCCATCTCGGAGGCGTCAACCTCCACGATGAATGGCTCCATTTGGTTGGGCTGAACCAGCACCGGGGCCGAGATAAAGCACTTCTTAAGGACCTCAAAAGCCTGGACAGCCTCAGGAGGCCAGTGGAGGAGATCAGCACCTTTGCGAGTGAGATCCGTAAGAGGCTTAGCGACGACCGAGAAGTTAGCAATAAATCTCCTGTAATAATTAGCGAATCCCAGGAAGCACTGTAACGCCTTCAGGGAGGCAGGTTGGACCCATTCCGCCACAGCCTGGACCTTGGCGGGGTCCATGCGGAATTCATGAGGAGTGAGGATTTGACCCAAAAATCGTATCTCTTGCACCCCAAACACACATTTTTCGGTCTTAGCAAACAGTTTGTTTTCCCGAATGACCTGTAGCACCTTCCTGACATGCTCAATGTGGGAGGACCAGTCTTTGGAAAACACAAGTATGTCATCAATGTACACTACAAGAAATACCCCCAGGTAGTCTCTTAAAATCTCATTTATGAAATTCTGGAAGACCGCGGGAGCATTACACAACCCAAAGGGCATGACGAGGTATTCGAAATGACCTTCGGGTGTGTTAAACGCAGTCTTCCACTCATCCCCCTATTTGATGCGGATAAGGTTATAAGCCCCCCGTAGATCAAACTTAGAGAACCATTGGGCCCCCTGAACCTGATTGAAGAGATCAGGAATCAAAGGAAGGGGGTACTGGTTCCTTACAGTGACCTTATTCAAGTTCCGGTAGTCGATGTACGGCCTAAGACCACCATCCTTCTTCCCTACGAAGAAGAAGCCAGCACCTACCGGAGAAGTAGAGGGGCGAATGTAACCCTTGGCCAGGCATTCCTGGATATACTCTCTCATGGCTTCACGTTCGGGACAAGAGAGTTTGAATATCCTACCCTTAGGGAGCTTAGCTCCTGGTACCAAATCGATTGCGCAATCGAATTCTCTATGAGGAGGTAACACTTCCGAGGCCTCTTTAGAGAAAACATCAGCGAAGTCCTGAACAAACTCAGGTAGAGTGTTCACCTCCTCAGGGAGAGAAATAGAATTAACAGAAAAACATGACGTCATGCATTCATTACCCCATTTGGTAAGATCCCCAGTATTCCAGTTAAACATGGGATTATGCATCTGCAACCAGGGAAGGCCTAAAACCAAATCGGACGATAATCCCTGCATCACCATTACAGAGCACTGCTCCAAATGCATGGAGCCAACAAGGAGTTCAAAAACAGGGGTATGCTGTGTAAAATAACCATTAGCAAGAGGAGTGGAGTCGATACCCACTACTGGGACAGGTTTAGGCAACTCAATCAATGGCATAGCTAGAGACATAGCAAATTCCACAGACATAATATTAGCAGAAGACCCTGAATCCACGAAGGCACTGCCGGTAGCAGACCTACCACCAAAAGAGACCTTAAAGGGAAGCAAGATTTTATTAGGTTTCATCTTTACGGGAAATACCTGTGCGCCCAAGTGACCTCCCCGATGATTACTTAGGAGCGGAAGTTATTCCGGCTGCTTATTTTTACGCCTAGGACAGTTGTTCACTTGATGCTAGTCATCCCCACAGTAGAACTCACTACGTTGTTGGGGGGACACGGAGGCCCCGAGTTGCATAGGTACATCCGAGTCTTCCATGGAAGAACGAAGCAACCAGAGGAGAAGGCACAAAAACGTTCAAGTTGTCGTTCCCTGAGACGTCGGTCAAGTCGTACCGCTAAAGCCATAACCTGATCTAGGGAGTCAGCAGAGGGATAGCTAACTAGCAGGTCTTTCAGGGCGTTCGACAGACCCAATCTAAACTGACACCTCAAGGCAGGGTCATTCCACCGAGAAGCTACACACCACTTCCTAAAGTCAGAACAATACTCCTCTACAGGTCTCTTACCCTGACATAAGGTCACCAGCTGACTCTCGGCAAAGGCAGTCTTGTCAGTCTCGTCATAAATGAGCCCGAGAGCAGAAAAGAAAAGATCAACGGAGGAAAGTTCAGGGGCGTCAGGAGCCAAGGAGAAGGCCCATTCTTGGGGCCCGTCCTGGAGCCGGGACATAATTATACCCACCCACTGGCTCTCAGAAACTGAGGAGTGGGGCTTTAAGCGGAAATAGAGCCTACAACTCTCCCGAAAGGAGAAAAAAGTTCCGGTCCCCTGAGAACCGGTCAGGCAACTTGAGGTGGGGTTCGAGAGGTGAGGTGGGGGGCACTACCAGGGAAGCATCACGCAGGTTGTCCCTCTGAGCCAGGGCCTGGACCTGTAGGGAGAGGCCCTGCATCTGCTGAGCCAGGGTCTCAAGGGGGTCCATAGATGTGTCAGGGACCAGGGTAGACTAGGTATATGGGCCTGTGATTATTTAATGACAGGGTAGGGAGACAGACAGGTGAGCCCTAATCTACCCGCCACTCAGTCCCTGCCTACTTGCAACGACCCGTCCTAAGCGACGGGGTACAACTGGGCGACGGTCCCTATGCTCAGTAAGTGCAAGAAGACAAACAGACAAGGGTACACAGAAGCGAGGGAAACGGGGCAGCTTCCCACGGAGACACCGTGAGCAACAAGAGTAGTGAACGAGCCGAGTCAAACCAGGAGAGAACGAGGTACAAAACGCTGAGCAGGAGAGTGGTCAGAAAGCCAAGGTCAATAACAAGCAGCAGCAGCAAGCCAGGAAACAAACATAGAAGAGTCACAGGCAAAGGAGGAACAGGAAAGGCAGGTATAAATAGACAGTGAGCGGGAGCTAGCTCCGTCTGGCCAGGCTGTGATAGACTCTCCCACTCCTAAGCCTGCCATCCTAAGTGGTGGAAGATGGAGTCAGTCTCACAGACATAGGAGCAGGTGCAGACTGATTGCCCATGGGCGTCGACACAGAAGCTGTGTCTGGCAAATCCTTTACACCTTGAGCCATAAGCATAGTGAAACATGGATACATTATAGATGTTGTTTCCCCTCCAAGAGACAGGTATGTCTCTATCACCCCGCCTTCCATGCCAGCAAGAAGACTCGCCATATTGCAGGCACTGGAACAATTCTTTCGCAAAAATGTCATAAAGGAGGTTGCGGTAGAATATTAGCATCAAGGCATCTACTAGATCATTTTCCTGATTCCTAAGCCAGATGGGTGGTTCAGGACAATAATAGATCTCAGGTACACTACCTATATCTGTGGGGAGCATTTCAGGATGGGGACTATTCTATCAGTAGTGTCTCTAATAGACCCAGACCTGATAGATACCTATCTCCATTTACCTATGGAACAAGGCCACACGAAATTAATAAGGTTGGGAGAGAGAGAATGGCTCTGCCACTACCAATTTGTGGTCCATCCCTTTAGGATATTCACAGCCCCTATAATATTCAAGTTCAGACTATGATATGCAGACTTAACTTCGAGGGAATAATTATCGTCCCTTATCTGGACGACTGGTTTATCAAGGCCACTTACATCTCTCACATGCATAAACAGATGGATCAGGTCATCTCTTTCTTCTCTATCTTTGGTTGGGTCCACATTCTGGAAAAGTACGATCGTTCACCCACCAGCAGTTGCCAGTTCCTAGAGTTTGTGGTGGAAAATGATTCTCAGTCCGGGCTCAGAGAGAGTGTCCCGTTAACATCCCAGATCCAAAGTCTGTTCGAACTCAGACCAACCTCTTTTCAATAATCTATGTGGGTTCTAAGCATGTCTGTGGCCATAGATGCAGTACGTTGGTCCAGATGACACGAGACCTTTACAGCTAAAAATCTTACAGAGGTGAAACAGACAGAGGGACATACTGAATTGGTCTTACTTTCTCTCACAAGAGGCCAGGTACTCCCTCCATTGGTGGTTGGATTTGAGAGACAGCAGGGCATGATCTCATGACCACCGTCGCATCCATCAGAGCATGGGGTGCTCATGTCGTAGGGACATCAGCCTAGCCTCTCTGGACTTTGAAAGAGAGTGTCTTACCATCCAATGCCAAGGTGTTTCTGGTAGTATCCAGAGCAAACTACCACTTCCATTAGCTGCTCTTGAACAGAGCTGTGAGAGCCCAGTCAGACAACACCCTCACTGTGGCTTATATAAATCGTGAAGCCTTGTGGGTTGAGGTTCCCCACCATTTTGGATTATGTTACATACCCATATGTTTGTGCTGCAGCTCAGGACATTCAGGAAGGTGCTGGACAGCCCGCCTGATCTAATAGTATGGGACGTGATCAATAGGCTTCAAGCTAGCATGGTGCACTACACGTAACCGTGTGACTGGAACTCTTATATAAGCCTTATCTGTATGCAATGATAGTATTGAGCAGCCATCCCCTCATAAATGGTAGGTGTGAGAGTGGCTGTTCATCAGTATTTTGCACCTGTGCAATCTCCTTCTGTAGCATTGCGGCTTGTCTTCATCCTGTTGGGAACTGGTGTTTGAGACCTTGCTCTTGTGTCAGTAAGTATGGCCTTTTTTTGTGCTTTCTAAGGACGTTCAGGAAAGTTTGAATTTATTACGTAAATCTTCTTTCCTGAAGTGTTAGCTAGTCTTTTTCTTCCTCTCTATAAAAATGTTTTTTGAATTAGTTCAATCGTTCTCTTTTCAAATGCACAGGGTAGAGGAGGAGCTAGGACACTTTTGTATGTTTGGTTATTTTTAAATTAACTATACCCTGTCTAAGCATACAGCAGGGGGGTAAATCTGAATCCCCATATGTTTGTGCTGCTGTTTGGACTACAGGAGAGAGGAATTGTGTAGAAGAAGTAAATTTTCACTATATTAATTCACTTCTACTGCTACCAATACTACTAATATATATTTTATTATTCTTTTTATTGCTCAAAAGAAGGAAGAGATAATAACCAAGGAGGAAGCAGATAATACAAGGATGCAACTAGTTATTTTTATGACAATAGAAGTGCATGTTATCCACCTATCCTGCATTATTATGTTTTCCATTTCTTATGTCATACAAGTTTTTTTTTTCATGAAACATACTATAACAAAATATAAATGGATGCTAAACTAAGATTACATTAAAATATTTTTTTTTAAATAAAACTTATAGGGCCCACCTCTCTGAGAATGGAGACTCAGGGATACTTCCATTGCGGGACCTGCGGGGGGGGGGGGGGGGTGTCACAAAAATAATGGTGATTTTTAATTTGGTAATGCACTCTGCCCATGTTATAGGTGGAGAAGATGGACGCAGCACACCAAAGTTGTGCTAAATATTTATTTATACCACTTCAACAGATGACTAGAAGACTAGAATGCCGCATGCTTAGCGCACCTAAATGACACTAATCATTTTTTTTTTTAGACATTGACATTTAGAAGAAAATCATTTAATATAGAATAAATAAGTTTATATATATATATAATGTCAAAAGTTTGGACACACCTGACTGAATACTGGTGTCTCTTGATTCAGAGAGGGCATGCGGCTTAATGTTTTAAAGCATTTTTTTTTTACACATATATAAATATTTTAGTTTTTTCCTATATATCAAGGAGTGCAAAAATATAGAACAAAAACTTAGTAAAAGCGGCTGTATTGAAGTTCAATGCAATGCAGTCAAATGAGCATGCAAATGGAATCATACTCACATGTGTGAGGAGAGCCCCTCCGATCCTCGTTCACTTTAAATATAACTTCCCTGGTGACTGTTTCAATAATGCAGCAGGCAGAATCGTCAACCGAAGTAAAAAGGTGATTTTAATAACATTTGAATATAAAAACAAATATAAAATGGCCAAACATTCCACGCATATCGGGGCAACCCCCTTCATGAGGAATCATTAGCTGTCATATACTAACACGTTTAAATACCCACTTTCCCCTTATTACCGCCTCCCCTAACGGGAAGTGACGTAAAGCTGCAACCCCTCTATAATGCGATTCAGCCTCTGACATCTAGCTCCTCCCACAGGAAGTGACACAAAATCTGAAACTGCTCTATCTACGCTCCCATGTCTCCTTTCTCACACCGGAAGTGACTCCTAATTTGAACCCTATCCATCAGCCACACCTCCTACAGGAAGTGACACATGACCTCAAACACCACTATCTCCACTTCTACATCTCTCTTCTCACCCCGGAACCGATACCTCCACTTCTATATCTCCCTTCTCACACCGGAACTGATACCTAATCTAAAAAAGCCCTCTCCACAACCACACCTCCTGCAGGAAGTGACACGTAACCTGAATCAGCTCTAACTTTACTGCAATAGTAGAGAGCACCATCTATAACCGCACATATACTTACTCATTCATATCTACCGCACCATCTTCATTTATAACATCCATACTCTGAGACCTCACTCATTCCCAATTATTTAGAAATTGAAGGTAGGCATCAGTACCCCTCTATGGACTACCTAAAAATTATATATCAAACCCTCTCCTAATTTCTCATACTTCAAGATAATAATCTCTGAAATGACATACCTATTTTCTATGCCGTCTTCCTATCAAGGAGAATACACACAATTGGTTTTGAAATTGTGACATTTAGGGTCAGTTCACACATTGCGTAAATACTGTGGTTTTTCCGCAACGGAATTAGTTGCGGAAAATCTGCAGCAAATAGAGTAGCAGGAAAGTGAATGAGATAAAACAAAACTCATCCACACGCTGGGTAAATACTGAGCGGAAAAACCACTCTGAAATTGACCTGCAGTGCAGAAAATTATTCTGCAACATGTCAATTCTATTTGCGTAAACGCTGCTTATTTGTTTCAAGTTTCCCCCATTGAATTCAATAGGGAGGTAAAATCCGCAACAAATAGCAGTGATCCCACCGCAAAAAACGCAACTCAGAGAAAAAAAACCAACTCATACTTACCAAGAAGTCTGTGTTCCTCCCTCCAGCGTGGCCTCCTGGGATAACGTTTCATCAAATGTGACCGGTGCAGCCAATCAGTGGTCATATGGGATGAAACGTCATCCCAGGAAGCTGGCCTGGATGACGTCTGAGGGCCAGCCTCCCGGGATGACGCTTCATCCCATGTGACCGCAACTGAAGCCAATCACAGGCTGCAGCGCTCTGGAGGCTGGCTAAGTGCTGCAGTTTTCCACAACAGTCATTCCGGGTGAAAAACTGCACCACAGTTTGGCGCGATTGTTCGCCCTAAATTCCCTGTGCCATACAGGGCGGATACGCTGCATGATTTTACGCAGCACATCCGCCCCATGTGAACTCAGCTCAAGGCTTCGTTCACATCTGCATTGGGAATCCGTTGATGGGTTCCGTCTGAGCTTTCCATCAGGGGAACCCATGAACGGAATCCAAACTGAAACAAACGGAAACCATAGGTTTCCGTTTGAATCACCATTGATTTCAATGGTGACGGATCCGGTGCAAATGGTTTCCGTTTGTCACCGTTGTTTAAGGGTTCCGTCGTTTTAACGGAATCAACACCAAAGTCGACTGCACTATTCATTCCGGCAAAACAACGGAACCCTTAAACAACAGTGACAAACAGAAACCATTTGCACCGCATCCGTCACCATTAAAATCAATAGTGATTCAAACGGAAACCTATGGTTTCCATTTGTTTCAGTTTGGATTCCATTCATGGGTTCCCCTAATGAAAAGTTCTGACAGAACCCATGGCGCAGATGTGAATGAAGCCTTAGAGGTAGAAAATGCTGAAACTAAAATATTCAGTCATCATTTTTACAGAATACATAAAAAGTAAAGTTAATCTGTGGAATATCTTTCCTAATGCAAATCATCAGTGATCAGCAAGGTAGGGTGGGTCTTAAATATCCACATTTGCCTCTGTTTGTAGATAAATAAATCTGATATTCATTAGCTGCATTTCTGGGATAATTCACAATATACAGTCAGTGCGAAAGTCCATCAAATATATAACTTAGCATTAGTCATTCTGCCGTTCTGCCAACATTTATTGGAATTAGAATGTTTGAAGTTAAAAAAGCTAAGTTTAGCTAGACAGAATTTTACATATTCGATTTGATCGACCTTCCCAATATCAAAACTCTTATTAGTCTCTTTTCCCCATTTTACCATATAGCCAAGCTGACATGGATATTGGAGATAATTGAAATGCCCTTCCCAGTCATCTTATTTTTAAAAAAATGTATATAATTTATTGGTTTGAACTAGTGAGTTGCACCTCACAGTCTAGAGAAACTCTTTACAGTTTTATTAGTAATTTCAACGATTGATCCAAGTTCCTCAAAGTAACAGAACAGACCACAAAAAAAGTCCTGTAGCGTAGTTTTAATCCAAGTTCTGGGTTCTAGGTCAGGAGTGCTGCATTTAGTATTGGGAGGCAAATGTAGGAATAAATCTTTCACATTAGGGCCTTTGTTATAGAAACCTGTGACATCACAATAGTATCACATGCCCAGGGTCCCACACATATAGCAGAGGGCCCCTGTGGAAAATCAGGCCCGTTCTGGCCTGTGGCCTGAGCAGTCTGGCATTGGCAGGCAGAATTATGTTATCACATCACACCTTTCATGCCAATCAATTTCAACACTTTCCCGGGAATGCCACTCAATAGAATTCCTGTTGTTTAAAACAACTTACTAGATGAGGACAAAAAAAATATTTAAAAAAAATATTTTATGCCATGCAGCAGCCTCGCCACAACCACTCAAATCAGCACAGTACAAAATTTTCCCACATAAAAATCCTTTATTCTAATGTCATAAATTTTAGAGGCAGGCAACCATACTTAGTTTCTCTTTTGTCAGCAGAATCAAGAACATTTTCCAGTCTTGAGAAAATTTAGCCTAGTTCCATCATGTTGATGGTAGAAACAACATGATTTCTTAGAGCTATTATCCGCCATTACAGAAGTTTTTCAGGTCCCTTGGTACTAGCATCTAAATATTGAAGCATGTAGCAATACTACACGTGACGTCTATAAATGTACATTGTACATTAAGTTAAGTGACTCTTTAAAATAAAACTCTAGACAAAAGCTGAAAATCCAGCTTTGCCCACCGCCTTGGTGGTAAGACAGCTAGCCAACAGGGCGCAGGTAAATGTCTATAGTTCATATAGGTACATGTGGCAGCTCAGACAGCAGCAAGGCAGGATTGGCTGGGACTAGGCAGCAGGTAGACGTCAGGCGAGGTGAAGCAGGACACAACTTTGGCACAGCACAGTGCTCGACCAGGATATTATGGAATGCAGGAACAGGAATAGGAACAGGAACACACTAGGAGGCCATCACATAGACAAACATAGGAAACATCAACAACGCTCAGGCATAGAAGCAAGGGACTGGAGCCCTCTAATAGTCCAGGGTACACATGGTCAAGTTCATCAGAAGTCTGGTGCGCGCGCAGCCCCTTTAAGAGCGGGCACGAGCGTGCGCGCGCACCCTACGGGATCTGGCTGAGGTGAGTGGATGCAAGCGGTGGCGTCTCTTGAGGAGGAGGCTGGGGCCAGCGCTTGCCAACTCGTTGCTGCGGCTGTCAGGAGGAGAATGGAGCTGACGGCCCAAAGCCAAGGACGTTACGGTATCCCCCTCTTACGCCCCCTCTTCTTGGGACCAGAGCGAGAGAGAAACTTCTTCAGAAAAGTAGGAGCATTGAGGTTCTCCTCTGGCTCCCAGGACTTCTCTTCAGGACTAAACCCCCTCCAATCCACCAAATAAAAAGTCTTTCCTCTCACATTCTTGGTGTCCAAGATCTCCTTAACCTCAAAGGTGTCCGAAGGGCCGCTGGAGGCTACCGCAGGGCTAGGAGTCTTGGTATAGCGTTTCAGAACCACCGCTTTAAGGAGGGAGACATAGAAGGAGTTGGGGATCCTGAGTGTAGGAGGCATCCGAAGCTTGTAGGCAACAGGGTTGATCTGCTGCAGGATCTCGAAGGGTCCGAGGAACCTGGGAGCAAATTTGCACGACGGCACCCTTAGTCGGATATTCCTAGAAGACAGCCAGACCTTTGTGCCAGGAAGAAACTGAGGAGGTTCTCTTCTCCTTGTGTCAGCCTTCCGTTTCATGCGGTCGACTGCCATTAGGATGGAGGATCGAGACTGCTGCCAGATCTGCAGGAAGTGTCTAAAAGCGGAATCTGCCGCTGGTACCTCGGTAGTATCAGGCACCGGGAGAGGAATTCGTGGGTGCTGACCGTAGACAATGAAGAACGTTGTATTCCTTATAGACTCGCTGGTGTGATTATTGTAGGAGAATTGGGTAGGAGCCCATGTAGGAGCCCATGGGAGCAACTGCACCCAGTCATCATGCTGCTTGGAGATGAAGTGGCGTAGGTAGTTCTCCAAGATCTGATTAATCCTCTCGACCTAACCATTAGACTGAGGATGGTAGGCTGATGAAAACTCCAACTTCACACCGAGGAGTCTGCAGAGGGCTCTCCAGAACTTCGAGGTAAACTGAACCCCCCGATCAGACACAATATACTGCGGAAAGCCGTGCAGGTGGAAGATGTGTTGGATGAACAGCTTGGCCGGCTTAGGAGCAGAAGGAAGACCGGTCAGAGGAACGAAGTGGGCCATCTTTGAAAATCGATCCACCACCAGCCAGACAGCACTGCATCCAGCAGAGAGAGGCAGGTCCGTAATAAAGTCCATAGCTATATGCTGCCAGGGAGCATTGGGCACAGGCAATGGCTGGAGCAGACCAGCAGGTCTGGAGTGAGCGGCCTTGTTGGCTGCACATACAGAACAGGAAGAAACGAAGTCCATAATGTCCTTGGGCAGCGTGGGCCACCAGAAATGAAGATCAATCAGATCCCGGGTCTTACGGACCCCCGCGTGACCTGCCAGTCTAGAGGAGTGTCCCCAGCGGAGGATTCTTCCACGATCAGCCAGGCACACAAAAGTCCTCCCTGGAGGAATGTACCTAACTTGCAGAGGATTGACAGAGACAATGCAAGACGGATCAATAATGTTCTGTGTACTCTCCAAGGTGTCTTCCGTCTCGAAAGACCTGGACAAGGCATCGGCCCTCACATTTTTGTCGGCCGGGCGATAATGGAGCTCAAACTGGAACCTGGTAAAGAACAGTGACCACCTGGCCTGATGAGGGTTCAGCCGCTGGGCCGTCTGGAGGTAGGTCAGATTCTTGTGGTCTGTAAAAATTAGGATCGGATGAGCTGCGCCCTCTAGTAGATGTCTCCACTCTTCCAGAGCCAATTTGATGGCCAGTAACTCCCGATCCCCAATCGAGTAGTTGCGTTCTGTGGAAGAGAAGAGATTAGAGAAATATCCACATACACTTGACTTGCCCTTGGGACCTCTCTGGAACAGGAGTGCACCAGCACCGACAGAGGATGCGTCCACCTCCAGCGAGAACTGCAGAGAGACATCTGGATGATAGAGGATAGAGGCTGACTTGAAGGCACTCTTCAGGCTATAGAATGCGGACTCTGGTTCGGGAGTCCACACCTTGGCGTTCATACCCTTTTTAGTGAGGTTAGAGATGGGAGAAGTCAGTAAAAATTAGCGATTCCCAAAAAGCGCTGTATGGCCCTCAAGCCTTGAGGATGTGGCCATTCCAGAACAGACTTTACCTTCTCAGGATCCATCTCGAAACCTCGATTCGAGACGATGTAGCCCAGGAAGGGTCAGCATCTCTGTCAAAAACGCACTTCTCCAACTTGGCGTACAGACGATTCTCCCTTAACTATCGCAGAACTTGACGGACATGTCTCTGGTGCGTCATAGAATCTGGAGAAAAAATCAAGATGTCATCAAGGTAGACTATTACACAAACATAGAGGAGGTCACAGAAAATGTCATTAACAAACTCCTCGAAGTCCGCGGGAGCATTACACAGGCCGAAGGGCATTACTAGATACTCATAGTGTCCATCACGGGGGTGTTAAATGCAGTCTTCCATTCATCACCCTGGCGAATCCGGACTAGGTTGTAAGCCCCACGCAGGTCTAGTTTAGAAAAAATCTTGCCACCACATATACGATCAAACAGTTCAGAGATCAGTGGCAACGGATATTTATTCTTCACCGTGATCTGGTTGAGGCCTCGGTAGTCGATACAAATACGAAGAGAGCCATCTTTCTTTTTGACAAAGAAGAACCCAGCTCCTGCCGGGGAGGAAGACTTTCGTATGAAGCCCCTCTCCAAGTACTCTTTCACATAGGCGGACATAGTCTCTGACAAGGAGAGAGGATATACCCTACCACGGGGAAGGGATGCACCAGGAATCAGTTCGATAGGGCAGTCATATGCCTGATGTGGAGGCAATTTCTCCGCCTCCCTCTTGCTGAAGACGTCCAAAAATGCAGCATAATGACTCGGCAATCCTGCCAATGACCGAGGCAGCGAAGGCTGAGCCGAACAAATCTGCACCAGGCAACGGCCTTGACACTCAGGGCCCCACTGGAGAACCTCTCCAGAATTCCAGTCCTGGTCTGGGGCATGCATTCGGAGCCAAGGCACGCCCAGCAACACAGGGTTAACAGCTTTGGAAAGGACATAGAACGACAGAAGTTCGGAGTGAAGAGCCCCTACTTGGAGCCTCAGCGGCTTGGTCACAGCTATAACTGGGTCTGGCAGAGGTAGTCCATTTACTGAAGCAACTGTCAATGGGCTCTCCAGAGGGGTGGTGGGTAATTGCAGAAGGTCCACCAGGTCTCTACGGATTAAATTAGCAGCGGATCCAGAGTCCAGATATGCAGAGACCCGATACGTTCTCTCACCGGAGACTATGGTCACAGGTATGGACAATTTAGACGGAAGTCCATTCTTACCCAAGGCTGTCACTCCTAGCAACCCTAGGTTTTGGGATCTTTTGGGACACATGCGCACAAGATGGCCACCGAGGCCGCAATAAAAACAGTCCAGACGTGCGTCTGCGTTGTCTCTCTTGGGTGGATAACTTACACTGGTCCATTATCACAGACTCCTTAGGAGGATCGACATCTGAGGACAGCAGGGGTTGCTGCAAAGTAGGAGCCAGACTGGGAAGGACTCCCACCCGTCGAACCTCTTGGAGGCGTTCTCAGATCCGTATATCAATCCGGGCGGACAGAAGGATGAGGTCATCCAGGATAGACGGCAGATCCCGAGCGGCAAGTTCGTCCTTAATTTTAGGAGCCAGTCCATGCCAGAATATAGCCACCAGAGCCTCATTGTCCCATAACAGCTCTCCCGCCAGGGTACGGAAGTGGATGGCGTATTCACTCACGGAGGTGTCTCCTTGGTGTAGGTTAATCAAGGAAGCCGCTGCAGATGAGACCCAACCAGGCTCCTCAAACACCATACGAAAAGTCCGGAGGAAGGCTTGGAAGTCACGGGTCTCTGGTCCTTGTCTCTCCCAGATAGGGTTCGCCCATGCAAGAGCCATGCCAGTGAGGAGAGAGATGATGAAAGCGACCCTTGCGCCATCAGACGAAAATGTCCTATTATACAAGCTGTAGTGGATTTGGCACTGATTCAGAAAACCACGACAGGTACTTGCTTCTCCATCATGGCGGTCAGGAAGTGGCAAAGAAACACGCGGGTCAACACTGCCAAGAGGTGTAGTCTGAGGATCAACACTGCCAGGAGGTGTAGTAGTAGGAAGAGCAGCTTGTGCCTCCTGCCGACGTGCAAGAATGTTCAATGCCTGGAGGAGTTGGTCCTGTCGAGACCGGAGGTCTAGCATATCGGCCCGCATCTCTTGAAACGTCGTCATAGTCTTGAATCGACCAGCGGGGTCCATGGCCTGAGCGTACTGTCACGAAGGGTCTGTGGACCCACTGGGCCGTACCGCCTTGGCGGTAAGGCAGCTGACAAACAGGGCGCAGGTAAATGTCTATAGTTCGTATAGGTACCTGTGGCAGCTCGGACAGCAGCAAGGCAGGCTCGGCTGGGACTAGGCAGCAGGTAGACGTCAGGCGAGGTGAAGCAGGTAAGACGTGGATACAGCACGACACGACTTTGGCACAGCACAGTGCTCGACCAGGATAATATGGAATGCAGGAACAGGAACACGCTAGGAGGCCATCACATAGACAAACTTAGGAAACATCAACAATGCTCAGGCATAGAAGCAGGGGACTGGAGCCGTCTTATACTGTAGTCCAGGGTACTCACAGTCAAGTTCATCAGAAGTCCCTACGTATCCGGCTGAGGTGAGTGGACGCGAGCGCTGGCGTCTCCTGAGGAGGAGGCTGGGGCTAGTGCTTGCCGACTCATGGCTGCGGCTGTCAGGACGTTACACCCACCCTACCCTTTAAGTTTTACTTACCTGTTCCCAGGCTGCTCGTGGTAACACGCTCAGCTCCCTTGCAGTGGATGACCCAACTGGGAACCTTTACAGGAAACAACTCTCACAAGAACTGTATGGAACGGGTAAATTAAACCTTGTGGGTGGAATGCGCTTCTCCACTCTGGGCAAAAGCTGGATTTTTTATTTTTATCCAGTGTCATTTTAAAAATTCTGTTTGTTCTCAGAAATATTACAATATACGATATATCAATGACCTGTCAAGTCCTTGATCTCAATTGTTGAGTATTTTGAAATTATGTGGATTTAAAGAGGTTGTTTGAGATCGAAAAAAAGGTCTGTTTTATTTCCATAAACAACGCCACTTTAGACCACGAGCTGTCTCTGTTATTGCAGCTTTTTTATTACAGCCATTTGGGATTTAAATGTTGGTCTGTATGAACATGTCATGCTATTACATCTGTCTTATTGTGATTTAGGGTATGTTCACACGGCCTATTTACGGACGTAATTCGGGCGTTTTGGCCCCGAATTACGTCTGAAAATAGCGCCTCAATAGCGCTGACAAACATCTGCCCATTGAAAGCAATGGGCAGACGTTTGTCTGTTCACACGAGGCGTATATTTACGCGCCGCTGTCAAATGACGGCGCGTAACTAGACGCCCGCGTCAAAGAAGTGACCTGTCACTTCTTTGGCCGTAATTGGAGCCGCTATTCATTGACTCCAATGAATAGCAGCGCTAATTACGGCCGTAATTGACGCGGCGTTCAAGCGCCTGCACATGCCGGTACGGCTGAAATTACGGGGATGTTTTCAGGCTGAAACATCCCCGTAATTTCAGCCGTTACGGACCCCCGCCGTGTGAACATACCCTTATTGTTCTGTACACCGTTGTTTTGTAAATTAGGATACCAGAAATCAGTTATTCAAAGTGAAATTTATGAGTTTCCCAGTTTGAACAGATCCCCAAAAATTAGGCTCTTTGCAGCAGAGGGTCTCAAGCAGGTTATATATCGCATTTAAACCCACTGGCAACATTGAACATACATTTACAACCCTGGTGCTATGTTGTTAGCGCTAAGTGCCATAAATGTACTGCGTAGGGTTGTTGCAGGCCCAGGAGCTTTGCACGCACCATATGCAGCAGTTATCAGTGAATTCACAAAAAAGTTTTTTTAATTGTACAACTTGAACCACCTAAAAAAACTAAATTTGGTTTTGCCCTAATCGTAACAATCCGCAGAATAAAGGTTACATGTCATTTATACAGCATAGAGAACGCCACAAAAAGGAAACCCAAAAAACAATTATGCAATGACTGTTTATTTTCTATTCCCCCCCAAAAAATACAAGTTTTTCAATATATTATATTTACCCCACAATTGTGCCATTAAAAATACATCTTATCCTGCAAAAAACAAGCCCTCATACGGCTATGTTGATGGAAATTTTTAAAAAAGTTATGGCTCTCGGAACGTATTGATAAACAAAACAAAAAAGGGGTTAAATAGCTGCATCCTTAAGGGGTTAAAACCAACCATAGGAAATCAGTGTATACCTATCTGTACATATTGTCATGTGATTGACGAAGGTAATTAGTTACAACTCTCAGAGGTGATGAGAATGTTCTGCTTTTTATTATTTGTCTTGTCATTGTTTAACTGCAGATACTGCCCTTTAGTTATGGTTGACACTTATTGACTATCCTAAGTGTAGGTACGCTTAAAGGGAACCTGTCACCAGCATTTCACCTATTAAACCAGCAATACCTGGTGGAAGTGGGTGAAAAATAATTTTTATGTAACCTATAATTATCTTCTAAGTAGGCTCTGTACCTTTTTTAGTGTTCCCGTGCCGTATGCTAATGAGCATAAAAGATCCATATCTTCATTTGAAAAGAGTCATATCTTCATTCCTCAAGCCTTTTCAAGATAACCCCGCCTCCTTACTTTTGATCGACAGCTCCTCGCCTCCCCCAGAACACACGACATCCCGCGCTTACACATCGATGTCCGGTTCTGATGCATGCACACAATGGGACACCACAGTGGCGCATGCGCAGTAACTAGATTTGAGGCCTGGATGAAGCAGGGAAGGGTGTCGGACCACACATGACGGCGCGTGCAAAACTTCGACATTCAGGGCAGGCCAGTTTTCGGGGGTGTGCGGGCATAAGAACGGGACTGCCGGATTATTACCATAAAGGGTACAAAATGTTTGCAGACCTTTATTTACGGTCGGAGGAGGAGTTTACGAGAGGGGATAACGACAATGAACTTTTGACAGCAGCGGCCAGCGAGGGTTGAGTACAGTTTAAAAAGTGAAATGCTGGTGACAGGTTCCCTTTAATACCCTTTTACATAAGCCAAGGATCGAGCAAATGAGCGTTCATGTGAACCCTCATTTCTATCATTGCCGTGTTTACGAGCTCGTTCACCGGCTGATCGTATCGTTTATGCAGCACAACATATTATCGTTGTCGGCAGCACATCTTCCTGTGTAAACAGGGAGATGTGCTGCCGACATTGTGGAAATGCATGGGGTAGTAACGATCGCTCATCCGCAGACATTACTGATCATAGCTCCTTGTAAAAGGAGCAAACGATCACCGATCAACGAGATGTGTCATTGATCGGCACTCGTTTTTACTGCAATAATTGGCTGGCGTAAAAGGTCCCTTAACTTATGACACTTGTGTAGAACAAAATTTAACAAAAACAATCAAGTCAATCACTCCCTTTACAAGGAACAGTTTGATAATAGAGCAATCTTTCCACAGATACAGGTTTACAAGCAGATAAAAGTGTGTGTATGCTGCTCGAAAGGCGGAACCCAGGTTGCCAAGAATTCACATTCCTTGCCACTGCCTTGCTCAGTTATTTGGCCAAATTATAAAGGCCACAAATTTGATAACAAGGTATCACAGTTTATACAATTTCCTAATATGTAAGCGTAGGTTCATGAAAAGTTAATCTATGCCTTAATTCATTCAGTCACTGCAGCTAACACGCTGAAAAACATTAGACGAGACAGGCGTGCATGAAAGGGCTCATGCACACGACTGCTGTTTTCTTCAGTGTCCTCTCAGTTTTTTTTGCAGATAGCAACTGAAACACTACTTTCTATGGGGCCATGCACACATCGTTTTTTTTACGGATCCGTGCGTCTGTTCCGAAAACAGGTCCTATATTTGTCCGTATTTGCAGTCCACCTTACCTATTGCATGTGTCCGCAAAAAAAAATAGACAGCACATGGAAGCCACTAGGTTCCGCGTTTTGCCATCCACGAAACGGTTGTGTGAATGATGCCTAGGAGAGATAGCTGTCAGCAAAATAAGCGTTCAACAGACAGATATCTAACGTTTATTGCAACCTTACTGCACGCCTAGTAAGGTGACATTCTAATATGGTCTGTGGATGAAAGAATGATAATCCAGATAAAAAATAAGTGATAATTCCAATTAACAAACACATCAAATATCATTACTTTTAAATAACTGGTGAGCATTAACAATGCTCAATTTAAGAGACATCTGTTATATTTAGATTTATAGTACTAAAGGCTCTGTGAACCTTTGAAAACGAAAAATGAAAATGTGTATCAGTGTGATTGGTGCAACTTTCTAATTACATATTATTAAAAACATTTTTTTACTTTTTTGATATACAGCTGTTTTGTATACTGTATCCAGAGCAGCTGTATCATGCGCTGAGACCTGAATCCGTCAGGTCAGCGGCACTCACGCAGGATCCACCTGTTATCAATCACGAAACACGCAGGACCCGCTGTCACAGGAACCCGTCACTGCTGCTGACCTGATGGATATAGGTTTCAGCGCTAGATACAACTGCTCTGTATACAGGATGCAAAGCAGCTGTATCTAAAAAAGTTAAAATAATTTTTAATAAAAGGCAATGATACACATTTTATTTAAAAACATTTTTTTTCAAAAGTGCATATAGCTTTTAAGCTAGCCATAGACATAACCAACAGCTCCCCATCAGCATGCACATTCAACTCTGCCAATAGAACATGTATCTTGTTTCAGTAACAGGCAAGGGTTGAGAAACCGCAGCTGAAGTGATACGACAACGAAAAGGAAATGACAAAATATCACAGATTTGATTTGCAAATTCTCGAACAATCACAAAGCAATCACAGTATGATCAATTATACTAAAGTAATACTAGAAGAGATGTGAAAATAAAAAACATCCTATATACTAATATACTGTAGGTTTCATGAATGGAAAGTCCTAATACATTTGTTCACGTCTTACCTTATATAAGGTACAAAAGGCACCACATGTCCCTCAAGCACTGCAAAGACGTAAGAGAAAATAAATGCCGCTGAGGACCAAGTGACCAAGACACATGGCAACAGAGCCACACTGTCCATACACCAAACAACCATGGGGTCTTCTTCCTTTGCAGCTGGTATGCAGCAGTCACTGAGCTCTTGGAGGAAGTCTCCTTTGTGTAAAAGAATCACTATTAAATACAAGTGTATACCAAAAACAGTATGAAACTTATTTCTTCAAGGTCTTTAAGCACATATCCGTTTTCATGTGATCTCTGTGAAGTTTCATAGTCACCTTAATGTTGCTCCCCCTACTATGCACTTCCCTTTTCTTCAGCATTTTCTGTTTGCCTTAATGTTAACATTTATACAGCCCATAGAGCTGTTCTGAAACTAACATTTCACAAGTCACGCCTCCTCCAGTAATAATCCTGCTCTTCCCATATACACAGTGATAGTGTTCGAATTGCCTGAGACATCAAAAACATGACACCCTGCGGAAACTTCTGTTTTACCACAGAAATGCCTTTTTTTGAGTAGATTAATTATGTGAAAAAGATGATATTAACCCATTCATGACTAAATAATGTTGGTCCTCCTTGTAAAGACTCCTTATATGGAGGGTAGAAATAATACAAATATATTTTTCCGTTCCCAAGAGCTCACTGAATTCGATTGTGGTACTGTAATAAGATGCAATTGTAATAGAATGTCACCGTTGCAACTTTGCGAAATTTCTTCCCTGTGCACCAGCAGTTTCATGGCATGGGTTTGGATGGAGTGGTGTAAAGCACACCGCCACTGGACTCTGTAGCAGTGGATACGTGTTCTGTGGAGTGATTAATCACACTTCTCTGTCTGGCAGTCTAATGGACGAGTCTGGGTTTGGCGATTGCCAGGAAAACGCTACCTGCCTGACTGCATTGTGCCAGATGTAAAATTTGGTGGAGAAGTGATAATGCTATGGGGTTATTTTTCAGGGGTTGGACTAGGACCCTTAGTTCCAGTGAAGAAAATCTTAATAATTTAGCATACAAAGACATGTTGGACAATTGTATACTTCCAACTTTATGGAAACAGTTTGGGGAAGGCTCTTTTCTTTTCCAGCATGACTGTGCCCCAGTGCACAAAGCAAGGTCCATAAAGACATGGTTGGGGGAGTTTGGTGAGAAAAACTTGACTGGTCCGCATAGAGCCCTGACCTCCACCCAATCGCACACCTTTGGGATAAACTAGAACGGAGATTGTGACCTAGGCCCTCTCGTCCAACATCAGTGTCTGATCTCACAAATGCTCTTCTGAATGAATGGGAAAAAAATCACACTCCAAAATCTTGTAGAAAGCCTTCCCAGAAGAGTGGAAACTGTTTTAGCTGCAAAGGGGGGATCAACTCCATATTAATGCCTGTGGATTTAGAATGGGATGTCATAAAAGCTCCTATAGGTGTAATGTGTAGGTGTCCAAATACTTTTGTCCATATAGTGTATTTACCTCAAAAGTAAATTCTCAAAGTATCCCGTGTATAGTGCTACGTAGCAAATTATATAGCCAGTGAAAATGTACCCTGCACATTATTTTTCCATTTAATTTTATTTGGAAATATGAAAATCTCTAAACATATCCAAAGTATTTACTATAAAGAGGGCTGGAGAAAAAGGAAAGAATGGCGCTTTATAGGGTGAGTTGTTCAGCTTGCAATCGATTGTAGAGACTCAGACTTGTCGTGTTGTGCTAATATGTGTCACGGCACGGGGTGTGGACCCACTGGGCCGTACCGCGTAGCGGAGTAGCAGCTGGCCAACAAGGTACAAAATAATGTCTATAGTTCGGAAACGGGTACCTGAGGCAATGTAGACAGTAGCGGGAGCACGACATTATTTTCACAGCAGGTGACACCGTGGGTGCAGCGGAAGACACGACTTGGCTGTATCAGTAGGTGGGACCATGGGTGCAGCAGAAGGCACGACTTGACTTTCACTTGTAGATACGATAGCACGGGATACAGGGTACAGGCAGCAAGAACGGGTAACACTGGGAACTGGAAAACACTGGGAGACCATTTGCAAGACAAACTTAGGTATACAACCACGCTCAGGCAAAGAACCAGTGGGCAGAGCCCCTTTTTATACTCCAGCAGCCATTTGGGCTAATAATTGATAGGTGACAGCTGGACGCGTACTGGCCCTTTAAGGCCGTGCACGCGCGGGTGCGTGCGCCCTGCGGGAATCAGTACGAGGACACGGAAGTGAGTGCCGGCGTCTCCCTGGAGGGAGCAGACGCCGTGAAGAGAGATGTCCATGACCGGGGCCGTCCAGAGGTAAGTCTGAACGACGACCCCCGGCCATAGACGTAACAGTATCCCCCCTCTTACGCCCCCTCTTCTTGGGACCGGGGCGGGAAAGAAATTTCTTCACGAGGACAGGAGCATCGATGTTCTCCTCTGGCTCCTAAGACCTTTCCTCTGGACCAAATCCCCTCCAATCCACCAAATAAAACGTCCTTCCTCCTACTTTCTTGGTGGCCAGGATCTCCCTCACTTCGAAAGTTCCGGATGAACCGCCAGGAGCCACTGTGGAACTAGGCGTCCTGGAGTAGCGGTTCAGGACCACGGGTTTTAGCAAAGAGACGTGCAAGGAGTTAGGGATCTTGAGGGAAGGAGGCAGTCGAAGCTTGTACGACACAGGATTGATCTGTAGTAGAATCTCGAAGGGTCCAAGGAACCTGGGAGCAAACTTGCAAGATGGCACCCTCAGCCGGATATTCCTGGAAGACAGCCAGATTTTAGTACCTGGAAGAAACTGGGGAGGGTCTCGTCTTCTAGTGTCTGCCTTTCTCTTCATGCGGTCCACCTCCAGTAGAATAGAAGATCGTGTCTGCTGCCGTATCTGCAGAAAGTTCCTGAAGGTAGAGTCAGCTGCAGGCACCTGAGACATAGTAGAGCCGAGCAGGGGTATTCGAGGATGTTGGCCGCAGACTATGAAGAACGGACTGGAGGTGGTGGACTCACTGGTATGGTTATTATAAGAGAACTCCGCCCACGGGAGCAGCTGCACCCAGTCATCATGTCGTCTTGAGACAAAGTGGGTAGTAAGCTGAGGAGAAGTCCAACTTTACACTGAGTAGGCCGCAGAGTGCTCTCCAAAACTTTGAGGTGAAATGGATTCCTCGATCCGAGACAATATGCAGGGGTAATCCGTGCAGACGGAAGATGTGTTGCATGAAGACATCAGCCAGTTGAGCGGCAGAAGGCAGGCCAGTCAGAGGAACAAAATGAGCCATTTTAGAAAAACGATCCACCACCACCCAGATCACACCGCATCCTGCAGAGAGAGGCAAATCTGTGACGAAGTCTATAGCAATATGCCGCCAGGGGTCATCGGGCACAGGCAGTGGTTAGAGCAGACCAGCAGGTCTGGAGTGGGTAACTTTGTTTGCTACACACATCGTACAGGAGGAGACAAAGTCCATGACGTCTTTGGGCAGCGTGGGCCACCAGAACTGACGGGCAATTAGGTCTTGGGTCTTACGGGCACCCGCGTGACCTGCCAGCTTGGAACTGTGACCCCAGCAAAAGATTCTTCTTCTGTCTGCCAGCCGTACAAAAGTCTTTCCCGGAGGAATGTCTCTAACCTGCAGAGGGTTAACAGAGTAGATGCAGGAAGGATCTATAATATTCTGTGGGGACTCCACAGTATCTTCTGTCTCAAATGACCTAGACAAGGCATCGGCCCTCACATTCTTGTCGGCAGGTCGGTAGTGGAGTTCGAACCGGAACCATGCAAAAAACAATGACCACCTGGCTTGATGAGGATTCAGCCGTTGAGCCGTCTGTAGGTAGGTCAAGTTCTTGTGATCCGTGAAGACCAGGATAGGATGAGCTGCGCCCTCCAGTAGGTGTCTCCACTCCTGCAGGGCCAGCTTGATGGCCAGTAACTCCCGATCTCCAATCGAGTAGTTATGCTCTGCAGAAGAAAACCTCCTGGAGTAGTAACCACATACCACCATCTTGCCTTTCGAACCTCTCTGGAACAATAGTGCACCGGCACCAACAGAGGAAGCGTCCACCTCTAATGAAAACTGTAAGGATAGATCAGGGTGGAGGCTGACGTGAAGGCCTTTTTTAAGGTTTCAAATGCTCCCACTTGGAGTCTCAATGGCTTGGTCACTGACAATACTGGGTCAGGCAAAGGCAGTCCATCTACCGAGGCAATGATCAAAGGTCTCTCCAGCAAAACTGTAGGCAATTGAAGAAGATCCACAAGGTCTTGACAGATGAAATTGGCTGCGGAGCCAGAGTCCAGGTAGGCAGAGACTATATGAGGTCTCTCGCCAGCGACGATGGTCACAGGAATAAACAGCTTGGAAGAGAGTTCTCTATTAAGTGCAGTAGCGCCCAGGGTTGTCTCTCCAACCAATCCCAGGCATTGGGGTTTCTTTGGCCTCTGGGAACACAGAGGCCGCAATATAGGCAGAGTCCAGAGGTGCGCCTGCGCTGTTTTTATTGATCGGACAGTTTAAGCCGATCCACCTGCATCGGAACCTCGGGCGCAGCAGAAGAACAAGGCAAGAGGGGTTGCTGGAAGTTGGGCGCCAGTCTAGGAAGACGTTTCTCCTGTAGAATCTCTTGAGATCTCTCTCTGAGCCTTATGTTCACATGGATAGCCAGTATAATCAGGTCATCCAGGGCAGCTGGGAGATCTCGAGCAGCCAGTTCGTCTTTGATCTCAGGCGATAAGCCATGCCTGAAGGATGCTACCAGGGCCTCATTGTTCCAGGACAATTCTCCTGCCAGAGTCCAGAACTGGATGGTGTATTCGCCCACGGAGGCGTCCTCCTGACGCAGGTTAAATATAGCAGTGGCTGCCGATGGGGCTCGTCCAGGCTCCTCAAATATGGAATGGAATAACCGCACAAACCCTGTCTTGGGTCTTGGGTCCCTGTTGTTCCCAGATTGGATTCGCCCACGCCAGGGCCTTGCTGGCGAGTAGGGATTTAATGAAGGCGATCCTGGTTTCGTCCGAAGGAAATGCTCGGGCGTGCAGAGTGAAATGGATTTGGCATTGATTCAGAAACCCCCTGCACGAACTTGCATCTCCATGGAACCGAGGTGGCAATGGCAGCGAGAACCGAGAGTCCGAACTGGGGCTGCCAGGCGGTGTAGCAGGAGGGTCGATTGGAGGAATTTGAATAGGAGTGGTGACAGAAGTAACTAGCGCACCTAGATGCTATGCCATGGAGTCTATTGCCTACACCTACATAAAATTAAAATGATGGACAGGGTATATAATAAAACAATAGATGTCTGAGAGGTCTTCTGCAACACAATTGCTAGAATAGTTAGCACTAGATTATTTAGAGCTATAATAAAATATATGTATGTATTGGTGGCATAATTGAATGGTATGAACACTGGTATGACAATTATTAAAAGTAAAAGTTGAGGTGCTGTTAAGGATACCAAAAGGTTAGTTTCTATACTGGTTCTGGTGGCTATTACCTTTATTAACAAATTATACAATTCTGAACTTTTTTTTTATAGATGAGGGGTCGCCAACTGGCTGACTACAGTCTGAACCCTGACCGTGAACGCCATTTGTCTGGACCAGTTGCGTTGCTACCAACAGGCAGAGGGCTGGATTTTTGGCCTGGTGCTTCGGATCGCCAGGCGAATGCTACATTAACTTGTATCTGAGTACTCAGGACACATATAAAATTGAATACTATGGCGGAGCATGAAGCTATCAGCTCCATGCTCCAACATTCACGAGGCTATAGCCGATGTTAAGCCTGCAGCCTATAAGATGCTGGATCAGGATCCCTGCGCAGGCCGGCACGATGACGTCACTGCATTGCGCTGGCCTATGCAAGGGTCCCATCTTGGTGTCTCATAGGCTGCAAGCCTAACTTGACTGAGGAGGCCTACAGAGCAGCTCCATTTGTTGTGGGAACACAGCTAGGTAAGTACAAATTTGATTTATTTGGTTAGGGACACTTTCTACAGGGGGCACTGTGGCACTATCTACAAGGGGATGTGTGGCAATATATACAGGGGGCTGTGTACAGCACTATCTAGAAGGAGGAACTATAGGACACTATCTACAAGTGTCATTGTCTGGCACTGTAGGACACTGGTACTATCTAAAAGGGGAGTTGTGTGGCACTATCTACAGGGGGACGGATAAGCCTCTGATTTATGCCACAGATCCACGGGTCGGAATTGTCTATAGCAAATCTCTGACCCATATGAATATAGCATTACTGTTGGTGCTCAGCTCGGACATTCACTGAATGGCAAACCCAGGTAAATGGACTTTAACTAAAAACACTTGAGTACTCCTGGTATAGATGAACACCACGTTATACGGAAATAGCAATTAGTTATCATACCATGGAGTTAGAGGGGCTGCTGGGTTAGAGGTTACTTTCAATGCTTTCATGAAATCCATGGGGCATCAGACTAGTGGTTTTATAGATCCAAAACATTTTGCGTCTCCTCAGTCGTTGGAAACGGTCAGGAGCATCATCTAGTATCTCTTCGATAGGTAATACATTGAATGCGGAAAAGCTGCAACTATGTATCTGTGAAGTATGTTTTGAAACACTATGTAGCCATATGTTATATTACATCTGTGTTTGTTGATTCTTGCACAAATTATTTGAATGGTGCGCCCTATATATTTTAACCCACAAGTACATTCCATCAAGTATATTACATATGTTGGTGAACAAGTTCGGAGCAAGCTTATGTTAAATTTTTCTCCAGTTGCATTACTTTGAAATGTTTTCTCGTTGTTTTTAAAATTCATACAACATTTATACCTCTTTTGCTTGCATTTAAGACTACCCTTCAGTGTAGGGAATGGGGTGGTGTTCTTAACCCTCAGGATTTTTTTGTTTATTCCCAAGTTTGCTGGGTGCTAGCAGACTGTTTAGGATTTTTGCCATGTTGGATTTTGTGTCTAGAGTGTCTATTTCACATTTTTTTATTCTCGATGTGATTAGACTGTCAAAGAGAAGCTGGTGTGTTCTCTATAATTTTCTAAATGGGCACGGCACTCTGTGATTTGGGATTTTACACACCGCTTCCCTTTCCATCATACCTGGTGCACATGTTAGCATGTATATCTCTCAATCCTCAGAGAACACTACATCCTCTTTGAAAGAGCTTTCAACCCTAAGTATTAGGACTCTTGGTACCAATTTTCCTTAGATACTCACTTATTCTGGTGAGTGTGGATGTATATGGAAACCACTACAAGCAAAAATTCTCTGAACTGAACATCACCGATTGTGGTACACTGAACGTACCATATTTCTTTCTAACAAACATGTTCACTGAAAAAGAGCTGGTATAATATACATATAATATATATACACACACACACACACACACACACACACACACACACACACACACACACACACACACACACACACACACACACGTGTGTAAAAGGGCTGGTGTAATAGCAGATTCCACCTACTTGTGTCACCCACTATTACTACCTCCTTTATATTCAGGGTCACTAGGGTTATGCCTAGTTCCCCTACCTTTTCCTTATACTAACGTTAATCTACTTGCTTTGCTGCTACGTAAGTGTATACGACTCAGTAAATACAATTGTATAGTGAATAAAGGTAATATTTATTACTAACAATAATCACACTTACATATAAAATACACCAACTAAACACAGAACACAGTAACCCATCACCGTATAGTATCAGTATACCCCAATACATATAACAATTAATATATACTGAGTATACTCACACTATACGTAGTACAGTATAAACACGGTATCCTAATCCTAATTATACCGCCACCCACTTACCTAAACATAAATAGAAGTTACGTTACAACACAATACACATGCACATGCTCACTGTTTCTGTCCCACTTCCACCTAGCAATAACTATCCCTGTACACTAAGGGTTAATAGCAAGGGTCACTAGGGACAGCAAGGGTTACCAGGGACAGCAGGGGATAAAGGGTTAAGAAGGGGAATGGGTTGCTGTGTAGCAGGTAAATGGTGGGAAAGTGTTAAACATGTACCAGGGGATATGCAGGTAAAGCAGGGCTAGTAAGTTACTGCAGGGGTTACTTAGGACCGCAAGGGGTAGAAGATACTTAGCGGTCCATGTGGTCCAAGTTGGTGAGTTGGTGTGTCTTCAGGTAGGCAGGAAAAGAGCAGGCCAGGAGGGACGGGGAGTCCGTTGGGAGCAGGAAATAATAAGAGAGAGAACTTTGGGACCGTTTGTCCTTTTAAACCGCCCCCCCCCCCCCGTCCCGTCCCGTCCCGTGCACATCTGCTTATGGCTACCTCATGGAATACCATTACCTGATAGGGGGATGGAAGGGCAGTTGGAACTTCCTGCTTCCTGGATTTGTTCACTGCTTATGGCGTCCATCCCCCAGGGTGTCTCATTACCGCATGAGGGGAGGAATATACACCTTTCTGGAGGAACAAATATATATATCTACACTCACATGTACATAGATATAAATATATAAAACATTTCCCTTTACATTCACCATGTGATTGGACTTGACAATAAAACCCCAATTACACTTTATACTGACATCACATTACACGCATCTCCGAATGATGACTTTGAACACTCATTATTTTGCATACATGAAACGACAGAGGCATAGCTAAAGGCTCATGAGCCCTAGTGCAAAAATTCAGCTTGGGCCCCCCTACCCCTCCCCAACACTATGCCTATGCTCAGCCGCATTGCCCGACAGCCCCCATGGATGCCCCCACAGTATAATGCTCCCCATGGCTGCCTCCACAGTATAAAGCTTCCCATAGCTGCCCCACACAGTATAATGCCCCCCATATCTGCCCCACTCAGTATAATGCCCCCATAGCTGCCCTCACACAGTATAATGCCCCCCATAGCTGCCCCCACACAGTATAATGCCCCCATAGCTGCCCCCCACAGTATAATGCCCGACATAGCTGACCACCACAGTATAATGCTCCTCATAGCTGCCCCCACAGTATAATGACCCCCATAGATGCCCCCACATTATAATGCCCCCCATAGCTGCCCCCACAGTATAATGCCCCCCATAGCTACCCCCATAGTATATTGCAAAACACATCAATATTGCCAAAGGCAAAAATATTAGCCCTTGTTTCCCAGGTACCTATTGAATTCTTACTTGTATTAAATGTATAACTTTATTTAGAAATAACTATTCAGCATACAAGTGAAAATTACACGTAAAGAAAAGCGCAATGTGAGCTGAAAGTCCCTATATAGCAATGCTACTATTACTCTGTAGTCTGTGCTAACTGAGTGCCGGGTCAAACTAACACCTCTGATGACCACACTGCCTGTCTGAAATAGCTGAAATAGCGGCCACAGTCCGCTTAACAAAGGACTTAAGTTTAACAGAACACATTGAATTTTATAATAATGCCCCCCATAGCTGCCCCCACATAGTAAAATGCCCCCAATGGCTGCCCCCACACAGTCTAATGACCCCATAGCTGCTCCCACACAGTATAATGTCCCCATAGCTGCTCCCACACAATATAATGCCTCCTATAGCTGCCCCCACAGTATATTGCCACCCATAGCTGCCCCATAGAGTATAATGGCCCCATACAGTATAATGCACCCTATACAATAAAATGCCCCCATACAATGCAATGCCCCCCATAGCTGACCCATACAGTATAATGCCCCCCGTAGCTGCCCCATACAGTATAAGGCCCCCCATATAGTATAATGCCCCAATAGCTGCCCCATACAATATAATGCCCCCATACAGTATAATGCTTCCTCAGCAGCTACCATATCAGCCCCCCTCCCATTCCCAGTATAATGCCCTCATATGTGCCTAATAACAAAACAATAACATAATCATACCTTACCTATCTCCGTTCCCAAGACAGGTGGAGGAGATCCCTCTCCTCCTCTGCACTATGCTGTGAATGACTCGGCGCAGACAGGCGCGATGACGTCACTACATCCCGCCCGCCTGCGCCGGGCCACACACGGCACAGTAAATGCTGGAGCAAGGCTCCAGCATTGGATTGAACTGTATCTGCGTCCTGAGGGCTCCCTCCAGGTGGTCCCTCCAGGCTTAGGGGTCCTGCGACCGTTGCGACCCCTATAGTTACGTCACTGCCTACCAATGCACCACCATCTGGGGCACTGTTATCCATACAATACATTAGTTCATTATGTTCTCCAAATTCAGTCTATTTTTTATCACTGTCTCAGGTGTTTACCCCTATGGCGACATATTTGATTCTTGAAAGTCTAAATACTACAAAATATACAAAAAAAAATTCAATTACTGAGCCGGAAAAGTCAAAAAAGAAAAAACAAAAAGTGGATGCGTAAGCAAAATTGGCCACAGAAACCAAAGACTGAAGGATCTTTACATACTTACCCCAAGTCAAAAAGGGAACAAAACACGACAGTAAAGATATTAAATTAGTCATCTCGTCCACTCACATATGACAAATTATCCCTATTAAGGAAGGGATTATCTTTCTGTCAATTACTAAATTCAACTAATTTGTTTTATTCCTAGACCTTAACTCTTTTGTTAGAAAGTTGGCTCTGAAAATACACTTTGCCCTGCCTACAAATTAGTTCCCACCCAAACACAATCCTATAAATCCTAATAATCATCCGTCTTACCCACCCCCCACCCCCTGGTCCCCCCAGGCTTAGGGGTCCCGCGACCGTTGTGACCCCTATAGTTACGCCACTGCCTACCGATGCACCACCATCTGGGGCACTGTTATCCATACAATCCATTGGTTCATTATGTTCTCCAAATTCAGTCTATTTTATATCACTCTCTCAGGTGTTTACCCCTATGGCAACATATTTGATTCTTGAAAGTCTAAATACTACAAAATATACAAAAAAAAAAATCAATTACTGAGCCGGAAAAGTCAAAAAAGAAAAAACAAAAAAGTGGATGCGTAAGCAAAACTGGCCACAGAAACCAAAGACTGAAGGATCTTTACATACTTACCCCAAGTCCAAAAGGGAACAAAACACGACACTAAAATATTAAATTAGTCATCTCGTCCACTCACATATGACAGGAAGGGAAGGGATTACCTTTCTGTCAATTACTAAATTCAACTAATTTGTTTTATTCCTAGACCTTAACTCTTTTGTTAGAAAGTTGGCTCTGAAAATACACTTTGCCCTGCCTACAAATTAGTTCCCACCCAAACACAATCCTATAAATCCTAATAATCAGCCGTGTTCCCCACCCCCCATCACTACTAATCTCAAAACTAGATACATTTTTATCCAATAGGCCCCCTGCACATGGCTATAGCCGTGTGCACGGTCCGTGATGACGGGCACGGCCAACCACGGACAGTCACCCGCAGTTGCTCCCATAAAGTATGGGAGAACAGTCCGTAAAATAAAAAAATAGGACATGAACTGTTTTTTGCCGATTATTTCTACAGCCCGGACACCCTCCCGTAAATATACGGGAAGGTGTCTGTGGGCCATAGAAACGAATGGATCAGTATTTTGATCCACTATTACGGTCCGTAATTGCAGATCAAAATTACGGTCGTGTGGATTGGGCCTTACACAGTACAGGCAGTCATATGGAACCATTTTTTTCATTGGTATCGAAAGACCTCAGGAACATCAATCAGGGTGTACAACTCACAGACAATCAAAGCAAAAGTGAGAGACACGCGCTTCACAACCCTATGTAAGTACAATAAATTGTAATTAGAAGCGCAGACAAGTGGGATAGCATAGAATCGAAATGAGTATATTAAAGAAGCACTACGAATATTGTCAGATATGGCTTACTATGACACTTTGGATCACGACCTAACACTTAGTTATTCTAATGAACACAAATCCCTTGTAGATCAATCGGGAGGACATGGGTAAGTGATTACTAAAAAAGAAAAAGGGTAAATTTTTGTAACAAATCCAGTTTTAGCCATGTTTTTTCACCTACCTAAAGTGCATTAAAAACTAACTGATCAACCGGGTAGACCAATAATTTCAAGTATTTCCTCTCTCACATGTAATCTCTCTCATTACATTGACGTAATATTGCAAAGATATGTCTTGAAGCTGAAATCCTATCTTAAAGACTTAGGAAATTTCATTGCTATTTTAAAGGAAATGACCTGGAAAGTGACCTATCTATATATGGATGTCATTTGATGTGATCTCCATATACTCATTCCACATGAACGGGAGATCAATGCAATAGCCCATTTTTTGGGGGAAACAATAGGGCCATTGCGTTGATCCCAGAGGGATTTTATATTATAGGGTATAAGATTCTCTCTCAAACATAATTATTTTAACTTCAACGGCCAAATGTGCAGGCAAACGCATGGAGCTGCAATGGGCACACGATTTGCCCCAAGCTTCGCCACCCTGTACATTGGATTATTTGAAGAAAAGTTTATTTACAGCAATCACGAATGGAAGCTAAACATCGTATTGTTTCAATGTTACATAGATTACCTCAATCATATGGGATGGTACGGAAACAAAGCATTTAAATTTTGTCTCTTTCCTGAACCATAATGATTGGGGCTTGGTATTCACTGAAACACAATCTTTAACCCCTTCCCGCGATTGGGCGTAACTGTACGTTCAAATTCCAAGTGATTTCCCGCACTCGGGCGTACAGTTACGCCCGGCAGATAAAGCGAGCACAGGAGCTGTGCGCGCTTTATCTTCAGCGGCTGTCAGCTGTTATACACAGCTGACATGCCGCTGCAATGGCTGCGATGGCTGTTACCGCCGATCGCAGCCATTTAACCCCTGTCAGTGACGTCCGCCGCATTGAAGTGGTTTACAGAGGGAGGCTTCCTGGTTGCCAAGGTACGGTAGCCTATTAGGTGCTGCCCGAGGCAGGACCTAATCGGCTAACTGTCAAATGAAAAATGACAGTTACGATGCACTGCACTACATAAGTAGTGCAGTGCATCGTAGCGGGGATCAGAAGACCAGATCTTCAAGTCCCCAGGTCAGTGTAAAAGAAAAAGTAAAAAATGTGAAAGAAAAATAAATTAATTAATTAATAAATAATAAATAAATAATAAAAACAACACTTGCCCTGTTTCCCTGATCAACTCCTTTATTATTAGAAAAAAAATAAAAATATGAAAAAAACTATACATAATAGGTATCGCCGCGTTCAGAACGGCCTGATCTATAAAAATATCACATTATTTTTACCGCACGGTGAACACCGTAAAATTTTTTAATAAAAAACAATGACAGTATTTTATTTTTTGGTCATCTTGTCTCAAAATTTTTTTAATAAAAAGTGATCTAAAAGTTGCAAGTAACGCAAAATGGTACCAATGTAAACTACAGTTCGTCACGCATAAAACAAGCCGTCCCGCAGCGATATCAACTAAAAAATAAAAAAGTTATGGCTGTCAGAAAATGGCGACACTAAAACATGATTTTTTTAGAAAAGAGTATTATTATTGTGGGAACGTAGTGAAACGTAAAAAAAAGATATAAATTTGGTGTCGCTGTAATCGTATCGCCCCGCAGAATAAAGTTAACATGTTGCTTATACTGCACGGTGAACACTGTAAAAAAAAAAAAAAAAAAGACACGTGCTGAAATGGCTGTTTTTTGGTTTCCTCATCTCCCAAAAAATGGAATAAATAGTGATAAAAAAATCTCATGTCCCCCAAAATGGAACCAATAAAAATGACAGCTCGTTCCACAAAAAACGCGCCCTCACACACGCCCTAACGGAAAAATAACACGTTATGACTCTCAAAACGCAATGATGCAAAATGATTCTAAATGACGGCCCAGACTCATTTTTAGGTCCAGTAGAATTTCACTAAACACCTCACATCGTCATTTGCTGGACCCCCAGGTGGACCCCATGGACACAGCGGTGATGAGGAAACTTTAGGGCCTTGTGCGGCTTATAGGGCTAGTGAAGAAGTCAAAGATTAGGCAATAAGTGAGCGCAGATATTTTGTATAATACCCAATAAACCCGGCCTGTGCATAAAGGATTGGTTCAAAGCGTACGTCACTATCCATGGATTGTTCATTCACCCCATTATTACATCATCCTATTATGACCTGATGCACTCCGCCCAGTTTATATATACCCTGATGTACTCCGCCCAGCTTACATATACCCTGATGTACTCCGCCCAGCTTACATATGCCCTGATGTACTCCGCCCAGTTTATATATACCCTGATGTACTCCGCACAGATTACATATGCCCTGATGTACTCCGCACAGATTACATATACCCTGATGTACTCCGCACAGCTTACATATACCCTGATGTACTCCACACATATTACATATACCCTGATGTACTCCGCACATATTACATATACCCTGATGTACTCCTCACTTATTACATATACCCTGATGTACTCCGCACATATTACATATAGCCTGATGTACTCCGCACATATTACATATACCCTGATGTACTCCACAGATTACATATACCCTGATGTACTCCACCAAGCTTACATATACCCTGATGTACTCCGCCCAGCTTACATATACCCTGATGTACTCTGCCCAGCTTACATATGCCCCCACATTATAAGATAAAATACCACTAAAACACCAAGCAAAATCTGCGCTTCAAAAGCCAAATGGTGGTCCAACTGAGACTGGCAGTGTACACAAACGGCAATTTATGACCACATATGTGGTATTACTGTATTCTGGAGAACCCGCTTAACAATTTATGGGATGTGTGTCTACGGTGGTACAAGCTGGGCACAACACATTGGGCACTGAAATGGCATATCTGTGGAAAACAGCAATTTTCAATCTGCAACATCTATTGTTTACTCATTTTTGCAAAACACTTGTGCAGTCAAAATGCTCACTACACCCCTAGATAAATTCTTTGAGGGATCTAGTTTCCAAAACGGGGTAATTTATCGGGGGTACCACTGTACTGGTACTATAGCTCAATGCAACATGGGGTCAAAAAACGAATCTTGTAAAATCTCCACTCCAAATACTAAATGGCGCTCCTTCCCTTTAGAGCCTTGCTGTGTGTCCAAATAGCAGTTTACGACCACATGTGGGGTATTTCCGTACTCTGAAGAAGTTGCTTTACAAATGTTACGGTGCTTTTTCTCCTTTATTTGATGAGAAAATGAAAGATTTTGAACCAATGCTGCGTCTTATTGGAAAATAATGTAATTTTTCATTTTCACTGCCCATTTCTAATAAAATATATGAGACACCTGTGGGGTCAAAATGCTCACTACACCCCTAGATGAATTCCTCAATGGGTGTAGTTTGCCAAATGGAGTCACTTTTTTTGCACTGTACTGGTACCTTAGGAGCTTTACAAATGCGACATGGTGCCGAGAAATCAAACCAGCAAAATCTGTACTCCAAAAGCGAAATGGCGTGCCTTCCCTTCTGAGTCCTGCTGCTTGCCCAAACAGCAGTTTATGACCACATGTTGGGTATTTCCGTACTCTGGAGAAGTTGCTTTACAAATGTTATGGTGCTTTTCATCATTTATTTGTTGAAAAAAATAAAAATTTTGAGGTAAAGCTACATCTTATTGGAAAATAATGTGATTTTTCTTTTTCACTGCCCAATTCTAATGAAATCTATGAAACACATGTGGGGTCAAAATGCTCACTACACCCCTAGATTAATTCCTCAATGGGTGTAGTTTGCCAAATGGAGTCACTTTTGGGTAGTTTCCACTGTACTGCTACCTAAGGGGCTTTGCAAAAGCGACATGGCGCAGATAAACCAATCCAGCAAAATCTGCTCTCCAAAAGCCAAATGGCGCTCCTTCCCTTCTGAGCCGTGATGTGTATTCATACAGTACTTTATTACCACATATGGGGTATTTCCGTACTCTGGAGAAGTTGCTTTACAAATGTTACAGTGATTTTTCTCCTTTATTTGATGAGAAAATGAAACAGTTTTACCTAAAGCTACGTCTTAGTGGAAAATAATGTAATTTTTCATTTTCACTGCCCAATTCTAAGGAAATCTATGAAACACCTGTGGGGTCAAAATGCTCACTGCACCCCTAGATTAATTCCTCAAGGGGTGTAGTTTCCTAAATGGAGTCACTTTTGGGGGGTTTCCACTGTACTGGTACCTTAGGAGCTTTACAAATGTGACATGGTGCAGAGAAACCAATCCAGCAAAATCAGCGCTCCAAAAGCTAAATGGCGTGCCTTCCCTTCCGAGTCCTGCCGCTTGCCCAAACAGCAGTTTATGACCATATGTTTGGTATATCTGTACTCTGGAGAAGTTGCTTTACAAATGTTGGGGTGCTTTTCCTCATTTATTTGTTGAAAAAAGCGGTGTAGTTTCCAAAATGGGGTCTTTTTTGGGGTGTTTCCTTTATTTTTGCACCACAAGACCTCTTCTAACCTGACATGGTGCCTGAAATATAATTTAAGAAAAGGAAGGCCCAAAAATCCTCTAGGTGCTCCTTTGCTTCTGGGGCTTTTGTTTCAGGCCCGTAGCACACTAGGGCCACATGTGGGATATTTCTAAAAACTTCAGAATCAGGGCAATAAATATTCAGTTGTGTTTCTCTGGTAAAAACCTTCAGTATTACAGGAAAAATTGATTAAAATGGAATTTCTGCAAAATAAAATGAAATTTGCAAATTTCCCTCCACTTTGTTTTAATTCCTGTGAAACGCATAAAGGGTTAAGAAACTTTCTAAATGCTGTTTTGAATACTTTAAGGGGTGCAGTTTTTAAAATGGGGCATTTGTGGGGTTCCTAATATACAGTGAAGGAAATAAGTATTTGATCCCTTGCTGATTTTGTAAGTTTGCCCACTGTCAAAGTCATGAACAGTCTAGAATTTTTAGGCTAGGTTAATTTTACCAGTGAGAGATAGATTATATAAGAAAAAAAAAAAGAAAATCACATTGTCAAAATTATATATATTTATTTGCATTGTGCACAGACTTAAAGAGGCTCTGTCACCAGATTTTGCAACCCCTATCTGCTATTGCAGCAGATAGGCGCTGCAATGTAGATTACAGTAACGTTTTTATTTTTAAAAAACGAGCATTTTTGGCCAAGTTAGGACCATTTTTGTAGTTATGCAAATGAGGCTTGCAAAAGTCCAAGTGGGTGTGTTTAAAAGTAAAAGTCCAAGTGGGCGTGTATTGTGTGCGTACATCGGGGCGTTTTTAATACTTTTACTAGCTGGGCGCTCTGAAGAGAAGTATCATCCACTTCTCTTCAGAACGCCCAGCTTCTGACAGATGCAGCAGCATCAGCGTTTGCAGGTAAGATCGACTTACCTGCAAACGCTGATGCTGCTGCAGAATCAACTGTAGCTTTTGGTGCCGATGTGGCCGACACGATGCAGGACCTGTGAGTGACGTCACAGATCTGCACTGTCAGAAGCTGGGCGTTCTGAAGAGAAGTGGATGATACTTCTCTTCAGAGCGCCCAGCTAGTAAAAGTATTAAAAACGCCCCGATGTACGCACATAATACACGCCCACTTGGACTTTTACTTTTAAACACACCCACTTGGACTTTTGCAAGCCTCATTTGCATAACTACAAAAATGGTCATAACTTGGCCAAAAATGCTCGTTTTTTAAAAATAAAAACGTTACTGTAATCTACATTGCAGCGCCTATCTGCTGCAATAGCAGATAGGGGTTGCAAAATCTGGTGACAGAGCCTCTTTAATACTTGGTGGCAAAACGCTTGTTGGCAAGCACAGTAGTCAGACATTTTTTGTAGTTGATGATGAGGTTTGCACACATGTTAGATGGAATTTTGGCCCACTCCTCTTTGCAGATCATCTGTAAATCATTAAGATTTCGAGGCTGTCGCTTGGAAACTCGGATCTTCAGCTCCCTCCATAAATTTTCGATGGGATTAAGGTCTGGAGACTGGCTAGGCCACTCCATGACCTTAATGTGCTTCTTTTTGAGCCACTCCTTTGTTGCCTTGGCTGTATGTTTCGGGTCATTGTTGTGCTGGAAGACCCAGCCACGAGCCATTATTAATGTCCTGGTGGAGGGAAGGAGGTTGTCACTTAGGATTTGACGGTACATGGCTCCATCCATTCTCCCATTGATGCGGTGAAGTAGTCCTGTGCCCTTAGCAGAGAAACACCCCCAAAACATAATGTTTCCACCTCCATGCTTGACAGTGGGGACGGTGTTCTTTGGGTCATAGGCAGCATTTCTCTTCCTCCAAACACGGCGAGTTGAGTTAATGCCAAAGAGCTCAATTTTAGTCTCATCTGACCACAGCACCTTCTCCCAATCACTCTCAGAATCATCCAGATGTTCATTTGAAAACTTCAGACGGGCCTGTACATGTGCCTTCTTGAGCAGGGGGACCTTGCGGGCACTGCAGGATTTTAATCCATTACGGCGTAATGTGTTACCAATGGTTTTCTTGGTGACTGTGGTCCCAGCTGCCTTGAGATTATTAACAATTTCCCCCCGTTTAGTTTTCGGATGAGCTCTCACCTTCCTCAGGATCAAGGATACCCCACGAGGTGAGATTTTGCATGGAGCCCCAGATCGATGTCGATTGACAGTCATTTTGTATGTCTTCCATTTTCTTACTATTGCACCAACAGTTGTCTCCTTCTCATCCAGCGTCTTACTTATGGTTTTGTAGCCCATTCCAGCCTTGTGCAGGTCTATGATCTTGTCCCTGACATCCTTAGAAAGCTCTTTGGTCTTGCCCATGTTGTAGAGGTTAGAGTCAGAATGATTAATTGAGTCTGTGGACAGGAGTCTTTTATACAGGTGACCATTTAAGACAGCTGTCTTTAATGCAGGCACCCAGTTTATTTGGAGCGTGTAACTGGTCTGGAGGAGGCTGAACTCTTAATGGTTGGTAAGAGATCAAATACTTATTTCTCTGTGCACAATGCAAATAAATATATATCATTCTGACTATGTGATTTTCTGTTGTTTTTTTTATATAATCTATCTCTCACTGGTAAAATTAACCTAGCCTAAAAATTCTAGACTGTTCATGACTTTGACAGTGGGCAAACTTACAAAATCAGCAAGGGATCAAATACTTATTTCCTTCACTGTATAAGGCCCTCAAAGCTACTTCAGAACTGAACTAATCCCTAAAAAAATAGGCTTTTGAAATTTTCTTGAAAATTTGAGAAATTGCTGCTAAACTTATAAGCTTTGTAACGTCCTAGAAAAATAAAAGGATGTTAAAAAAATGATGCCAATCTAAAGTAGACATATGGGAAATGTTAGCTAGTAATTATTTTGTGTGGTATAACCATCTGTCTTACAAGCAGATACATTTGAATTTAGAAAATGCTAATTTTTTGCAAATTTTCTCTAAATTTTGGTGTTTTTCACACAAAAATATTGAATATATCGACCAAATTTTTTCACTAACTTAAAGTACAATATGTCACGAGAAAACAATCTCAGAATCGCTTGGATAGGTAAAAGCATTCCCAAGTTATTACCACATATAGTAACACACGTCAGATTTAAAAAATGAGGCTGTGTCATTTGGTCCAAAAGTTGCTGGGTCCTGAAGGGGTTAAGCACCTTGAATACTTGGACCTCAAAATCCTCAAGGCCAGGATCACATACACACACACACACACACACACACACACACACACACACACACACACACACACACACAGTTTTATTGCAGTTTTCAGCCAACGACATACATATCTAAAATTGAGTCAGAAACCGGCAAAAAACGGCAACAAAACTGAGTGTGTGTGTGTGTGTGTGTGTGTGTGTTATTCTGGCCTAAAGAAAATATTTCAATCAAGAATAAAAACATATTTCACCTAACAGTTATTCTAGTGAACTCAAATTCCTTGTCGATCAAGCAGAAGGACATGATTACACCAGTCTTTTCTTCATACCTTTCCTTCCTTTTGGATCCACTTCTGACTTTGGCTAAAAAAAAATAGCCAGAAACTGCCACAAAAACTGCAACAAAACTGAATTGGAAATATAGGCCACTGCAATTTGCTATCTCAACATATTTCATGCATCTGATGCCAGTTTTTAGTACATAATTATATCGCAAAAACAGAAGAATGTTTATGGCTAATAGTTGAGAAATTCCTGAACATTGTTCTGCTTTCGAATATTTTAGCAAGCAATATGGCATAATTGTAGCATTCAATTACACACAAAGCAATAGAATGTAAAATCTGTTGACTAAGCTGACATGGAGTTTTAAATGAACCACTTAAAATAGTTATGCAGTGATTTAACTTCTGGCCCCATATCGATACATGACCAGACAGATTTGACATTCAGCACTCTGGGAAAGAATGTTATAAACTTTGTGGGAGTTGTTATGTTAGCTAAATTAGCTTTCCCAGCTTTCCCAAAAACAGATATAACTAAGGGCCTGTTCACATCACCGTTCATTTCCGTTCTGGGGTTCAGTCGGAGGTTTCCGTTTTTACGATGGAATCAATAGCGCAGTCGACTCCGCTATTGATTCCGTCGGAAAACCGGAAACCTGCCGAAATGGTGACGAACGGAAAGCATTAGCGATGTTTCCGTCACTATTGAGATCAATGGTGACTGAAACGGAAGCTGTGCTTTCACTTTCACTTTCCGTTGTGGGGTTCACCAGACGGAAACCTCCGACGGAACCCCGAAACGGAAATGAACGGTGATGTGAACAGGCCCTTAGAGACGGTTGAAAATAATTTTTATAAATTTGATAAAATAGGACACTTTTATTTTTTTGAGGGAATTAATCTCTTTTACTCCATAAGGACCAAGCCAATTCTGTCTCAAAGTGGATGTGCAGGATTAGATGTGCATGGCTACTATCTACCAAAAACAGCATCACAGCTGTCCACAGGTTGTGTGAGGTATTGTAGTTTAACCTCATTTTCTTTAATGAAGCTGAACCACAATACCAGATACAACCCATGGACACGTGTGGTGCTGTTTCTGGAAGAAAGTAGTCATGTTTTTCTAATCCTACACAGCCCCTTTTATGGACTGCAGGATTTATGTTTTTGTCTCACCGCATTACATCAATCATCCTTTGTAAACACCAGGCTACCATGGCTGACTGGAAAAGATAAAAAGGGATACTCCTCCCTTTGTCAACACCACGATTAGCAATGCAGTGCAGAATGGGTCAAACAGCCAGGATTGGAGTTTTCTCTGGTCCTGGCCGTTAGTGCAGGAGGGCAGCTGTCACTTACAACTGCCTTCTAGCATGTGATCCCGCGGGCACAGCCTCTGTGCCCCGCGAGATCACCATCACGTTCATGTACACCGCGTTCCAAATTATTAGGCAAATGTTATTTTTCGCTGATTTTCCTAAATAGTCGATGCAAATGACAGCCAGTATAATCTTCAAGCCATCAACCGTTGGGGTATAATGCGAATTTTATTGAACAAATCTCTTAATGATAACAGATTTTTTTTTAGAAGTAAAAAACTCAAAATGCACAGTTTCAAATTATTATGCACAATAGAGATCAAAACATTTTAAAGGTTGTAAAGAGAACTAAAATGGTAATTTGTTGAATTTGCAGCATCAGGAGGTCATATTTACAGAAATCAAAAGCTCTTTCAATCAAAAAAAACTTAACAGGCCAAGTTACATGTTAACATAGGACCCCTTCTTTGATCTCACCTTCACAATTATTGCATCCATTGCATTTGTGAGTATTTGGACAGTTTCTGCTTGAATATCTTTGCAGGATGTCAGAATAGCATCCCAGAACTTCTGTTTTGATGTGAACTGCCTCCCACCCTCATAGATATTTTGCATGAGGCACGGTTCTTCTTTTTGTACCATGGAAGAAAGTGGTCAGTCATAAACTCTACGTACTTTGCAGAGGTAATTTTCACACCGTCAGGGACCCTAAAGGGGTCTACCAGCTCTCTCCCCATTATTCCAGCCCAAAACATGACTCAGCCACCTCCTTGCTGACGTCGCCGCCTTGTTGGGACATGGTGGCCATTCACCAACCATCCACTACTCCATCCATCTGGACCATCCAGGGTTGCACGGCACTTATCAGTAAACAACACGGTTTGAAAATTAGTCTTCATGTATTTCTGAGCCCGCTGCAACCGTTTCTGCTTGTGAGTATTGTTTAGGGGTGGCCGAATAATAGCTCTATGCACACTTGCAAACCTCTGGAGGATCCTACACCTTGAGGTTCGCGGGACTCCAGAGGCACCAGCGGCTTCAAATACCTGTTTGCTGCTTTGCAATGGCATTTTAGCAGCTGCTCTCCTAATCCTATTAATTTGTCTAGCAGAAACCTTCCTCATCATGCCTTTATCTGAACGAACCCGTCTGTGCTCTGAATCAGCCACAAATCTTTTCACAGTACAATGATCACGCTTAAGTTTTCTTGAAATATCCAATGTTTTCATACCTTGTCCAAGGTATTGCACTATTTCACGCTTTTCGGCAGCAGAGAGATCCTCTTTCTTTCCCATATTGCTTGAAACCTGTGGCCTGCTTAATAATGTGGAACGTCACCCCCCATTGTAGTTTTCCTTTTATTGGGCACACCTGGCAAACTAATTATCACAGGTGTCTGAGATTGATTACAATGATCCAAAGAGCCCTAAGATACAATACCATCCATGAGTTTAATTGAAAAACTAATAAATAAATGTTTATGACACTTAAATCCAATGTGCATAATAATTTGGAACATGGTGTACTTTGGAGGTGAACATAGATTTTTTAGTTTTATTTGTTTAGTGGGCACTATCCTCAAGGGGGAGGTGGGGTGCTATCTACAGGGGGGCTGTATGGCACTATCTACAGGGGGGACTGTATGGCACAATCTACTGGGGGGACTGTATGACACAATCTACAGGGGGCTGTATGGCAGACTCTACATGGGGGGCTGTATGGCAGAATCAACCGGGGGTGTATGGCAGAATCTACAGGGGGGTGTATGGCACTATCTACAGGACTGGCTGTATGGCACTATCTAAGGGGGGCTGTGTGTGGCACCCAGGGGAGGGGGGCCCAGTCAAAAGTTTGCTATGGGGCCCAGTCTTTCCTAGTTACACACCTGGAAGGCTTGGCTTTCCCGATCAATCATCTGGCAGGCAGTCTAGGAGGCTTGGTCAGCAACGTAATTAGTGAGCTTGGCGCTCTAGTTGAAGTCTGTTGTCCCTCTATTTCCTTGGCAGTTATTATTATAACCCTGGTTTAAGTGCTATCTTGCGATTATTACCTAACCCTGTCATTGGATTTTTGTTCATTTTTTCTAGCTTCTCCGGTTTTGACTCGGATTTTCCTTGGGTTTTGGATTTTGTTTCGGTTTTGATGATCCCTCTGACATCCTGGCATTGACCTTGACTTTCGTTTTATCAACCTATTTACTCTACCAGTTAGAGGCTACGCTGCAAACAATTGGGGAATTGAAAGCAGTGAACTCCAAGTCCTAAGTACAGGGGTTAAAAGTTGAAAAGCTGTTGTCCCTTAGAGTCTGCCAACCACAGAAGCCAGTGCAAAAACTGGGGAAGTGCTTTTTTGCTAGTGTAGGTGTAGCATTACGGCAACAATACATGAGAAGGAGGTACTGTATATGTTTGCATACAGTAGATTGGTGTTTTTTTATTCAGGATTCTAGGGAACCTGCTGTTTATACGTGAGAAAAAAAAAACACAGAAGCTTTGCTTTAATGGGTTAAATATATGGCTTCTGCATTGATTCGTGCTACGGCTGTATTAATGCAGCCTTACCCTGCTAGACAAGACAAGGCTGTACTAGGGAGCAGCATAAGGCCTACATGACAGAGATAGAAGGGAAGGGGTTAATGACAGAGATAAGAGGGAAGGGGTTAATGGCTTAGCGCCGTGTGGGAAGGATAGGATGGGTAGGGGTGGGTGTAGTTAGTTAGTGGGAGGCGTTCGGAGTTTTATATTCTCACCTCTTCCGATGCTGCAGCCCTCCCGGAGCAGCACACACAGGAGAAAGGTTATGGCCTCCGTCGAGTCCCTGCTCTTTCAGCTCCGGGCGGCTGCTGCGTCCTGGGGACCCTGGCTGACTGGAGGCCCAAGTGGCGGTGATGGTCGGGACACCCGCCACATCTGTGGTGAAAGAGACTTGCTGGGCCCGGCGTTCTCGTGCACCAGTCCAGATGTCATCCCGTAAGCGCGGCGCTGTAGGGGAAGACCCTTCAGGGATGATCCAGGCCTAACGGCAGGTGAGTCTGCTAGCATCCACGGACTAGGTCCGGGAGGAATCCCCAGATGCGCCGGAGCTCGGTGGCATCGGGGACGGATGGCCTTGTCTGCCTGTGACCCTTAGTTCCACCGGATCGAGGCAGGAGGACGTTTACTCCAGCCCAGGGGTCAGCCAGCCGGCGGAAAGGAGATTGTGGTAGGAGAAGAATGGAAGGGGTCGGCCTCAAACTGCGGTTGGTAGTGCTGCAACGGTCCGCCGGGTGTCAGTGTGCTGGCCTTTCAACTTCCCGAGATACTTTACATCGGAGGACGGAAAACTGGTGCAGCCTCGTGGACAGGTCAATACGGCTAGCAGAATCACAGCTCCTGTGCGGCCTGGTGAGTGTCTAACTCCCTCTTTACCTTTTCCTGTTGTTTTCATGTCTCAAATGTAATGGTGTGGGCTGGATGTTTTAGTATCGGGGGGGGGGGTGGTGCGCTGAGGGTTAGTGGAGTGTTTGCGCGAGCTGGTTGGAAGTTTGGATGGGGCCCCTCGAGCGTCGACTGTTGATGCATCTCCCGTGGCCGCATGGATTTCTACCCCAGGGTTAACTGGGGGTCAGGAAAGTCCTTCCTTATCGATGGGTAGTGCTGCAGTGCTTCGGGAGGCAGTGGCGCTATCAGTAAAGAATGACTCCCCTAACGATGGGGACAGGGTGCGTTTGAATGATAGGGCTTGTGACAAGGTGTACGTTTGTTCTTTGTGCCTGCTGGGGGCTCACCTGAAACAAGAAGTTAGGGGGCATATTTGGAAATACGAATACGTTGAAATTTTTTCTCTACTACCGCTTGCTAAGTTTAATTTTGACAAAGGCAAACGAGATAAGAGTAACAAAGCGTAGGAAAAGTAGCGTTATCGCATGATACCGCAGACGTTTGTGAATTGGTCACAGGCGTTTGCGATACTGGCCAGCGTTATTGGAGAAAAGGCACTGGAACACTGTTCCACCCTATTGTGTTATATGGACTCTATAGGGGAGGCTCATCGGATTTATGGCAGCCAGGCCTGACTGCATTACAACGACCAGTTCCGGCAGCGGAAGGCGGTTAGGGCGAAAATCCGGTGGGATCACAAAGTTATTGCCCCGGTCATGGGGGTGTCTCCAGTGAAACTGGGAAAGATTGCTCTGTTTCTACGTAGATACCCGGATAAGGCCGGAGCTGCGTTGTTGTCTGACTGTTTTGCGTTTGGTTTTCGAATTCCACCTCCGTTGCATGTAGTCCCCTTTACCCTCAAAAATCGAAAGTCCGCTTATCAGTTTCCCGAAGTTGTTAGGGACAAATTGTACAAAGAGGATTTTTTTGGGTCGTATGTCCGGACCTTTCCCAGTCCTTCCCATTTTCTGTTTGGTGGTGTCCCAGCTGGGGGTGGTGCCAAAACGGGAGGCAAATTTTTTTTGCCTCATACATCATTTATCCTACCCGAGGGGTTAGTCGGTTAATGATGGGTTACCACTATGTTCGTGGTTTATACGCCTTTTGATTCGGCGGTGGCGTGGGTCCAGTCTTATGGTAGGGGAGCGTTGTTGACAAAAATGGACATTGAGGCCGCGTTCCGCCTGTTGCCGGTTCATCCGGATAGTCAGTCCAGGGTGTTTTTGGGAGGGGGATTTCTATGTGGATTATTGCCTTCCCATGGGTTGTCTGATCTCCTGCACCTACTTCAAAACTTTCAGTTCTTTCTTGGAATGGGTGGTGAGGGAGGTTGCAGGAGTGGACTCCGTCAATCATTACCTCGATGATTTTCTATGTGTCGGGCCCGGCGGGATCCCTGATTTGTATTAGTTTGCTTCGGACGTTGCAGAAGGTGGCTCGAGATTTTGAGGTTCCGCTTGCACCCGAAAAAACGGAGGGGCCTTGCACGTTCCTCTGTTTTTTGGGCATTACCAAAGATGCTTTGGCTATGGAATGTCGACTAACAGAGGATACGTTGAATGCTCTACATCAGGAAGATGAGCGGGCTTGCAATCTTCAAAACATTTCGTTTAGAGATTTGCAGTACCTGTTGGGAAAACTCAATTTCGTATGGCGCATTATGCCAATGGGGAGGGTTTTTGTCGTCGCTTAGTGCCAGCTACAGTGGGGGGGGTGCGAACCTCATCGTTTTGTGCGTCTGGTAGAAGATCATCGGACGGATCTGCGGGTGTGGGTGAATTTTCTTTGCAAGTAAAATGGTAGGTGGCTATGGATGTCCAAGGTGTTGGATAACGTAGACCTAGAACTCTTCACGGATGCAGCTGGATCCTGCTGCAGCTCGTGTGTGGGGTCTTTGCCCGCCGCAATAAATGGAGACGGGGATGACAAGGAATCTGGCCCTATTTGAGCTGTTTCCCATCGTGGACGTGGTGACCACTTGGGGGAGCAGGCTCAAGGGAAATAAAAGTCAGTTTTCACTGCGACAACCTTGCGGTGGTGAAGGCCATTAATGTTTCTGCTTCTTCCCCACTGGTGGTTAGCTTATTGCATCATCTGGTGTTAGCATGTTTGTCACTGAATGCTTGGGTGGTGGCGGTACATGTGCCCGGGGTTGAGAATTCCATCACTGATGCTCTTTATAGGTCGCAGTGGGCGCGGTTCCGTCAGCTGGCCCCAGAAACTGGGGAATGTGGCTTGGATTGCCTGGAGAATTTGCGGGATTTCGTGTCCATGCAGCGGGTGAACTGAGGAGCAGCGATTCTACAGAATAAATTGACATGCTGCGGCTTAAAAAGCCACACTGCAGTTCCATTTTTTTTGCAGCGTGTGAATGAGATTTGTTCAAATCTCATCCACTCTGCTGCGACTGTAATACGCTGCAGATTTTCCGCAATAAAATGTGTTGCATAAAATCTGCAATGTTCATGCCTAGTGTGTTCCTACCCTAAGGCCGGATTTACACAAGCGTGTGCTTTTTGTGCGTGCAAAAAACGTGGTGTTTTGCGCATGCAAAAGGTCCATAACAGCTCCGTGTGGCAGCAGCGTATGATGCACGGCTGCGTGATTTTCGCGCAGCCGCCATCATTATGACACTCTGTTTGTATGATTCATTCATAGTTTATACTGCTGCGGAAGTGCTGGGCCTGATTTTCACGCACCCATTGACTTCAATGGGTGCGTGATGTGCGAACAGCGCACAAATATAGGACATGTCGTGAGTTTTACGCAGCGGACACACGCTGCATGAAAATCACTGACAGTCTGCACGGCCCCATAGAGTAACATAGGTCCGTGCGAGGCGCGTGAAAATCATGCGCGTTGCACGGACGTATTACACGTTTGTCTGAATAAGCCCTAACAATAAGGCCCAGTTCACAGAGTTTTTGGGCCTTGATATTGACTCGGACAACTGCGTCAGAATCAGCACCAAACAACTTCCAAAACCGCCTCCCATTGATTTAATCTGAAATCAATGGGAGCCAGTCGCGGAAAAAAGAAAAAGCAGCACATCCTTTCTTGCCGCGGTTCCACCTCTGACCTCCCATCAAAATCAATGGGAGGCAGAAAAAGCATTTTTCGCTGCGTTTTTTGTCTGCTGTCCTCAATCGCCGCAGGCAAAAAACGCGGCAAGATAGTGTGGGCAGGTCAAAATCTGCCTCAAAATTCGGTGCGCGCTTCCAGGCGGTCGCGGGTGCGTGCGGTCGCGGGTGCACGCTCGCGGACGCTCGCGAGTGCGCATGCGCGGGAGTTTGGGGGTGTGCGCGATCGGTCGCACGGCCGGTGTTTGACGGCCCCCATGACGAGAGGGGGGGCCCGCAGCTCACGACATTCTTTTGATGAAAAAAACGGGCCCCATTGTAGGGGCCTGTTTTTTTTTCTACCAAAGGCAAGTCGCGGCAGTTGCCAGGCCCCCCTTTCAATTAGGTTTGGCCGGGCCCCTCACATCAGTACCCCTAATACCCCCCTGAGGGCGGTCCTGGGTAGCATGATATATACTGCTGGACGGAGTACCGTTAACAGGCGGTGCCACGGTAGGGGGGCCCAGAAAATGTAGCTGTATGGGGCCCTGAAATTCCTGATGGCGGCCCTGGTTGCGGGGTTCACCCGACGGAAACCTCAGACGGAACCCTGGAAATGAAAGCGAACGGTGATGTGAACAGGCCCTAACTCTAGTCAAGCTCTACCTGATTGTAAACATTTTTGGGAGGCACATATAAAGTAATGTGTATTAATGTTAAGCAAGTGGTCTTGTATTTTTTGACAGTGGTAAATGCTCTAAACAGAAAAGTGCTTAGGTTAAAATTATCAATATATTCTGTTGGGAGGTTCTTTTAACCAGACATGCCATACTTTATTCTCATTTCCTGATTCATGTTAATCTGAGTACTGAGAATTAGAAATAAAGGGTAACAAAAATTCCAAGCAGATGTTTGTTTCAGTGACATAGTTACCATTTCCTGGCGGGGAAGATTTACACAATAAATCACAAGATTGAAAAATGTACTGTGGAACTGATTATGAAATAAAGACTGACACTATACATTGTAATAACATGAGATACTTAGGCCTTGTTTACACTGAGTTTTTTTACAAGTTTTTTGACGCGGAAACCGCATTGGAAAATGCGCCAAAAAAGTTTGGAAACGCCACCCATTGATTTCAATGGGAGGCAGAGGAGTTTTCCCCCGTGAGGGGTAAAACCAGCTCGCGGGAGAAAGAAGCGACATGCACTATCTTCGGGCGTTTTCGTCTCTGACCTCCCATTGACATCAATGGGAAGCAGAGAAAGAGTTTTTCACAGCGTTTTTGTCCACCGCGCTCAATGGCCACAGGCAAAAAACACTGAATTTTCTGCCTGCAAAAAAACTCTGTAGAAGATCCTATTGATAAGAATCCACATGTGGAAAAATAACAATGTACTTCTAGTAACATGAGGATCATCTACTTATAGTAACATATAATAACATTAGAATATTTTTTCATAGTGATCGGAGACAACATGTAGAATTAAAGATACTAAATTTAAATGAATACATGTCTTAAGTAAAAAATGTATGAATAATATAAATTATGTCATCCATTATAGGACAGAGGTGCGAACGTGGGTTCCAAAGTTGGAAAATATCATCTGAATAAAGCTTGCCATATCCATGCGCTGATTGTCAGCTGAAACATACAATTCTGACTGTATTCTTTAGTCAAACATTAATAAGGCTGGGTTCACACAGAGTTTTTTGCAGGCAGAAATTCTGCCTCAAAATTCCGTTTGGAAGTTTGAGGCAGATTTTCCTCTGCCTGCACACTGATTTTCATGGCTATTGAGCGTCGCGGGCATAAAACGCAGCGAAATACGCTTTCTCTGCCTCCCATTGATGTCAATGGGAGGTCACAAGTGTAAACACCCGAAGATAGGGCATGCCCCTTCTTTCTCCCGCAAGACGGTTTTACCGCTCGCGGGAAAAAGACGCCTCCGCCTCCCATTGAAATCAATAGGAGGCATTTTCGGCCGGTTTTTCACGAGTTTTGCGGCGCGGTTACCGCGTCAAAAAAATCGTCAAAAAACTCTGTATGAACATACCCTAATGCTTTTGTATTTACAGTTCTTTTAAACACCGATCACCGAAAACCACCTGCCTAATATTTTGTAAGTCCCCTTTGTGCCGCCAAAACAGCTCTGACCCACTGAGGTATGGACTCCACAAGACCTCTAATAGTCAGTGCAGTCAGTCTGTGCAGCCCGACCTCCTGGGATGATGTTTCAACCCATGTGACCGCTGCAGCCTGTGATTGGCAGCAGCAGTCACATTGGATGAAACGTCACCCCAGGAGACCGGCCTGGATGGAATAGTATAGGGATCTGGTAGGCTTTTTTTTTTGTTGAATAGCCGCTTTCCTGCCGCAAAAATTGCAACATTTGTGATTTGTTGGAGTTTTTACCTCCCCATTGAATTCAATGGGGAAAACCGCACCAGAAAACCAGCGATTCCACAGCATAAGGCCTTATTCACACGAACGTGTCCGTTTAGCGCACGTAAAAAATGCAGCGTTTTTCATTCGTTGCAGTTCCGTGTGACATCCGTGTACAGTGCGTGTCTGCGTTTTAACGCGCGTATGTCACGCGTTTTTTACGTCTGCAAAATAAACTGAAGGAGGTGGTTTTCTTTTTCTCATCATTTCTTTAGCAACTGTTGCGTGAATCACAGACAGCACACGGATGTACGTCCGTATGCTGTCCGTGATTTTCACGCAGCCATTGACTTCAATGGGTGTGTGATGCGCAAAAAACGCACAAGTATAGGACATGCAGTGAGTTTCACGCAGCGGATACACGCTGCGTGAAAAACACTGAATGTCTGAATGGCCCCATTGAATTGCATTGGTCCGTGTGACTTGCGTTGTTTTAACGCGAGTAACACGGACGTGAAATACGCCCGTGTGAATAAGGCCTAAATTGACATTATGCAGATTAAAAAGACGCTCAATTTATGAACTGTTTTTCGGCTGATTTTTCATGTGGATGAGATTTGTTCAGATCTCATCCACTCTGCTGCTACTGAACCACACTGCGGATTTTCCTCTATTAAATACGTGGTATCTGGCAGATCCTTCAAGTCCTAAACCTTGTGAGGTGGGGTGTCCATGGATCAGACTTTTTTTTCCAGCATATAGAACAAAAACCTGGTCAGATTGAGATCTCGGGAATTTGGATATCAGGTCAACACCTTGAACGCTTTGTCATGCTCCTCAATGCATTCCTTAAAAAAAGTTTCATTGTGGCAGGGCACATTATTCTGCTGAGAGGCCGCTGGCATTAGGAAATACTGCTGCCATGAAGAGGTGAACTTGATTTGCAACAATGTTTACATAGGTAGGTACGTGTTAAAATAACATCCTTTGGTTAGCGTAGTATTTTAATTAATTTCCTGTGGTATACCCGATTAATGCTAGTAAAGTCCTAGTAATACTATGTAAAGTCTGTGCTGCTGGCTGCTCATAACTCTTCAGCGGGAGACATCTCGTGTCCATGGCTCCCGCATGCAGAATGGCCGTTAGCACTATAGGTGTAAAGGATCTGCCAGACACAACTTCTGTGTATACGCCCATAGGTAATCAGTCTGCACCTGAGTCTATGTCTCTGAGACTGACTCCATCTTCCACCACTCAGGATGGCAGGCTTAGGAGTGGGAGAGCCTATCGCAGCCTGGCCAGACGGAGCTAGCTCCCGCCCTCTGTCTATTTATACCTGCCTTTCCTGTTCCTCCTTTGCTTGTGATTCTTCTCGTGTGGTTTCCTGGCCCAGCTACAGCTTCTGACTATTTGATCCTGCTCCATACTGACCCCGGCTTACTGACTACCCTCCTGCTCTGCGTTTGGTACCTCGTGCACTCCTGGTTTGACTCGGCTCGTTCACCACTCTTGTTGCTCACGGTGTTGCCGTGGGCAACTGCCCCATTTCCCTTAGCTTTGTGTACCCTTGTCTGTTTGTCTCGTGCACTTACTGAGCGTAGGGACCGCCGCCCAGTTGTACCCCGTCGCCTAGGGCGGGTCGTTGCAAGTAGGCAGGGACAGAGTGGCGGGTAGATTAGGGCTCACTTGTCCATTTCCCTACCCCCATCATTACAATAGGATTCTATAGATTTACTTTGAAAGTGGAGGCACGCTTTAACATAAAAACTTAATTCAAACACTAGGTTTATTTTGTTTATGACACATTCCCTTTAAGTATGCCAACAAACCCAATAAATTGCTGTCGGTTAGAAGGAGAGCAATTGAGCGGGGTGAAACCGTAGCGGAGTGCGGCTTGACTGGGGCAGAGGTACCAGGATCAGTAATGGGGTTTAGTGGGATTTTTAGTGGAGGCGTGTAATTCTTAATTTTGGCCACTAGATGGGGTATGGGTATGGCCTGGGAGGGGATATATAAAGGAGAACAAAGGGAGCTTACCTCATTTAGTAGCAGTGTAGAGAAGTTGTAGGTTGCTGCAGGAGTAGCTAGTTAGCCTTAGGAAGCATAGCGTCCTCCATGGATGAATTTTTGGCGGCCGTCCGGCAGGCAGTGACTCAGCGAGGACAGGACTGGGTGCAGGCCACGCTAATGGCTGCAGTGGCCGGTCCTGGGGAAGCGAGGACAGCACTTCCGGTCCAGGAGCGGGCCCGGCGTTTCAGGCCACCCGGCCGCCCTAGTCCGGAGCCCACGCCCGGGGTTCGGCGCCAGCTTGAGAGCCCCACCAGGGACCCACACATAGTTGCAGGCCGGCAGCGGTCTGCTCCGGTGGGCCTGCGGTCGGGAAGGAATCCTGTGCGCCGGCGGGACCCAGCAGAACGTGGGATGGGGGCCGCCCCTCCTCCCCCTTCTAATCGTCGCATTGAAGCAGAGGAATCGGCGGCTGTATCCCCAGGTGAGAGACTGGCCGGGGAGGCAGCCATGCAGGGGGACGTACCTGCTACGGGAGCCACCCGTTCCCTGCGGCGGGCGGGCTCTCGGAGGAAGAGGGCGACTGCAGCTTCACTTGCAGGAGCAGGAGGGAGCGTGGGCTCTGCATATCTGGTCGCACAGCGCCGCGGCCTGCACAGTCCGGCTGGCCGGCGGCTTGGCCAAAGAGGGGGGGCGGAGCCTGTATTCCCTGCTGCCGCACGTGCAATAGCGGCTGGAGAGCCCCAGGAAGAGGGTGAACTCACGGATTAAGATGACGTGCCAACACGGAGGGGTCCTCCTCCAGGAGATGCGACAGCCGTTAGACCTACTAGACGGCCTGGATGTCGGGACGGAGTCTTCTCGGCGGCTGCTTGGGATCCTGCCCAGGGACAGCAAAGGTGAGGGCGCTTCGGCGCAAATGGGGAAATGTCAAAGCAGGGGGGCTGTTTTACCTGTGGGGGTTGTGGGGCATGAGCGTATAATTCAGGGAGTTTTGTCGGGTATGTTCGAATGGTTAGCACGTGTTGGGGGGGGGGAGTACGGGGGGTTAGGGTCCCCCGCGATGGCGTGGTCAGCGTTAGGGTCGCAGCCTGATGTCAGTGTGGTAGTTGCGCGGCCGCCTGTTGCGTTACCGGTAACTGCGGGGGGAGCTGGAGAGGTTGCGGTGGGTGCTCCGGGGGCTGCGACTGTAGTGAGCGTCGCGTCTGAGGGGGGGATGCACTCGCAAGTACGAGTAAAACGGGGTACGGCATTGAAAAAGCTAAAGCGGCGGAGGAAGTGAGGTTGGCGGACGCGGCAAAAGTGGAGATATACGTGTGCTTTGAAGGTCAGTTAGGCACTCATTTAAAAATAGAGACCAAGGAGAAAATTTGGAAGGACGAATTTGTTGAAATCTTCTCGTTGTTGCCTCTAGAAAAATGTAACTTGGATAGTCCTGCCATTCCTGGGAACTCCTGCCCTCCCTGGCTGTGGGACGTGGTCTAGGGGTATCGGCAGCGCTGATTAGACGGTCTTATTCCAGGGTGTGGTCTCGTTGGGAAGGCTTGATGCAACAAGTGGGTGTGCCGGTGGCGGATGACTCCTTGGAAACTTTGTTGTTATATTTTATTGGTTTGTCGTTTAGCGAAGGGGCATCTATTTCAGTGGCGTCGCAAAGAGTGGCTGCAGTGGCCTTTTGGTGTAAGTTACACGGAGTACGCGATGTGTCCGAGTCCTTTTTGGCACGGCAGGCGCTTAGGGGCTAACGAAAAGGCGGGGCGCGGCGGGATGTTAGGCGCCCCATATCATTCGAGTTACTGGGAAAGTTGTGTGTCAGTCTCGGGGGTGTGTGTACTTCACAGTATGAGGTGTATTTGTTCCAGGCAGCATTTTCATTAGCGTTTTTTGGGGCTTTCCGGATTTCTGAGTTGGTTGCACGGAGTGGCTTGGTGGTCGGGGGTTTGCTATTGGATGACGTGGCAGTACTTGGTGACATTGTTTCTTGTTTAATTAGGCGGTCAAAAACGGACCAGATGGGTAAAGGGGTGAAAGTGGTGCTTTCACGTTTGGAGGGCTCCCCATGGTGCCCGGTAGGGTGTGTGGAGTGCTTCTTGAATATTCGGAAGACGGGCGGTGGCTCTTTCTTTATACACGGGAATGGCAAGTCATTGTCTCAGTTTCAGTTTATTGCAATTTTCAGAAAGTGTTTGGTGGCCCTGGGTTTGGATGGTAGGGATTTCTGTTCGCATTCCTTTCGGATTGGGGCAGCTACGGAGGCATCCCGGTGGTATGTCCGTCCTCAGTTGTTATAGTAGGGGTGTTCCTGCTTAAAAAATTACGAGGTGTTATGGTTGAGTCTTTGTATACTACGTTGTTATTTCTATTTCAGGAGCGGCGCTGTGTCTGGCGTGGATTGTGGGTCATTCTTACATGCACTGGGGCGCACTGCGCGCCGATGTTCGACCCGACGGGCGGCAATTGGGTTTTCACAGGGCAGATATGCAGGTTCGCTGGTTAGGGCTGCGGGGAATGCTGTGGAACAGGGTGTTGTCGGAGGTACAGTTCTATGCAGGCATGGATAGGGCGCCGGATATCTTATTGCTACACGTCGGGGGTAACGATTTGCGGGACATCAAATTAGACCTGTTAAGGCACTGGTCAGCATTTCCTAAATTGATTGTGATCTGGTCGGATATCGTGGCCAGACAGGCGTGGCGGAATGCGAGGAGTGTGGAGGTGTCACGTTTTGTTTGACGTAATGGGGAGTTCGCAGTGCGGCACAAAGAATTGGAGATACTGTCCCTGGGATTTCGCCGCAGCGATGGGGTTCACCTTTGCCCGGTTGGCATAGACATGTGGTGCTTGGGCCTGCAGGATGGATTGGAATTAGCCCTCAAGGTTTGGCGGGACGGCCTCCAGTAAGGTTTCACTGTGGTCCGTCTGTGGTGGGGAGAAGGGGTCCTTGGAGACAGAAATTTTATGGTCAGGTGCACTAAAATGGGCCATGCATCTGAAGGTGTAATACAACGAATGGAGTCCTGGGGGGAGGGAGTCCCCCAGGAATAGTTGGAGAGTTGTATTTTGGTGCCCTTAGGCCAGGTGTGGACGGCTAAGGGTAAGGAGTTTTACCTTACTTGGAGAGTAGGGGTTAAAATTGGAGACTGCCTCTAAGGATGTTTTTTTCTCCCCAAAAATGGAGAAGATAGAACAGGGAATATCTTCTAGGATGTTTTTGTTGATTATTTGTCATCTTACATTGTATTTTATGTAAAGTTATTTTGGAAAATTATTTATGAAAGTTGTTTATGGAAAAGTTGTTTATATAAAAATGTTGTTAATAAATATGGCTTCTATGGCCTTTCTCTAACAATGGCAGTGGAGTCTTTATTGGGGGAGAAAAGGTGGGGCCATGGTAGAGACGGGTGTCAATCTTCTGTCCTTAAAGTCATGAGAGCCTTGCGCACCAATAATAGTGTTTTCAAAATGAGTTTACCCTCAGGTGATATATTTCAGCTAATCCAGGTAAGATCTATTTAACATACCATAAATTGTATACCTACCTTTCCCCTTCCACCTCCAGACATCCCTGAATTCCTTTTGAACTGCTGTAGGTTTATCTAAACTGTCTTCTCATGAACTCGACACCTTAAATCGTCCTGTAATCTCAAGAGATAGTTAGCAGTTATATTTTTTAAACTTGGCAAAACTTCTTGGAAGGATGGCTTCACAGCCATTTATTACAAAAAGAAATTCTAGAAATCATATCTGGCCTTTGGCGGACATCTATAACTATATTCTTCAGGAATCTCCAATACGGGAAGAATTCCTGTCTGCAAAAATCACAATCATTCCTAAGCCCCAAAAGGACCATCTTCTACCCTCCAACCATAGGCCCAAATTCCTCTTAAATTTGGACTATAAACTACTCCCTTCCATCCTTGCCTTGCGCCTCAACAGATTACTCCCCTCCTTGATACATTAGGACCAGGTGGGTTTCATTCCTTCCCACTAAGCACCTTATAATATTAGAAACATATTAAATCTTATTCATGCTTTAAACCAAAAGAAGATCCCACTAGCGGTTTTAGCCCTGAACATTACAAAGGCTTTTGAAAGTCTATCCTGGATTTACCTGTTTGAGGTATTGAGTGTCATGGGGTTTGCTGGTCTCTTTGTTTTTTCTGTACGAATATTTTACTCTAATACATGAGCTACTTTAAAGTTACCTTCTTAAATAAAAATATCCTATCCATATCCAACAGGGCACGAGGCAAGGATGCCCTCTTTCTCTGGCGATATTTGCCATTGCGATGGAGCCCATAGCCAATTATATAAGATCTCATCCCGATATCAGGTTTATCCATAGGTCCCAGGCAATATAAAAACTTAGTGTCTTTGCAGATGATTTACTGCTCATCATCACGAAACCACTGCTATCCCTCCCCAAATTGATAACAGTATTGGAGACATTTTCCATAATGTCAGGACTAAATATCAATTATAACAAGTCCGAATTTCTACCATGCAATATATCCCTACATGAAGCAAACCTAATACGACTTAATTTTAACTTTCAGTTACACGCTCACGCTATTCCATATTTGGGAGTAAAATTGACCCCAACTATAGAGTCCTTATATTGACATAATTACCCCTCTTTGCTACATAAACTAGCCAAAGCTCTCTTGGAATGGAACTCTCCTCTTTTATCATAGGGAGATCGTATAAATGTGATAAAAATGTAACGTTATCTCGCATACTAAACCTATTCCTGTCTTTGCATTTCTTTAGCCAAAACGGACATCGTTCATTTTCAATCCAAAATTAACAGACTTGGAAGTATAACCGCCCACAGATTTAGAATAAACCAATGTATTACCATAAGTGTCTGGGAGGCCCCTCAGTACCTCATCTACTTGATTTTAAGGTGCTCAAATTGCTCAAGTAATGGTGGTCGATTGCCCGGCTCAGCTCCTATCTCCCTCAGGACATAGAGAACACCAATTCCACTCAGTTCAAACTGATATGCCAGAACTGTTCATTCCAACCAGGGAACCAATCATTCTAACCAAGATTTAGGGGTGATCTGATCCCTCCCTCCATGGCGGCATTACTACACAAGTATATCTAAGGGCAGTCATCGAATTAGCTTGGCTGAGTCCTGTATAAAAGTCATTCACCATACTTAACTGGTCCCCTCACGAATGCATCGGATCTATCCATTTTCTTCATTTCTTTTCGGGGTCGCCAGGAGACAGGTTCGCACCTCTATATTTGGTGGTCGTGCCTGATTGTCATTACCTTCTGGTCTGTAATACAATTAGTGTTACGGTTGGGTAAATTGTTCCTAAATCCTAGTCTGTTTTAATATTGGGGGGGGGGGGGGGATAAGCCGCTGGCTTGAATAACCAGCAGCACAAACGATTTAGTAAAGGAGAGAATTAGTAAAATTAAAGTTTATGAAAAGTTATCTGCTCTCTGAACTTATAATATGGATCCATTCTTGATTGCATGGCAATCGTGGATAGATCAGAGCCACTCCCCAGGCTTACCACATTTAGTATGGTAATGAGAGGCCCTTCTTACTTATGTGCTTAACTGCTCTATACTTTTTGTGATAATTCTTTTTTTTCACATTTATATATGATTGCCCATTAGATTTGTTTTTATATATTTTTTATTTATTTTTTTAAACATATTTTTTATTGACAAAATAGAAAATACACAGTAGGATATTGAACCATAAAGTTCATCAGAGATGTTACAGAATAGGAATGTACAAAATGTATCAGGAACAGTAGCTAAAACAAAATTCCATAGCAGTACACATCCGCAAGTTTACAAAAATAAACCATTATACATTCCAATAATACATACATGTGTATATAAAGAAGAGTAAGGACATGCTGAGGTTTATTATAAAAAGAAAGAAAGAAAAAGCCAAACAAAAACAAACCTTAACAAAAACAAAACTCACCAGTTATAAATGAGATAGGAGAAAGACAGAGATACAGTCATGTACAATTAGGTATGAAGAGCGTCCATAAAGTACCTAGAGGACTGCCATTTGTCCCAAGATAAGCCCTGAGAGAATTGATACCCATGTACAGTAGAAACCGTTCTTTCCATAATGCAAGTTGAATTGACATATTGAATTACTTCAGATATGGTAGGAGTGGCAGTCTGCTTCCAATATTTAGCTATCAGAATCTTTGCAGAGGTCAAAACATGAAATATGATTGTTCTATCATGAGAATGAAAGTCAGCGACTCCAATATTAAGTAACGCTAATGCCGGACTACAAACGAAGGAATACTGTAAAACAGTAGTCAAGAGTTTGTCTATTCGTTTTTATAGTTTGATACGTTCGTATTGTATTAGCCCTCACTGTTTGAAGACATTCTGAAAGATTATACTAAAGTTGTTTTTGACACTAAAGTAACATCCACATGAATGCTAGTTCCCAAGGTTTCCCAACAAAAAATTGCCCATGGTCCATGTTTGTGCCATCTCTTCCCCAGGTAAGCGACGCACAATAACCGTTCGTCCACATGTTGTAAACGAAGACGTGATTAATCAGACCAGGCCACCTTCATCCATTGTGCCATGGTCCAGTTCTTATGCTCATGTGCCCACTGTAGGCACATTCAGCAGTGGACAGGGATCAGCATGAGCACTCTGAACGGTCTGCAGTTACGCAGCCCTATACATCCTGAGGATAGGCCATCAATTTTTTGGGACTGGAAAACCCCTTTAATGTTATGGCTGATCGGTGTATAGCACCAACATATTTTGCAGCGCTGTATAAAGATTCTCAAGACACACACTAGAGACAGTTTCATAGGAAACCAATTAACCTATCAGTATGGTTTGTTGAGTGTGGGAGTAAACTCGAGTACCTGGAGAAAACGCACACAATCACAGGGAGAACAATTTTTTCATTCAAACA